>NW_005365371.1:2729086-2759234 GCF_000412655.1 Myotis brandtii
GGGGCACAGGGCCGGGCGGGGGGGGCCCCCCCCCCCAAGTGCACAAATCTTTGTGCACCGGGCCTCTAGTTTAAAAATAAAATGTCAAGTGAATTTAAGTATTGAAGAAAGAGGTTTTCTAACCATATTTGAAGATGTTAATGGTTTTGGTGCCTGGCATTGAAGATGGTGTATTCTCTCTGGAAACTGTATCTCTGATTGAATTTATCCAGATGATGAGAAACAAAAGGATCCCATAGGAAGGATAAATCTGGCCAATTGTACAAGTTGTCAGAAATAGAACCAGCAACAGAGAATTCTATGCAAGACCTAACACTTTTGAATTAATTATTGCCTGATCAGAAAGAGAAGATGATGGAGAGACTCTTATCAACCAATTCAGGGACATACTGTGTCACCAAGCACTGGTTGTCTGCAGATACTAAGGAAGAGCAGGATCTCTGGATGCAAAAACTCAAACAAGTTCTTTTTTATACTCTCCTCTGGCAACCTGATGCTTGCTACAAATCTACTGGAAAGCCCTAAATTGGGGACAGTTTCCATGCCACTGAAAACTTATCAGGCATTGAGAGGTGTCTTTGAGTTATGTCATAAATGTATCTTCAGCCCTGACCGGTTTGGCTCAGTGGATAGAGCGTTGGCCTGCGGACTGAAGGGTCCCAGGTTCGATTCCAGTCAAGGGCATGTACCTTGGTTGTGGGCACATCCCCAGTGGGGGGTGTGCAGGAGGCAGCTGATCGATGTTTCTCTCTCATCGATGTTTCTAACTCTCTATATCTCTCCCTTCCTCTCTGTAAAAAATCAATAAAATATTTAAAAAATAAAAATAAATAAATAAAAAATAAATGTATCTTAGGAACATCAGACATGCTGATTACATTTTATGCTTTAAAAAACGAAAGAATATGTGCCAATATTTACTACATATTATGCAGTAATTATGTTTTTTGTATGTGAAACTTCAATTGATTTCTGGCATTCATAAATGATTGGAAGAAAATTCATTATAGTTGACTTTGCTAAATCTTAATTTAAAAATCTCATTTTCCGCCCTGGCCAGCGTGGCTAGGTAGTTGGAGCATTGTCCCATAGGTTGCGGGTTTGATCCCCAATTGGATGGAAGGCAGCCTATCGATGGTTCTCTCACATCAATGTCTCTCACTCTCTCTGCTTCTCCCTTCCTCTCTCTAAAAATCAACAAAAAAACATTTTTTAAGTCTCATTTTCCTAGAAATCTAATTATTGTTATTCATGATAAAAATGTTGTTTTTTAAGTAAGAAATTTTAAGTTGTCTTCTTGGAGCTACAGGTCTCAAAGTAGAGAGGTCTTCCAGGGGTTAGCCTCAGTACTTTTCTCTAGCCTCAGTACTTTTTTCCTTAGGTTGTGGTCTTTTATTGGATATATCTTGTTACTAAGGTACTGAAAAAATTTCTAAGGGACTTTACAGAAACATTTTTTAGTAATGGAGATAAGGACTTTTTCAAATAGCAAATGCACATTAGTTTAAAGCTTGAGGCTTTGAAGAGGAGATGAGGACTTAGGGGATATTGTGTGAGATTTAGGGGTTAAATGTTTTATTTAGAAGACTGAATAATCACATGGTTTACATTTGCTCAGTTACTATAGATGGTGCACATTTTCATAGAATATAGGCTTTTAAAGTAATTATTTTTGCTGTATAGCTCACAGGCTCCTCAAATATATTTGGCATGTTAGTTTCTTTCTGTTCCTCTAACAAGAACAAATGTAAATTGAAGCATCTTTATATAAAAAAGTAAACTTTACAAACTGCTGTGGACTAATACTTTGCTTGCCAAAGTTCTTGATTTTTTTACTTTTCATGTCCATCTATGACAGTGTCTAGAAATGTTATGAATTCATTTGGAAAAACTATTAAATAGTATATTTCTTTAAAAGCCTAATACTTTATTTTTGTTATAAAATATAAAACATGGTCTCAAACTTTTAAGTACAGTTTGAATTTCTTCTCCGGATTGTTAAAATTACTGATGATCTCATTTATAAATACTAGATTCTCTCACCTCCTGTCATTTTATCTCTTATTCATTTAAATGTTTTTTTCTTATGTGTATTATAAAAATGTATCTATGATCTCTTACCTAAATAAATACTTGATTTCATCCTCCAAAAAGGTGAGCAACCCCATGAGGAACTACTTCACTCATGAACTAGGCAACAAATCAACACTCAGCAGTTATTATTAAACTAACAATGTTTCAGGTATGAACTATTCATGGAAACAAATTGTTCTAGCCAAAACACGGAGTGATTTGTATCTAGATCATCACTGAGATAGAAGATGAAGCAAAGAAAAACTATAAAGTGTAGACCAAAAACTGCCATTTCTAAAGAAAAGGAATCACAAAAATGGGCAGAGAAATAAAACAAATTATTAAAACCTGAAACTAGATTAATTCAATGGTTGGCAGTAATCAAGAATATTGGTGCCAGGTAGTGATGAAAATAAATAAAATGGCCGTGGCCGGTTTGGCTCAGTGGATAGAGCAGCCGTGGGCAAACTACGGCCCGCGGGCCGGATCTGGCCCGTTTGAAATGAATAAAACTAAAAAAAAAAAAGACCGTACCCTTTTATGTAATGATGTTTACTTTGAATTCATATTAGTTCACACAAACACTCCATCCATGCTTTTGTTCCGGCCCTCCGGTCCAGTTTAAGAACCCATTGTGGCCCTCGAGTCAAAAAGTTTGCCCACCCCTGGGATAGAGCGTTGGCCTGCGGACTGAAGGGTCCCGGGTTCGATTCCGATCAAGGGCATGTACCTTGGTTGCGGGCACATCCCCACTGGGAAGTATGCAGGAGGCAGCTGATCGATGTTTCTCTCTCATTGATGTTTCTAACTATCTCTCTCCCTTCCTCTCTGTAAAAAATCAATAAAATGTGTTAAAAAAAATAAAATGAAGGGGGAAAAAGAATATTGGTGTCAGGAAAAAGGGGCTGTACCCAATGATTTAGTTTAGACTGCTTTTCAACTTCATCTTTTTGCCAAGTCTTTCTTTTGAAACTTGATCATCTGATAATTGACAGGGAGCAGATTCTATACAGCGATGGCGAACCTTTTGAGCTCGGCATGTCAGCATTTTGAAAAACCCTAACTTAACTCTGGTGCCATGTCACATATAGAAATTTTTTGATATTTGCAACCACAGTAAAACAAAGATTTATATTTTTGATATTTATTTAATATTTATTTAAATGCCATTTAACAAAGAAAAATCAACCAAAAAAATGAGTTCGCGTGTCACCTCTGACACGTGTGTCATAGGTTCACCATCACTGTTCTGACAACAGAAGAAATCTGACAAACTCATCCTAACATCTTCCCCAGCCCTGAATCATTTGTATCTATGATAAGAATGTCTTCTCTATCCTCACTGAAGTAGTAGGTAACTAGATATTAAAAAGGACAAACTTTTATGATATTCTGTTAGATGATCTTATTTTCAAAATCTGAAAACACATAGTTTTTCTTTTGAGTTATCTCCTAAGGAATCAAAGATTATAGGATTTAAAACTTTTGATAGTTACTACCAAAATGGTTCCCAAAGGAGCTGTATACAATACTTTATACTGCCATTGTCACTAAATATTTCACACTGGATATTACACCTTTATAAATGACTACAAATTAAATGTTAAATAGTATCTCAATAATTATAATTTACATTTTTAGAGTACTTGCAAGTTAACATTCCTCCCTTTTAAATTTGATTTCCCCCAGAGAGGCAGCATACATGGTAGTAGGAAATAAGGGATTTGGAGACAGACAAATGTGACTTCAAATTCCAGCTCCGTCTTACTTTAGGGCTTGACTTTGGAGAATACAATAAACCACTCCAAGCCTTTCTATTATATCTTTCTCTTAGAAATATGGAAACAACCTTCATCATATGACTTTGTGAGGATTAAATAAGACGGCATCTGTAAAATTCCTGGCAATAAGCAAGGTGGCTCAATAAAAATCAGTTCTCCCACAATCTACTTGAATTCATGTCCTTTGTCAATATATCATTTGTAGGTGGTCAAGAGCATGGGTTCTGGAGTCAGACAGACAAAGGTTTAAATTCTGGCTCCACATATCTATTTATAGTGTGATATTAGGTAAATTACTTAACTTCATTTGCCTCTGTTTCCTAATCTATAAAATAGGGACAATAACAGTACCTACCTTCAAAGGGCTGCTGTGGGAATTAGGTAAGAATAATATAATATGCTTTAACACCGTGGCTGATATAGTGGTCAATAAATGTTAGATATCAATAGTATTAGTTTCCTTTTCTTTTAGTTTACAAAGCAAATGACCTCATCTGCGTTTCATAAACTTTATGAATAAGGCACCCATTCATATAATATTTATTTAGCACTTACTATGTGCCAGGCAGATATTCCCATTTCTAGCCAAAAAAAACCAACCCAAACTCTCAAAAGTTACTGGATTTGCCAGAAGGACCTGGTAAATGACAGAGACAAGTCCCAAAGCCAGCTCCCTTTCTGGTTGTTCTGATGTCTTAAATATTTAACACTTTAACCTACCTGTAATTTATTTTTTGCATTCTCTACTTTCGAAAGAATTATCCTTGACAGAAAAGACAGCCCAATAATTCTATTTTCACATGTGTTAACAGTTCATCATCTCCTCTTCATGCTCTGAATGTTACAAAAAGGTTCTCTTTGGTGCTTTCTTCATGCTTTGCAGACTCTGTCGGTGTTCAATTTTAACCTTCCATTTTTACTTTTCTGTTACTGTCCATGACTAAATAGCATTTCTCCCAATTTAAAAACAATCAGAATTTTAGCTAATCAGAAAGCAGTCTGCATTTTTCATGGGTATTGCTCTCATTTATAGTCTAATTTCAATGTGACTCACAAATCAAGTGCCACCTTTCCTCTGAAGAGTTCAAGCTATCTTTCATGTCAATAAAGTTTCTGAAGCCTGTTTTCATTAAGGATAAGTATCTATACCCAGAATTCCCTCATTTGTACATTACAAACACTTTGATGACAAGGTCACTTTCTTTAAAGGTTCTTGTCATAAATACATTAGTTACCAGTTCTATTAGTTTATAATTAAATTCAAAAACCAATTTGTCTTACTGCTTTTTCAGATCTTTTGTTTGTTTTTAAATATGTTTTTATTGATTTCAGAGAGGAAGGGGAGAGGGAGAGAGATATAGAATGATGAGAATCATTGATCAGCTGCCTCTTAACATGTCCCCACTGAGGATGGAGCCAAAACCTGGGCATGTGCCTTGACTGGAATTGAATGGTGACCTCCTGGTTCATAGGTTGGTGCTCAACCACTGGGCCATACTGGACGGGCCAGATCTTTTTAAACATAAAATTGTCAGCATATACATTAATTTATTCATCCATTCAGTGAATTTGCAATGAGTGCCTACATTATTCTAGGGAATTAGCAGTAAGAGAACTAAGTGCCTGCTCTTGTAGAGCTCACATATACTAGTAGGGGAGATAATTAACAAATGGTACAGAATGCAATGTGAAATAGTGTCACTATAAAGACAACAGAGATGGCAGAAAATGACAGGGAAATGATAGAAAACTGCATCTTGCTCTGGCTGGTTTCTCAATAGTTAGAGCATCGGCTCCTGGATTAAAGGGTCAGAGGTTCAATTCCTGGTCAAGGACATGTACCTCTGTTGTGGGCTCGATCCTCACTGGGGACCCTGCGGGAGGCAACCAATCAATTTGTCTCACACTGATGTTTCTCTCTCCCCCCTCTCCCTTCCTTCTTCCCCTCCATTCTCTCTAAAAAGAGGAAAAAAATAAATGAAAAAAATATCCTCGAGTGAGGATTAAAAAAAAAAAAAGAAGAAGAAGCCCTAGATGGTTTGGCTCAGTGGATAGAGCATCACTCCTCAAACTGAAGGGTCCCGGGTTCGATTCCGGTCAAGGGCACGTACCTTGGTTGCAGGTTCAATCCCCAGCCAAGTCAGGGCGCAAGTGGGAGGCAACCAAACAATGTGTCTCTCTCAAATCAATGTTTCTCTGTCTCTCCCCCTCTCTTGCACTCTCTCTAAAATTCAATGGAAAAATATCCTCAGGTGAGGATTAACAACAAAAAAATAAAATTATTTTGTATAATATACCCAGGAAAGATTTCTCTGGGGAGGCATTTGAGCCAAGGATGAATGACAAGAGAGCACAGGCCAAGAGAGGATCTTTAGGGTGAGAAGAATAGTACAGGCACGGGGAAGAACAAATAAAACTCCTAGGGCAGAAAAAAAGTTTGGGATGGTTGAGAATAGTTGGAGGATGAAAGTGGAGTATAGAAAGAATATAGAAGAATATAAGGACAGTTACGTGGAACTCTTAAAAATTTTTTTAACATAATTAAATTTTGTTATAATCTTTAAAGGTTATTAAATATTCATCACACTTTTAAATATATTTTAAAATATTAGCAGAAATCCAAATATAATTACTCTCAGATCTTACCTTGTGACAATTTTCTGACTTGTTTTATAAAAGAATTCATCCATACTTTCCTTTAGACTAAATGATTTGCAGCACACTCACAATGGCAATCATTTCTCCCTCCTTTAGATCTCACTTAAATGTATTCCCTGTGCTTCATGAATTTTCTGAGTGTTTAACTGTTACAATTTGTTCAATTCACCACTCTTCTCTGAGATTTCTGCTAAATCTGATTCTGGCTGGTTTTTCTGCTTTGTCTCTTAGTTTCTTCTGGGTGTGAAAGAACCTTTCAATACCTGGGGTTAGTCGTGTGCCTGCTTAATAGTGTACCTACCTCTGCCTACCAGAGACTCCCAGAACTGTTTAGCTTCCTGCTAAATGATGGTCTCTACATTGTCCCCCTTCCCTTCGGTTAAAGGCCTTTATAATCAGCCAGACTTCAAATTTAAGTAGATTCTCCAAGTTTTCTGGCACAAAAGTCAAAGCAGTATAAACTGTTCTTCCATTCTTCTGGATTTTCTCTGTCCCCCACTTGCACTTTCCATAACAACTGCTGCCTAATATGCTTGGGTAATCTGAGGGCAACTAAAGAACTAGAAATTTTATCTCATTAATCCAGAGTCCTTTCCAATACCCAGTTCTTGACTCTAGCCTAATAATTCTCACAGGCACCATTTCTTTTTTCTCTTTTTGGGGAGGTTAATTCTCACCCAAGGATATTTTTTCTATTGATTGTTTTAAAGAGTAGGAGGGATGAGGGCAGTGGTGGGGGAAGAGAGAGAGAGAGAGATAGAGAGAGAAACATTGATGTGAGAGAGATTCATTGATTGGTTGCCTCCCACACATGCCCCAACTGGAGCTAGGGATTGAACCTGCAATCGAGGTATGTGCCCTTGACTAGGAATCAATGCATTGGGTGACACTCTAACCATTGAGCACACCGGCCAGGACAAGTACCATTTCTTTTCCTAAAAAGTATCTTACAATTTATTTAAGGAGTCCAAAGGTACTCTGAATGGTTAAAAAGAAGGTTGGGCCAATATGAGAATCTTCAGAAGGATTTTTCCCCGTGTACTATTTCTTTAAATTTATTATAGAATCTTCAAACATACAAAAAATAGAGAATAGAATATTCTTTCATTTCCTAACACTCACCTTCAATAATTATATGGCCAATCTAGTTTCATCAAAAACTGCCCCTACTCTCCATCCTTTACAGTAGACTCTTGTATTAAAACAAATCCTAGATAATATATTTCATTTCAAGAAGATCCCAATCAGTATCAGATGTGATCCTAGACCTGGTAACTTAGCATCTTCCAAAGCCATTAAGGCAAGTTCTAAGTTTCCTCTAGGTTAGCCCAAAGGAACAGAGTGGATGACATAATTTTCCAGCTACATTAACCCCTTGAGTGCCGGGGAGCGCAATCACGCTCCTCCTGTCTTTTGCCAAAAGTGCCGGGAGCGCTATCAAAGCTTCGAAATGGCGTCCAGTTCTAAGTCTGCTTTTATTAGGGATGGTGATATTGCTAAATATGTCAATGTAGTAAAGATTTCCTTAAGTTTTTGAATATGTAACTTCATTTACTTGCGATTCATAATTTTTTTCCTAAACTGCTATAAAATCAGCAAAAATGCCTTGGCAATTTTAGCATAGTTCCTAGGCTATTGGTTGGCACTCAAAGGGTTAATTTACCCAAAAGTATTTTTCTCCATGTCTGTTACAAGCCAAATTATACGGCTAAATATAATGATTATTCCTTGATTTCTAGTTACCTTTGTCATGGCAGACCATCGATTACCTCAAATAAGTTTGTTTAGCAGAATTTAACAGCACAGTCACTAGTTGGCCTAACAGAGCAATTTTCAACCTTTTTCATTTCCTGGCACACATAAGACAGTTACTAAAATTCTATAGCACACCCAAAAATGTATGTTTTGCCAATCTGACAAAAAAATAGGTATAATTTTGATTCATTCACACCAGATGGCTATTGTTGTGTTGACAGTTGTCATTGTTTTATTTCAAATCTAAAGGAAAAGAGGTCAGTGTCCCTGACTAAATAGTCAGGTATTGCATGTTTTAAAAATTCTTGGGGGCCCAGCTGGTATGGCTCAGTGGATTGAGTGTATGCCATGCACCAAAAGATTGCTGGTTTGATTCCCCATCGGGGTGCATGCCCGGGTTGCAGACTCTGACCCCATAGGGGATGTGCAGGAGACAGCCGACTAATGTTTCTCTCTAAAATCAATAAAAAGTATTTTTAAAAAATTTTGTACAACACTGGTTGAAAATCGCTGGCCTAACATATATAAACTATTTCACAACCTTAAAAAAAAAACTTGAAAAACCAGATAATATTATATGTAGACATAAAATCCCACTTATTTGTGTCCAACACTGAAACACATTTTTTCACAAGATGTCAAAACAACCATATACAAACTACAGAGAAAATGGGCTAAAATTCTTCAAGTTGTTTATGTCAGAAAACATTTTGCATTTCTTAAAAATGCAGTTTTTGATAAGCACACCAAATTTGAATGTAAAAATCAGTTATTCATTATAAATACTATCATTACTTAACAACATAATGATTACATGAGAAGCACTTTCTTACAGAAGTGTGCCAAAAAATTCTTGGGGACCACTTACAGCTCTGACTCGAAGAAGATGTGAGATGACTGACTGTAGTTCATCACTGTAGTGCTTTAGTTCAGTAAATCTCCTGAAGCAAGAAATGAATAAAACAATTTTTCTCATGAAAACACATAAAAAATTGAAAGACAAAACAGTACAGCTGACCCTTGAACAACACATGAATTTTTTTTCCCAATTAATACTATAAATGTGTTTTCTCTTCCTTATGATTTTCTTCTATCTAGCTTACTTTATTGTAAGAATACAGTATATATTACATATAACATACAAAATATGGGTTAATTGATTTTTATGTTATTGGCGAAGCTTCGGGTCAACAGTAGGCTATTAGTAATTAAGTTTTTGAGGAGTCAAAAGTTACATGTGGATTTCTGATTGTGCGGGGAGCAGTTGGAGCTACTAACTCCCACATTGTTCAAGGGTCAACTGTAGTTCTTGAGAATAATAAAACTGATTCTATTTAACCATATGTTATAGGTCTTGAACATTTATGCACCAATAAAAATTTTTTAAATCCTATATAATAAAAGGGTAATATGCAAATTGACCCTAACAGCAGAGCAATTGGGAATCACTGGTCACTATGACACACACTGACCACCAGGGGGCAGGTGCTCAATGCAGGAGCTGTCCCCTGGTGGTCAGTGTGCTCCCACAGGGGGAGCTCTGCTCAGCCACAAGCCAGGCTGACGGCTGCCAGTACAGCGGTGGTGGTGGGAGCCTCTCCCGCCTCCTCAGCAGCACTAAGGATGTCCGACTGCAGCTAGGCCTGCTCCCCGCTGGCAAGTGGACATCCCCTGAGGGTTCCCCGGCTGCCAGAGGAATGTCTGACTGCCAGCTTAGCCCCAATCCCCCGGGGAGCGGGCCTAAGTCAGCAGGTGGTCATTCCCCGAGGGGTCCCAGACTGCGAGAGGGCACAGGCCGGGCTGAGGGACCCTCCCAAGTGCACAAATTTTTGTGCACCGGGCCTCTAGTTCTAAAATAAACACCATACTTTCTTTTGATATTTTTAAAGCCAAGAAAAGATGTCATATTTCATAATTTGTATTGTGTGGGGGACTGAGATAGATTAACTATACTTGATCTTAGCCAAAAGGCCAAGAAGTGATAGGAACTGAGACAGAGATAAAATTACTTGAAAACAAAAAAACAGGAAAAAATTTAAGGGGTTAAAAATACCTTATGGGCCCTAACCAATAGCTCAGTGAGTTAGAGCATTGTCTCTATACACCAAGGTTGCAGGTTTGATGTCTGGTCAGGGTACATACAAGAATCAGCCAATGATGCCCTAGCTGGTTTGGCTCAGTGGACAGAGCATTGCACTGCGGACTGGAAGGTCCAGGGTTCGATTCCGGTCAAGGGCACATGCTTGGGTTGCGAGCTTGATCCCCAGTAGGGACCGTGCAGGAAGCAGCCAACCAATGATTCTATCTCATCATTGATGTTTCTATCTCTCTCTCCCTCTCCCTTCCTCTCTGAAATCAATAAAAATTAAAATAAAGAAGAATCAGCCAATGAGAGCATGAACAACAAATCAAATCAAATCTCTCTCTCTCTCTCTCTCTAAATAAAAAAATCATATGGTACAGAAATAAACTCATGGTCTCTAACCTCAATGTAATGCTGCTCAGTAATCGGTTTTCCTAATCTAATAACTGCCACTCTCCAGTACTTAAAACTTCTGATACCACCACCTGTCACTCTCTAGCCAAGCTTCACAGATTAAACAGAAGCCATCAGATAGGAACTATCTCCACCTCCACCTCCACCTCCTACTAGGAAACTTAGAAACATCCCAATATCACATCATTTCTTCCTTCCCTCTAGGATCCTTCTTCCCATCCAATACTTTAGATTCTATCCCAGCTAGACTCCATTTTCCTGTTTTCTAACTTCCTCTCTCTACAAGCTCCTTCTCATTAATATGTCAATAAATTTACGGTCTCTCCTAGATAGATACACACACACACACACACACACACACACACACACTCCCCTGATAACACTCCCAACTGTTAACACCTTCTTAATACCCACTCCTGCCAAAACCGGTTTGGCTCAGTGGATAGAGCGTTGGCCTGCGGACTGAAGGGTTCCAGGTTCGATTCCGGTCAAGGGTATGTACCTGGGTTGCGGGCACATCCCCAGTAGGAGATGTGCAGGAGGCAGCTGATCGATGTTTCTCTCTCATCGATGTTTCTGACTCTCTATCTCTCTCCCTTCCTCTCTGTAAAAAATCAATGAAATATATTTTTAAAAAAATAAAAATTAAAAAAAAATTGAGATTTAAAAAAAAAAATACCCACTCCTTTCACAGCCACACTTTTATAAGGCATTATTTTTCTAGCAATAACCACTTCTTCCCTTTCTGTTCACTGCTCAGCCCCTAACTCCCACATTGGTGCCCCTAACTCCCACGTTGAGCTTTGGTTATGAGCAAGTCACCTACTATTTTCATGTTGCTAAAATCCACTGATACACTTTAGTGCTCATCTTACTTGACCCTTCCAGCTATGTAACAGCTAACCTCACCCTCCTCAAAAACTTGTTCCCTTGACATCCGTGTCATTTCCTCATGATTTTCCTTTTACTTTCTGGTTACTCCTAAAGTCTCCTTGGGTACTCACTTCCTTCACCCATCTCTTACACTCCAACTTTAGTTTGCAAAGAATGCCTAACGTGTTTCTAAAAAACACTATTGAGGGCCTCTGAGCAAGAGAGACTTGTAAATAACCACAGTGTACACAGAGGTCATGGGGGATTCAGGAACCTCAATTTATAAAAGCTTGCCCACAGGATTCAGAATTCTCAGATTACACTTTGGAAAATGCCCTTAAAGAGGTAGCTTCTGCTCTGCAGAGATGGAACCTGTTCTGATCGCCAATGTGTGAAGATTGCTCCTGGAGCAGTTGTGTGTGTAGAAAGTGAAATCAGGGGCGATGTAACTATAGGACCTAGGACAGTGATCCACCCTAAAGCACGAATCATTGCGGAGGCTGGACCCATAGTGATTGGTGAAGGTAACCTAATAGAAGAACAGGCGCTGATCATAAATGCTCACCCTGATAATATCACCCCTGACACTGAAGATGTGGAACCGAAGCCTATGATCATTGGCACCAATAACGTGTTTGAAGTTGGCTGTTATTCCCAAGTCATGAAAATGGGAGATAATAATGTTATTGAATCAAAAGCATACGTAGGCAGAAACATAATATTGACAAATGGTTACATCACTGGGGCTTGTTGCAACCTAAATACATTTGAAGTCATCCCTGAGAATACAGCGATCTATGGTGTAGATTGCCTTCGTCGGGTGCAGACTGAGCTACTACAGCCCCAGACACTACAGCTGGATTTTCTGATGAAAATCTTGCCAAACTATCACCACTTAAAGAAGACTATGAAAGGAAGCTCAACTCCAGTTAAAAACTAAGAACAAGCTGTGACATCAAGATAACATTTTGTCTTTGACCACTGTCTTTTGAAAGGGCCACAGTTTTTAGGCCCTCTTAGCAGGTCACAGCATAATACAGGTTGATTTTATTTTGTAAAACAAACTTAGAAAGGAAAATGATGGATTTTCGTTGTAACTGTCCTCTATAATTTCATTAAAATGTATTATTTTCCTATATCCCTGTTTCTTTTCTGATAATTTAAAAATCTTATTTCTTTTGTTATATAAAATGTTAGCTACAAATTTTAGTTACACAAAAGACTACCAGCGATAAGAAAAGACATATTGTTATGTATTTATATTCTGCCACATACTAAACTAAACAAAAAATGTTGATGACAGGACTTTTAGTGAGCATATTTTAATCAATTGTTCTGTTTACATTAGCTTTCCCCAAAATAACTCTTTTAATTTCTATTATGTACTGGCTGTATTAAAGCTAATGTGTTTGCCTTTTCAAAAAAAAAAGAGTTGGCTTCTTTAGGGTTCAATCCTAGATCCTCAGGCATCTTACAATCAATCAGTCATTCTACACACTCTATGGGACTCATCACTCACAAAGCTTCACAATTATGATCACATGCTGCTAAATTCCAAATGTCTACCTCTAGCCCAACTCTCTCTCCCCTAAATGCCAGATCTATAAAGCCAACTGACTAGCAGACATTTGTACTTGCTCATATCCAAAGCTCAACTTATCCTCCTCCCCCCAATCTCTCTTCCTATGTTCCATAGCATTTTAAAGATGGAAACCTGGGTGTCATCTGAATTTCCCCTGCCATGTTTCATCTCACACATCCTACTAATCACTCAGTCTACATACTAAATATTGTCCAAACATTACCACATAAAAGTAGAAGACCCAACCAAGATCTTCCTCTTCACTGTTCTAAACAGTCTAGTTTTAAGAAAGATAAATATGCATGAACCAAGTATCATTTTGGTAATCCCTCTGAAATAATATTTCTGGTTTTCTAGATTTTAAGAAAGGATAGAATAAAAGTATTTTAGTGATGTACACTATTTTAGTAATGGCATGAAAAATAATTAATCTATTGGTCTAGCTATATATAGAACAAAGATTCTATATATTAAGAATTTGTTATAATAATGACTGATGTAGACAATTTTCTTATCTAGAACTTAAGGCAAACAAATTCTATTACTAATTACACATTAATTATACACTTTAACAAGAACTTAGAAGTAAAAAACTGCCTTGGTTATGTTTATCATCAGATCACATTTAAAATTCTATACAGTCATGTGCCACTTAACAGAAATATGTTCTGAGAAATCTCTTGTTAGGCAATTTTATCATTGTGTGAACATCATAGAGTGCATTTACATAAATCTTAGTGGTATAGCCCAGCGATTTTCAACCTTTTTCATCTTATGGCACACATAAACAAATTACTAAAATTCTGTGTTACATCAAAAAATATATTTTTGTCGATCTGACCAAAAAAGAGAAAGGTATAATTTTTATTCATTCACACTTGATAGTTATTGTTGTGTTGGCTGTTGTCATTTTTTTATTTGACAATCTAAGGGAAAAGAGGTCCATGCCCCTGACTAAATAGTCAGGTAGTGCATGTTTTAAAAGTTTGTGGCACAGCAGTTGTACACTGCAGGTATAACATACTGCTCTTAAGCTACAAGCCTGTACAGCATGTCACTGTACAAAATGATATGAGATTTAATCAAGCGCAAGAGAAAATGATGCAATCAAGAGATGTTGTAAACATAAGGTGTATTAGACTGCTGTCAGTGTAACATGACAGTTTTACTGTTTTAACATAGAAAGAACACACCCTAAAGAAATGATAAGAAGTATACTATATAAACATATAAACCAGTAACATATTTGTTTATTATCACCATCAAGAATTTTGTACTGTACATAATTTCCTATATTGTACTTCTATACAATGGACAACGCAGTAAGTTGGTCTACCCCAGAATCACCACATACAGGTAAGTAATGCATTTTCTTATGACATTTGAGATGGCTACATCACATGGCAACAGAAATTTTTAGCTCCATTATATTCTTATGGGACCACCATCATATATGTAGTCTGTTGTTAACCAAAATGTTAAGTGGCATGCGACTGTATATAATATGGATATTAAATAAAATTTAGCAATCTAGCCCTGGCTGGAGTGGTTAGAGTGTCAGCCCCCAAACCAAAAGGTCGTGGGTTCAATTCCTAGTCAAGGGCACACACCTGAGTTGCAGATTCGATCCCCAGCCCCAGTTGGGGCGTGTGTGGGAGGCAACCTATCCATGTGTCTCTCTCACATCAATGTTTCTCTTCCTCCCTCTCCCTTCTTCCCCCTCCCTACCACTCTCTAAAAATCAATGGAAAAAATAACCTTGGAGAGGAGTAACAACAAAAATTAGCAATCTAGAAAACCCAAGCGAGGTCAAAAAGGGAAGGCAAACATTCAATTTGCAAAATATTTTTCATTAAGTTGGAAAACATTCAATTGAAAAAATGTTAATATTAAAATATTAATTTAAAAAGTCTTATCTACATGCTCCTCTAGTGAATGTACATCCATCACTGTCATAAATTTTGCTTGTAAGTTTTTCCAAAGCTCTTTTTATTTTTTTATTATTATTTTTTTTAATCCTTACCCGAGGATATTTTTCCATTGATTATTAGGGAGAGTGGAAGAGAGAAGGAAAGACAGAGAGAAATATCGATGTGAGAGAAACACATTGATCAGGCTGGGGAGGAGCCTGCAACCAAATTATGTGCCCTTGTCCAAAATCGAACTCAGGACCCTTCAGTCCGCAGGCCAACACTCTATCCACTGAGCCAAACCGGCTAGGGCTCCAAAGCTCTTTTTAGAGGGTGACATAATTTTAGTTCTTAATCTAGAGAACATCTCTTATATGCCATGGATGTCATTTTTAACCCTTAAAAAAACCTTGGTGGAACCTTAAATGCACATTACAAAGTGAAACAAGTCAATCTCAAAAGGCTGCATACTATATATTATGACATTCTAGAAAAACATAAAACTATGGAGACAGTAGAAAGCTCAGTGGCTGCCAGGGCTGTAGGGAGGAAGGGATAAATAGGCAGGGCAAAGAGGATTTGTAGGGCAGTGAAAATACTTTGTATTATACTATAATAATGCCTACATGTGTCAAAACCCATATCATATGTAGGGGTAGTGTTCATGTGCAGGGGCAGAGGGTATGTGGGAACTCTATAATTTTTGCTCAAATTTTTTGTGAACCTAAAACTAAGATATAAAGTCGATTAAAAACAAACAAAAACAAACACCTTGCCCTGGCCAATGTGGCTCATTGGGTGGTGCCAACCCTTACACCAAAAGGTTGCCTGGGTGGCGGGTTTGATCCCCAGTACAGAGGCAGGAGGCAGGAGGCAGCCAATCGATGCTTCACTCCCTCTCTCTCTTTTTATTTTAAAAAGCATCTCAATGGTTACCATCACAATTTCCAAATTAACAAAACTTTAAAATATTTATTTATAAAAATATATATAGATATTTATCTATATTTTATATTCAAAATTTATCTTAAAAACCAAAGGCATCATGTTACTGTATTATGGTTTATAAAGTCAGGCATAATAGGCTATCCAACAATGCAAACTTGGCCTTTGTCTGCCACAAATATTTACATTATATAGAAATTAATGCTAAATTTAGCCCTAACTAGAGAAATTCCAACAGACCTTATCATCTTAATTGCCAAAAATGGAAAAGCCTCATTTGTATAAGCAAATTTTTAAATAAAAAATTCAGCTGAACCAAATACCAGGTGAAAGTCCATATAATGAAGAGCCTAATTTATCCACCAACTTCAGAGAATGAGCAAAATCAAAATCTTAAGAAATACCTAGGTATTATCCTAAGAAAAGTTATTTCTAAATACACTAGCTTAGCCCTGGCTAGTACGGCGCAGTTGGTTAAAGCGGCATCCTGTACACAGAAAAGTTTTGGGTTCGATTCCTGATCAGAGTATATACCCAGGTTGCAAGTTCAATTCCCAGTCGGGGCGTGTAAGGGAAGGCAACCCATAGATGTTTCTCTGTCATATTGATGTTCTCTCTCTCCCCCACAGCCTTCCCCTCAATATCAATAAGCATGTCCTGGGGTGAGGATTAAAAAGAACAAACTTATATACTGGCTTCCTTTAACACAGAAATGCTCCCACAAACACCAAAATGACATTAATTAAGTCAAATAACTAATACATCTCTATGACATTATATGCTTGTATGCATTTGTCTATCAAATTTTCATGGTATGCAAAGTAGAAAGTTTATTTTCAAAATATGCATGTAATATATAATGTTCTTCTCTTGACCTTTGTACACATTTGTCAAGCAAAGTCGTATAAGAAAAACTACTTTACATGAAATTAAAATTGCTTTTCTCATTTTTCTGATAACTTCCACAACATTTAAAAAATTATTCTAGGAAAAAGCAGTGGTTTAATTTTCTAAAACTTCAGACAGTTACAACCTTAAACCCAATAAAGTTAGCAAATTTTAAAATCAATTTTTGACTGTAAAAGGATTTCACTAAATGTGAATTACTATTTAAAATATTTAGTAAATGAAGTGCATACATTCAGAAATGAAAAATTAAATAGATTGATAGGCACCATTCAAAACAACATTGTAACTGTTATTAAAACAAAACCTTACTTGTCTGGGTTTTTCACTCTGAATGTTGCATTAAGCGCTTTTAACCTGGAGTCTGCCTGGAAAAAATAATTTATTCACTTAATATAATTACATTTCAGGGTATAAATCCAAACAGTTTTTATTTTCTCTTTAGAATTAAGATGCTTAAGTATAGTTTTCTTCATATCATATGTGTCAAACACATTCAACATATCTAAAAAAAACAGCTTAGCAGTTATTTTTTAAAACACGACAAAAATAATGCTGTAAATTAAGCTGGATACATGGCATTCGATGGCATCGAAGTAAAACAACTGTAAACACCAACACACTAACAGTCATATAGCTCTGCATTACTATAACTCAGAATAGATCATATAACAAAAGTAGTCGACTTTTCTCCAAATCAAGAAAAACAATAATCTGTTTATTTAAACTAAATAAAATGACTGCTTTGAAGCCTGTGCATTACTTAGGGTAGTTCTCGGGTGGAATCCAAACCAAATATACATTAGTTTTTCTCATTTTCATAATAAGTATTTTAGAAAATAAAGAAATATGGAAATGCCTGTACTAAAGTAAAGTGAAACAAGCTAAATGACATCAAATTACTTACTAGCTGGCAGAAAATGTTACAAGACAACACTTTCCTTATTTCCAGATAATTGCTTTCAAAAGAGGAGCAGAGGAATCAACATTAAGTAATAATTTCATTGTATCAATTTATACTTAATATATCCAAATCCTATCCTAAATTCTCATTTTAAGAAACAAAACACCAAATAACTTTTCTGACCAAGCATAGAAAATATAGGGCCCAATAAAACGTAGCTCAAACAGGAATCAATTTCATAATGTGGTTTGGGTTTTAAAATCCTAATCAGTTTAAAAATTTTACATTAGTCCAACTTCCAACCCATAATTACAAATATTCCCAAAATAATCAAACAAACAAAGAAAACAAAAATACTAGAACTCCCCAGATTACATGGCTAAGAAAAAATTTTAAATGTAACAAATAATGCTATTCAGCCTCCCAGAACTTCAGACCAAAAGAAATTCAAAGGGCTATCAAGAATACCTAAAGAAGCTCAATTTGTCACTGATTTCAAGGAACTCTCTTATTTCTAAAATCAATATTTCACCAATTCTTGATCTTTATTACATCTCTAGGACATACCAGCTAATAGCTTATGTGAAAGTCCTCACAAATAAAAGCACTTTTAATTTAAGGCATATATTACTCTTTTATGTTCTTTAAGCTAAGTAAAATCACAAAATAACAAAGTGTTAATGACATCATAGTCACATACAAATGTGACTTTATTAATGAATATTAAATTACATAAAACCATCAGTAAAGCCCTGGCCAGCATTCTCAGTGGTTAGAGCCCATACACAAAAGGATTGAGGGTTCGATCCTCAGCCCTAGTCTGGGAGTACATAGGAGGCAACCAATCAATGTGTCTCTGTCACATCAATGTTTCTCCTCTCTCTCTCTCTCTCTCCCTCCCTCCCTCTCTCTCTCTCACCCCTCCCCCATCCCCCTTCCTTTGACTCTCTAAAAAAAAATCAACGGAAAAATTATCCTCAGATGAAGATGATCAAAACAAATAAAAGGCCATCAGTAAAGAAGAAAATTTTCATTTGTACCTTTGTACCTTTTCCTGAATCTCATACTTCTTAATATTACCAATTTAATTTTTACTTTTAATACCATCAATTTACCAATTTGGAAGTCCTAACAAATGTAAACCATGACCATCCTATTAATCTTTGCTTACCAAACTCTCGTCAGGTCACATCCAGCTCAATCTGCTCATCATTTCACAAGATTCCAAAAAAAAAGTTGCCTAAAATGTCACTAAAACTAGCCTAGCCAGTTTGGCTCAATGATGAACCAGGAGGTCAAGGCTCAATCCCCAGTAAGGGGCATGCAGGAGGCAGACAATCAATGATTCTCTCATCAATGATGCTTTCATCTCTCTCTCCTCCCTTCCTCTCTGAAATCAATATATCATATATATACTAGAGGCCCAATGCACGAAATTCATGCAAGAGAAGGCCTTCCTTCCCCCGGCTGCCGGCTTCCCTCCGGGACCCAGGCTTCCCTCCCAACCCCGGCTTTGTCTGGAAGGTTGTCCAGAAGGACGTCTGGTCTAATTAGCATATTATGCTTTTATTATTATAGAATTTTTTTTGTTGTTAAATGTCACCAAACCAGAAATTTCTCCTCAAAGCTAGATCTCTATGAAAACTACCTGGACTATAACAAATCTGACAGATACCATCCATCTTATCAGAAAAAAAGCCCTTATAGAATTACAAACTTCCAGATATAAAATAAGTCATGGGACATAATGTACAAGATAGGAATAAAGTGAATAATACTGTAATAACTATGTAATTGACAGTGATACTAGACTTACTGTGGTAATCACTTTGTAAGGTATATAAATGTTGAATCACTGTGTTGTATACCTGAAACTAATATAATATTGTATGTCACATATAATAAAAAATACATTAATGTGAAAAATAAAAAAAATTTTTAAAGCCCTTACATAATTGCTTCATACCACCCTATTTTATTTCCCTTAACACACCACTATCTGAACTCATCTTAGTTGTTTATTTGTTTCTTAGCTCTCCACTAGAATGAAAGACCTTTTTTTTTAAAGCATAGTGTGAACAGTGCCCCCTGGAGTTGCATAACAGCTACCATGGCAACACTTTAACCCAGAGGTTCTCAACCTGTGGGTCGCGACCCCTTTGGGAGTCGAACGACCCTTTCACAAGGGTCGCCTAAGACCATTGGAAAACACATATATAATTACATATTGTTTTTGTGATTAATCACTATGCTTTAATTATGTTCAATTTGTAACAATGAAAATATATCCTGCATATCAGATATTTACATTACAATTCATAACAGTAGCAAAATTACAGTTATGAAGTAGCAACAAAAATAATTTTATGGTTGGGGGTCACCACAACATGAGGAACTGTATTAAAGGGTCGCAGCATTAGGAAGGTTGAGAACCACTGCTTTAACCTGTTTTCTCTTTTGTTCATTGCTATATCCCAATGCCTTCAATGCCTGGCACAACACAGACATGCAATAAGTATTGGCTGAATGACAAAAAACAACTCGTGACTATTCTATAGCCCCAACTTACAACCTTTTCCATGTTCTCCTTTAAAACCCACCAGCTCACCACCCCTCCCTTTCCAATCACTATAATATACTTTACTTTCCTTGTCCTGGACCTTGTCTTTCCTTTATTTCATTTCCTGATTCTCATGTTCCCCCCAAACCTTGCCTAGTAAACTACTATTCAACTTGGCATCTCTCTAACACTGGCCCCCAAGGTTGACTCCAATGCAGATTTCTTATTATTTGGGTCTCAGCTCAAATGTTATCTCTTCAACCATGTGATCCAGTTTGCACAGGACAGTCCTGGTTTATACCTATGTCCTAATCTAATTGTTAATAGTGCCCCCTTTTACTCTCAAAAGTATCCCCATTTTGTCACCTATCTCAAAATAACCCCTGGGGGAAAAAATCTCTGCTGTCACACTCTTTCAGTGATAAATTATTTTATTTGTATCATTTATAACAACTTTAAAGTATCTTATTTAAATTCTCCAACTACTAAAATATATGCTCCATAAGAACATGGAGCTTATTTCCAGCTCTTTCACTACTGTATCAACAGCACCTACTAGATACCTGACACTCAGGGCACCTAGCATTCAGAATCTCCACGATGGCTCTCTCAGAGTTCCTGTGTAATACACAGATTAGCAGAGATCCTAAGAGCCCAGATCTTGTATCTCACAGTCTCTGCTCCAAATAACAGACAGTGTTCCAGATTCTTCTGGGTCAGCCTAAATTCATTTAAGGTTTGGGCATATGAATGACACTTTCATATAAGTAACTTACTGAGTTAACTGAATTAAAATGATATTTTTTTATTTTTATTGATTTCACAGAGGAAGGGAGAGGGGAAAGAGAGATAGAAACATCGATGATGAGAGTGAGTCATTGATGGCTGCCTCTTGCACACCCGCCATTGGGGGTCAAGCACGCAACCCCGGGCATGTGCCCTTAACTGAAATCAAACCCAGGACCCTCCAGTCCGCAGGCCAACGCTCTATCCACTGAGCCAAACCAGCCAGGGCAAAATGATATTACTTTAGACTAATTAGTTTATACTGGTATGTTCATTATTCTAGAGATAAACTCTGAATTGAATTCACTGAATCAATTAATGAGTATTATATAAATACTATTCAAAAAAAGAAGGAACACCAATACATAGCAGCAATAAAAAGGTCTGTTTTTCATGTTTATATTAAATAGAGGACAGATAAAAAGAAACTACATTTTTATAATTATCTTGCTGGGTATAATAATTACTCTAAAAAGATTTAAGAAAATATTAATCTTATAGGCCCAAACTAGAAATTAAATCAAAGATGTCTAAAAAGAAAGAAAATAAAAGTAAGCTGATATTTCAATTTCAGGATGACAATTTAATAGCCAAGGTCAAATATTCTTATAAAAATGTAAATATGTGGTCTGATTCAGAATGATTTCATTTTCTTTGAAAAACAGTTTCCAGCCGAACCGGTTTGGCTCAGTGGATGGAGCGCCGGCCTGCGGACTCAAGGGTCCCGGGTTCGGTTCCGGTCGGGGGCATGTACCTTGGTTGTGGGCGCATCCCCACTGGGGGGCGTGCAGGAGGCAGCTGATGTTTCTCTCTCATCGATGTTTCTGGCTCTCTATCCCTCTCCCTTCTTCTCTGTAAAGAAGTCAGTAGAATATATTTAAAAAAAAAAAAAAAGAAAAAAGAAAAACAGTTTCCAACACTTCCTCTACCAATCATCTTTACATACATTTATTACATAGCAAATAAGTGAAGAGAGGTAATATGGAATGGTAATTAAGAAGAGCTTTGAGTTAGGTCTAGACTTGGATTCAGACTCCATCACTTACAACTATGTGACCATGGGTAAGTTACTTTCTAGGGCTCCTCATCTGAAAAATGGAAATAGCCCTGGTTGGTGTGGCTCAATTAGCTGGAATGACATCTCCGAACTCAGTTTTGCTTAAATCCCAGCTTTCAACTATGATCAAGTTAGTTGTAACTGCCAAATACATGACCTCCGGATAAGTGAACGGTAACTAACTATATATATGTAGACAACATCACATATATATGTTTTATGTATCCATGCATGTACATATGTGTTTAAGGTGGTTAAAAAAGATCTCACTGGCCCTAACCGGTTTGGCTCAGTGAATAGAGCGTCAGCCTGTGGACTCAGGGGTCCCAGGTTCGATTCCGGTCAAGGGCATGTACCTTGGTTGCGGGCACATCCCTAGTAGGGGGTGTGCAAGAGGCAGCTGATCGATGTTTCTCTCTCATCAATGTTTCTAGCTCTCTATCCCTCTCCCTTCCTCTCTGTAAAAAAAATCAATTAAAAAAAAAAAAAAAAAGATCTCACTGCCTGACTGATGTGGGTCAGTGGCTGAGCATCAACTTATGAACCAGGAGGGCACGGTTCGATCCCCAGTGGGGAGCGTGCAGGAGGCAGCCAATCAATGATTCTCTTTCATCATTGACGTTTCTATCTCTCTCTCTCCCACTTCCTTCCTCTCTAAAATCAATAAAAATATTTTTTTAAAGACACTAAAAAACACACACACACACACACAAAAACACCAAAAAGGTCTCATTTCCTTAATGAAAGGAAGGACTTAAAACAAGAAATAGCACACAGCAAAATAAGGAATGCAGCAAGATATACGGGTTTCCAAATTCTCTCCATACATTTTATTTCTCGTCCATTTCATTAAGTATGACTTTTCAAATTACTAATATTGTATATTAGATATTATTACCTTTTAGAGACTTTATAAAAGCAAAACCAAGGTTGTACCATACGGCTAGGCAAATACAATATATCTGGACATTTAAACAGCACCTACACATAAGACTCAGCACCCTGTAAACAGTGTAGTCTATATGGGTGGAGAAACTTAGGAGTTTCATCAAGGTTACCAAAGTTATGGCCAGAACTGGGTTCAAGGACAAACAAGTAATAACTAGATACTAAACTAATAACTAAATCAATGACTAAAAATTTTTAAATTTTCCATTATATCAAGAGATGTCAACAAAACAATTATATTTTAGTTTGCTCTTTTCCTTATTATTAGCTCCCAGCATACCTTGGAGTAATTTTCAGAAAATTCTATCAAAATTACATAATTTATTAAAGGTTAGAGTTATTTCAACTATTTCTAAACTAAAATTCTAGTACTCTTTCTGAGTACCATAAAGTAATAAATTATTGCCAAGAAAATTTTAATTTTTTTCATATAATCTGCCAACAAAATATTTCTAAATTAGCCTGGCTGGTGTGACTCAGTGGTTAAGCACTGACCCATGAATCAAGAGGTCACAGTTTCTCTCTCTTTGATGTTTCTAACTCTCTATCCCTCTCTTCTTCTCTCTCTAAAATCAATAAAAATGTATTTTTAAAATATATATATTTATAAATTAGAATCAGTTATAACAGAATTAAGCAGATTTACTTTATATTATCTGTGCAGAAAATAATTTTCTCTTCTAGTTTTTTTTGTGCTAAATTTTAAATACCTATGCACCAATACATAGTTCTCTCGAGCAGCGGTTCTCAACCTGTGTTTCGCGACCCCTTTGGGGGTCGAACGACCCTTTCACGGGGTCGCCTAAGACCATTGGAAAACACATATATAATTACATACTGTTTTTGTGATTAATCACTATGCTTTAATTATGTTCAATTTGTAACAATGAAATTGGGGGTCACCACAACATGAGGAACTGTATTAAAGAGTCGCGGCATTAGGAAGGTTGAGAACCACTGCTCTAGAGAGTGTTTTCATAATTACTGCAAAGCCATTTTATTCTTGTTATTTAGACCAGTAAACTTTTGCTAATGTATTATCATCTGAATCATGTATCAATTTATGTAGTATAACAATTTATATATTTTTCTTTCTTTTTTATTTTTGGAGTTTTTTGTGTGTTTTTTTGTTAAAACTCACCCGAGGATATTTTTCCATTGATTTTTCAAGAGTGGAAAGGAGGGGGAGAGACAGAGAGAGGGAAACATTGATGTGAGAGAGACACATCGATTGGTTGCCTCCCACACACCTTTGACTGGAATCAAACCTGGAAACCTTCAATCCCCAGGCCGACACTCTATCCACTGAGACCAACTAGGGCTATATATTTTTCTACTTACCTATTTAATTAACACAAGAGATGAAGACCTGAAAACTTACAAGAACCACTGTTATATTACTTTGGGGGATAATACAGAGAATATAGTGGAGTTAGGGTGAACATCTTACCATCACTATGCTCTTCAATTTTTAGATAACAATTTCACTCCCAAATACTAATTCTAATGACTAAATTTAAAAAGCTGCACAAAAACTAAATAAGCCTATTTCACTAACAAATGCAAATTCAAAATGACTCCTGTGCCTACCCAAAACTGGCCTCTGATTCCGGTCAAGGGTCTGTACCTTGGTTGCAGGCTCCTCCCCAGCCTGGGCTCTGGTCAGGGCACGTGCAGGAGGCAATTAATCGATGTGTTTTTCTCACACCAATGTTTCTCTCTGTCTTTCCCTCTCTCTTCCACTCTCTCTAAAAAATCAATGGAAAAATATCCTCAGGTGAGGATTAAAACAAAAAAAAACAAAAACTGACCCCATGTCCTAGGAGGAAGTATGACCTAAGGCTCATCTTTTATTTTACTATGACCGGAAAACCTAAGTTTAATTCTTCAGAAACATCGTTCATACCTGATAAAGAGTGAGCAATTACCGGGGGCATCACTGCGAGTGGCAGTTGTAAGGATAGAGGGAAGAAAAAAAGATGCAAAGTATAATATGAGTATACTGTATGGAAAACCTACAACTTGTATCTAAATTACTGCTTCAAAATGTTCTTTTTCTAATAGAATTAATTCATAAATATGCCATTATAGTCTCACTAGTAACTAAAATGACACAAATCAAAATTAAATTACAGTGTTTCCTTGAACACCCTACCAATGATTTCAGATGCAAGACCTATTCCCAACACTCACTCATTCAATATCAAGTACCCACTAAGTGCATGGTATTGCTCTGGCAACCATTAAAGGACACAGTAAATTATTTCATACAAATATTCTTACCTTCAGCTGAAACCCAGTTTCATTCACAATCTCCTTCCAGTTACCTTCCTAAAAATTAAAGTTAATTTTAGAAATCACTGCAAAATAAAACATAAGGAACATTTCAAATTAGAGAAAATACCTATTGTTCTGTTGTTCTTTAAAGGGAAATGGGGGAAAGGGTAAAAAAAAATTATTTTCACTTCAAAATTAAACATTCAATCCAGATTCCAAAAAAAATTACCAAAAGATGAACCCAAGATTTTACAATCTGGGCTTCAAAAAATTAAAGACTAATTAACTCTGATATCATTAAATGATACCAAAAAGCACTGTCTTTAGTATCTTCCAGTATAAAAATACTAGCCAAAAGAATAATGTAACCAATGATTTTGAAATTCAAAACAAACAAAATGCATACAGATCAACAAAGCTGCTCCAAAAATAACTTTAAGAATAAGCATTCTGCCCTGGCCGAGTAGCTCAGTTGGTTAGAGCATCATCCCAATACTCGAAGGTTTCAGGTTCAATTTCCAGTCAATGCACATATAAGAATCAATCAATGAGTGCATAGATGGGTGGAACAATAGGTCGATGTTTCTCTCTTTTTATTCTTTGTCCCTCCCCCCACCCGCCCTCACTCTCACTCTCTCTCTCAAATCAATCAATAAATTTTTTTTAAAAAGAATAAGCATTTCAATAGCCTTATCAGGGTGTCTAATCACTATGTTGTCCACCTCAAAGTAATAATACTTTATGTCAATGGTAATTTAAAAAAAAAATTTTAAGTTAAAAAAAAAAAAGAACAAGCATTCACAATTTAAAAGTTAAAAATGCCAAGTCAAATGATTTTTTAAAAAAAGACTAAATAAAAGAAAATTACCTGTGTTAAAAACAAATAGAAGATTCTGTCTCTACAAAGGATGGGATGTGAAGCAACTCTCAAGAGGAAGTTTTCTAAACCAATTCGACGTCTTTCCACAAAATCTGGGTCCATGTTGTCAGCAGAGAGTTTATGCCAAATAAATTCTGCCTAGGTATGTAAACAAAATAATCATGAAGAATAGTCTCAATGCTAAATACTTCTTAACGGTACTGCCATTTCACTTCTTACCCTTTTTTCTGGTAGAGGTGGCACAACAATATGTGGATAGTAAACTAAAAGGTAGTTTCTCAACAACTCAAATTCACTATACCGCCTCCATAGTGAGTCTGTTAAGACACTTGGACCATCATTATGTTCAACTGACCTGAAAAGAAATAGAATAAGACTGCTATTATTTTATAAAAACACAAGTACATGCATACAACATCCTTTAAATTTTACAACTCCATTTACTGAATGCTTATGAACCAGATACTGAGTAAAGAAATTTTCATGTATTATTTTACTTAATCCTTACAACAAACCTGTAAAACAAGAATTATTGTCCCCATTTTACAGATGAGGAAGCAGCTGCACAGTATATGCTCTTCATACAATCTTAAAGATCTGTATTAAAAGATCTTTAATACAATGTATTAATGATCAATGTATTAATTGATCAGCACTCAGATCCATCTGCTTCCAAAGCCCTCACTCCTAACCACTTTTCTTCTGTTATATTCTTCTGTTATAGAAAACCATTGGACTCTAGAGAAATAATCATATTAGGAACACTCTAAAAGCCTCAAAGTATTCAGTTAATGTATAATTGATTTTACAATATATGTAGCAAAATCTGGCTTAGCTGTTGTTTCATTAAATAAAAGTATGTGTAACTGCACTTCTGCCACAATGAGAGAGAACAACATTCATGCCATAGACTAAGCCCTAGCCAGTAAAATATAGATTCAGCCCTAGCCAGTTACTCAGTGGTTAGAGCATCGGCCAACAGGCTGAAGGGTCCCAAGTTCGATTCCAGTCAAGGACATGTACCTCGGTTGCAGGTTCGATCCCTGGCCCTAGTCCAGGCCTGTGTGGGAGGCAACCAATCAATGTGTCTTTCTCAAATCGATGTTTTTCTCTCTCTGTCTCTCCCCCTCCCTTCCACTCTCTCTAAAAATCAATGGGAAAATATTCTCCAATATGGAGTAACAAAACAAAATAAAAATAAGCATGGCCATTTTTAAAAAATCGATTCATGGTTATGAATAAACTGGATGTATCCAACAAAATTTTTTAATTAACTCTAAAAGGGTGGGACCCGACCGGTGTGGCTCAGTGGTTAAATATCGACCTATGAACCAGGCTTTCACGGTTTGATTCCTAGTCAGGGCACATGCCTGGGTTATGGGCTCAATCCCTAATGTGGGGAGTGCAGGAGGCAGCTGATCAATGATTCTCTCTCATCATTGATGTTTCTTATCTCTCTTCCCCTCTACGTTCCTCTCTGAAATCAATAAAAATATATTTTAAAAATAATAAATAAATAAAGGGTGGGGGAAAAGGAATATAAAAATTCATCTCTAGTTCTACCTTTAATATAAACAGCTGCAGATAAAGCAGGTTTAATCCATATAAATGCTCAACTTATAGCTGGGGGAAGTTAGGGTAAAATCATATAAAAGATAGCTGAAATTATTTTGACTACTTAAAATTTCTGCTAGCATAATCACTGTTAGAAAGTATCAGTGTTCTAAACATTATCAGGCTCTAGCTGGGTTGGCTCAGTGGTTAGAGTGTTGGCCCACAGATTGAAGGGTCGCATACCTAGGTTGCAGGCTTGATCCCCAGCCCCCTCTCTACACATCAGTGTTTCTCTCTGTGTGTCTCTCTCTTTCACTCTCTCTAAAATAATCAATGGGTGGGGTAGGGGGGATATGGGGGGATAAGGACACATATGTGGACACATGTAATATCTTAATCAATAAAGAAAAAAAAGGAAAAATAAAAAAATAGCCACACAAAAAAAAATCAATGGAAAATAATCCTCGGGTGAGGATTAACAAAAAACAAACAAAAAAATACATTATCAGGACCTTCCTAATTTATAATTTTGCATGACAATAACATGCATAGAACCACAATGTGCATTTGTACATTAGGGCATGAAGGTACAGAAACTAAATCAGTCTTGGAATAAAGCAAAATCCTAAGAAAGTACCAGTATATATACTAGTCCATGCTCATCATAAGAGATGTTTAATGCTTTTATTATTTATAAATTATTTGCCACTGAGTTTATTCATTGCATAGTAATAAACAGGAAACAAATTATGAAATTCAAAATGCAGAAATGGCTCCCATGGCAGAAATATAGGATCATTAAATCATAATTCATTTTAAAGATCTGACCTAACCATTAGCTATGATTAATACTATTCCAATTCATACTCTCAACTTCAGTTGAAAAAATATCTAGGTTAATATCAAGTTTCAAATTATTCAAAATCATTAATAGAACCCACATATTGCTAATAATTAGATAAATTTAGCCTATTAGTAAAACACATATAAGGCTGCTAGAAGAACTACTCAGTGTTTTTTTTTAAAAAGGCCACCTACAATGTGTTCCTCTCAAATCGATGTTTTTCTATCTCTGTCTCTCCCCCCACTTCCACTTTCTCTAAAAATCAATGGTAAAATATCCTCCAATGAGAATTAACAAAACAATAAAATAAAAATAAGTATGGCTGGGAGAAGAAAGATGGCTGCCAACGGGAAGGCAGACTGCAAGACAGTGTGAGAGTGAGAGAACGAAAGGAGAGAGTGTGGACGTAAGGAGAGTGTAAATTTGTGGGTGAGCGATAGCTATACTCCAGAGGACTGCTGGAGACTGCCGGATCGGGCTCCCCTAACCAGGCAGCCTCCACTGCTGCTGAAATCTCTCCCGGAGCAGCCAGCTCTGCCGCGGAGACCGCGCCATCTTGAGTGGCTGTTATCGGAAGCGTATACATCCAGAGACCCTGCAACCACGGCACCCAGGGACCAGCTATGAACCCAGGAACACCGGATCTCAAGCAGCGCGAATACGTGGACTCAAGACAAGCCCTGCTCCTCCTCACGGAAAGGAGAGAGAGAACTACATAACCAGACACCCAGAGAAGAGAGATCATGGGGAGACAAAGAAACAGTCCGCATATGAAAGAAAAACAGGCATCACCAGAAAAGGAAGTAAACGAAGTGGAGGCAAGCAACATGTCAGAGAAAGAATTCAGAGAAATGGACATAAGGTGGGTGAAAAGAATGGAAGACAAATTCAACAATATGTGTAAGAACCAAGAGGAAATGAAGAAGAACCAAGAAGAAATGAAAAATGACATCACTGCTATAAAGAACTCAATAGAAAGCATCAACAGTAGACTAGAAGAAGCAGAGGACTGCATCAGTGAGCTAGAAGACAAAGTAGGAAAAAATACCCAAGCAGAGCAGCTTCTAGAAAAAAAATTAAAAAGCAGGAGGAGAGCCTAAGAGAACTTTGGGACAACACGAAACGAAACAACATCCGCATAATAGGGGTGCCAGAAGAAGAGGAAACTAAGCAAGGAATAGAAAACCTGTTAGAAAAAATAATGACAGAAAACTTCCCTGATATAGGGAAGAAAAAACTCACACAAATCCAAGAAGCTCACAGAGTCCCAAACAAAATGAACCCCAAAAGACAGACGCCAAGGCACATTATAATTAAATTGGCAAACACCAACGACAAAGCAAGAATCTTAAAAGCAG
>NW_005365371.1:2762168-2763235 GCF_000412655.1 Myotis brandtii
TTTAAAAAAAAAAAAAAAAAAAAGAGTATCTTGCAGTATTGGGCCTCTGTGGCAGCAACCAAGCAAAGCTGTGGTGCCTGTGACTTTAGATGGGATAAGGCCGGGGGAAGGTCAAGGGGGGAAAAAAAAGAGATATATGCACTACTCTTTGTAATATTTTAAAAGCAATAAAAAAATTAAAAAAAAATAAGTATGGCCATTTTTAAAAAATCGATTCACAGTTATGAACAAACTGGATGCATCCAAGAAAAATATTTTTAACTCTAAAAGGGCAGGGTTTAGTCATTGGAAACTGACTAAAAACATAGAGAATACTTTCATTGGATCACAAAACTACCCCCATTTATCCAATCATTTAACAAATATTTAATAGCACATAATTGGTTTTACATGCAACATGTAATATAACACACAATAAAGCAGATAGCATCATTAACCCCGTTTTACAAATTACGGGAAGAATTAAGTAATAGCATATTGCCTTCCAAGCCACAGAGGCATTCTTACCTATTCTAAAAGAGGCATATTCTTATCTAATTTAAAAGGGTTCATATTCCAAGAACAAGAAAACACAAAATGTCTGGAGAAATTAAAAACCAGTGACTTTAACCTTATTCAGTCTTAGCCTACTAAAGTATAATTTATTGGCAACTGTTAAATGGGCTTCTATTTGTATCCAAAGAGCCTTGATAGGTAAGCCTTATGACAAAAGTTCAACTTTTTGTTAATAAAAAGGCTTAATGATATTCATATTGTTTAAGACTATCTGCATAACACTGAATTATGGAAAAAATCCCAAATGATTAAATTAAGAAATTTGAGGATTCTGTGGTTGAAGGTAAGTTAACCTTAGAGGTACAGTAATTACATTCTATTCAAAACAGCAATTCTCAAAGTAGATAACTATATAAGGATAGGCAAGAATTTCTTAAAATAGGAAAAACATAAATCATAAAGAAAAGACATAAATTTGACTATCTTAAAATTTAAAGCCTTTGTACTTTAAAAGGTAATCAAACATTTGCAGCTCTGGTAAAAGAAAATAAAAAAATAAAAAATATATAAAA
>NW_005365371.1:2763258-2766933 GCF_000412655.1 Myotis brandtii
ATTTCTGGATCCCATCCATAACCCTGCAGCTTAACAAATTCTCCAACTGATCCCTATGTATTTTATTTGAGAACCACTGTTTTAAAATAAATTTACAATGAGGCCCTGGTCAGGTAGCTTAGTTGGTCAGAGTGTCATCCCCATAGGCCACGGTTGTGGTTTTGATCCCCAGTCAGGGAACATACAAGAATCAACCAATGCATGTATAAAGGGGAACAACAAATCAGATTTCTCTCTCTCTCAAATCAATCAACAAATCAAATTTATAATGAAATACAATCATGAAAGTCACTGTAATCCTTTGCTTTTATGTACCACACAAGTACTGATTATCCACTCTTAAATACAGGCAGTTCTTGGGTTACGTTGGACTCAACATATGTCATTTCATGGTTACGTTGCCATCTCCCATTTTAAATCATTTCGACGTATGTACATATGTGCTTTATGTTTTTTATTATTTATTTACCACAAGTAAAGGTCAGGAATTGTTATCTTTCTTTTAAATTTTTTTTTTACTGTTTCACTTCACTACTGCTGTGTATGTGCTCCATGTGAATGACGTAGGTGCTTATGTAGGTGGGTTCCGACTTATGATGAAAATCACATTACGTCGTGCCATAGGAATGGATCGCCGATGTAACCCAAGGACCTCCTCTATGTATTCAGTGTCTAGCTATACTACGGAAGTATGGTCACTTTCATTTTCAAATCATGACACTCTGTTCATTTCAAAGTCAAGAGTAAACAACTATAAATTATGCCAGTGTACTCAAATCAAGATGCTCTTCCTGCGCCCAGCCGATGTGGCTCAGTGATTGAGTGTCAACCTATGAACCAGGAGGTCACAGTTCAATTCCCAGTCAGGGCACATGCCCAGGTTGTGGGCTCAATGCCCAGTAGATGATACGCAGGAAGCAGCCAATCAATGATTCTCTCCCATCATTGATGTTTCCATCTCTCTCACTCTCTGAAATCAATAAAAAGTTAATTTTTTTAAAAGATAGTCTTCCAGCAATCTATCCTATATAATAAAAGCCTAATATGCTGTGTCCAGTCGTCCAGTCATCCATTCAACCAATCAAAGCATAATATGCTAATGATATGCTAAGGCCGCTCAACTGCTCGCTATGACGTGCACTGACCACCAGGGGGCAGGCACTCTAACCAGTAAGTTAGCCTACTGCTGGGGACTGAACGAGACGGGCCAGACACACCCTGGAGCCCTCCCGCAGTACCTCCCCTGCTGGCCAACCTCCTGTGTCCCTCCCCAGCCCTGATCATGCACCAGTGGGGTCCTCAGTCTGGCCTACGCCCTCTCACAATCTGGGCTGAGGGACCTGCCCCTCCCCCCCAGTGCACGAATTTCATGCACTGGGCCTCTAGTATATATATATACCTAATATGCAAAGTGTCCCCTTGGGAGTTCGACCGGCCGGGAGTTCGATCACTTGCTATAACGTGCACTGACCACCGGGGGTGGCGCAGAACAAAGGAAAGCCCCAGACAGCAGCTGGCAGCCACTAGGGACCCTACCCATGCAGAATTTCATGCACTGGTCTTCTAGCAAAAGTAATAAACAGCTAACTTCATTGCTTGATTGGTTAAAGAAATGGGCACCTACTAAAAAGGTCCTTTTTAGTTTTAAATTTTAAAATGTACCTAAAAAGCTAGAGTTAACACTAACTTCTAAAGTATGATGTTTTTAAGTGGCTAATTTAACTAAACAACAACACAGAGACTCTCTCATGGGGGACCATGTGGTTTGTTTGTTAGTTTTAAATAACTTTTAAATGTCTGTGCCCTGACCGGCTTTACTTAGTTGGTTTGGGCATCATCCCGTGCCCCGAAAAGTTGCTGGTTTGATTCCTGGTCAGGGCACATGCCCAGGTTGCTGGCTCAATCCCTGGTAGGGGGCAGCTGAACATATGCTTTCACATCAATGTTTCTCTCTCTCTCTCTCTCTCCTTCTCCTTTCCTCTCTCTATAAAAATCAATTAACTATTTTTTTAAATCACCTTAAAAAATCTGTTTTACATGTTACAAAATGACCTAATTTTTAAAAGACCCACCCTACCTCTCTCTTTTCCTAAAATTCTTATTGTACACAAATTTTTCTTATTTTTGGAAGATTCTTTTTTCCTTTTTTATTTTTTATTTGTTTCGGTGGAGAAAAGAAACTATACTTACAAAGAGGATTTTCAGAATTGTCTGCTGATTAGACAACTTTTACCAAGACTTTACTGGTATATTTCATTTTAGTAGAATCACAGATGTGGAGAAAGCCTTGAAAAGTTATAGGGTTCGGCCTTAAGTTTTGTGACTTTTGGTAAAGCGTAAGAAAATGGGGAGTTTAAAACTTTAATCTTAAAAATGTATTCACATTAAAACATGGTTATAAGTCTTTATCAACTAGGTCTGATAGTTTTATCATTTTCTTTTACTGGCTATCAAAAAGTTCTCTCATATCTGTTTTGCTTCTTATGGGGTTTTTTGTTTTTTTAAATAACTCTTTTTTCATTTGTTTGTTTTGTTAATCCTCACCCAAGGATATTTTTCCATTGATTTTTAGAGAGAGTGGAAGGGCGGGGAAGAGACAAACATCAATGTGAGAGAGACACAAGGGTTGGTTGCCCTTCCCATGCACTCTGACCAGGGCCGGGAATTGGGCCTGCAACCGAGGTACCTGCCCTTGACGGAATCCAACCCCCTTTCAGTCGGAGGACCAACACTCTATCCACTGAGCCAAACTGGCTAGGGCTCTCATATCTGTTTTAATTGAAAATATTTCTGCTGTCTGCAGAAATAAACTAGTCAGTATAGTCTTTTTTTATTTTTAGTATATCTCTATTGATTTCAGAGAGGAAGGGAGAGATAGAAACATCAGTGATGAGAGAGAATCATTGACCTGCTGCCTCCTGCACATCTCCCATTGGGGATTGAACCCACAACCCAGGCATGTGCTGTGACCTCCTGGTTCATAGGTTGACACTCAACCACTGAGCCACACCGGCTGGGCTACTCAGTATAGTCTTTATATAAACTGTTTATAATAGGCAAAATAGAGTCTTCCCTTGCCCTTCTCTAGATAAAGCCATCTAATTCCTTTAACTTTTCCTTATGATATAAAACAGTGGTTCTCAACCTTCCTAATGCTGCGACCCTTTAATACAGTTCCTCATGTTGTGGTGACCCCCAATTTCATTGTTACAAATTGAACATAATTAAAGCATAGTGATTAGTCACAAACACAATATGTAATTATATATGTGTTTTCTGATGGTCTTAGGCAACCCCTGTGAAAGGGTCATTTGACCCCCAAAGGGGTCGCGACCCACAGGTTGAGAACCGCTGATATAAAAGAACTTTCCTGCCCTAGCCTGTTTGGCTCAGTGGATAGAGCCTCGGCCTGTGGACCTAAGGGTCCGGGGTTCGATTCTGGTCAAGGGCACGTACCTCAGTTGCAGGCTCCTCTCCAGCCCAGGCCCTGGTCAGAGTGCCTGCAGGAGGCAACCAATCGATGTGTTTCACTTACATCGATGTTTCTCTCTGTCTTTCCCACTCTCCCACTCTCTCTAAAAATCAATGGGAAAATATCCTCGGGTAAATAAATAAATATATAAATAAAAGAACTTGCCCTAACTGGTTTGGCTCAATGGATAGAGCATCGGCCTG
>NW_005365371.1:2767054-2768131 GCF_000412655.1 Myotis brandtii
CCCTTCCTCTCTGTAAGAAATCAATAAAATATATTAAAAATAAATAAATAAATAAATAAATAAAAGAACTTTTCTGGTGAGTTTTGATTTCTTACTCCATGATTTACTCTATCTTTTCCATTTTACCCAAGGTCTAAAGCTCCAGTCTCAACATTTTTTTCTGTTAATTTCTCTGAAACTCCCAACTCTCCTAAAATGACTCAGATTGTTTTATCTTTCCTAGACTTTGTTAACATCTCCACTTACCTAAGTCCACTTAAAATGCCCCTAAGAACCTGATACCTTTTCCCAAAATTACACTGGAATTCTATCAAGACCTCCATCAAATCATGTGTCAAATAATATTCCAGATACCAAAAGTATTTCACTAGTCTTCCTGCTCCCCCAAAACAATTACATTAGAATATAGTTACCAAGAATGCAAGAACACACCTGTTTACCTGTTAAAAAAGTAAGTACACAAAAACAATCCCTAAAAAGGCAATGACCTGTAAATAATTCTATTATACAACAGAATTTATGTCAATAGCTACCAAAGCCTTTCTATCTAAACCTAGGCCTAATTCTCATCACCTACCTTGTTTCAACGAGGTAAGCAGTATATGTTTCTTGCATGTTCATGGCATTTCTTCCAGTTCGCTTTTCTGCTTCTGAAACACTAATTTCTATCTTCTTCAACCAAAAATTATTTTCTGTCATCTGGACAAAAACAAATGGAAGAACAATAACAACAAAAAAACTTTTAAGATGGTATTGAGAAAAAAAAAACACAGCTATTATAATAGCTACTAGAGGCCTAGTGCATGAAATTCGTGCATGGGGGACGGGGTCCCCTCAGCCCAGCCTGCACCCTCTCCAATCCGGGACCCCTCGAGGGATGTCCGACTGCCGGTTCAGGCCCGATCACCGGGATTGGGCCTGAACTGGCAGTCGGACATCCCTCTCACAATCCTGGACCGCTGGCTCCTAATCGCTCACCTGCCTGCCTGCCTGGTTGCCCCTAACTGCCCCCCCCCTTGCCAGCCTGATCGCCCCTAACTGCAGGCCTGGTGGTCCCTAACTGCCCTCCTCTGCCCG
>NW_005365371.1:2769023-2774327 GCF_000412655.1 Myotis brandtii
TGCATATCGTGCTGATTAGCCAATGGGAGGCGTAGCGAAGGTATGGTCAATTACCATGTTTGTCTATTATTAGATAGGATATTATAATAAAACCCATTATTGGTATATATTTCAAACTAGTTTCTTATATTTCTTAAGTTACTATGGGTTTACTAATGACAGCAGCAAATGATATGCCTGCCTATCTTTACCTGTACACTATAACATATTAAATTTTTCCAGAAGCTATTTTAACAAGTATCACACATTTAAGTATTAAAACATCCTATATGCCGAAACCGGTTTAGCTCAGTGGATAGAGCGTCGGCCTGCGGACTGAAGGGTCCCAGGTTCGATTCCGGTCAAGGGCATGTACCTGGGTTGTGGGCACATCCCCAGTGGGAGATGTGCAGGAGGCAGCTGATCGATGTTTCTCTCTCATCGATGTTTCTAACTCTCTATCTCTCTCAGTGCACTCCTGCAGGGGGAGCGCAGCTCAGCCAGAAGCCGGGCTCATAGCTGGCAAGTGCAGCGGCGGTGGTGGGAGCCTCTCCCACCTCCACGGCAGCGCTAAGGATGTCCGACTGCCAGCTTAGGCCCGCACCCCACAGGGAGCAGGCTTAAGCCATCAGTCGGACATCCCCCAAGGACTCCCAGACTGCGAGAGGGCGCAAGCCAGGCTGAGGGACAGCCCCCGCCGCCCCCACCCCAGTGCATGAATTTTGTGCACCGAGCCTCTAGTAGAAAGATAATAGGAGAAAGAACAATAAAATGTAGACATTTCATAGAAGTGACCAAGAATAAATCTATATAGAAATGCATAAGAAAAAAGTCTAAAAATGCATTGTACAAAGATGAATGATCCTCAATAGTGATACCTAATTTTTTATTGTATCAAACTCAAATCTCTCTCAAAAATAAAATACCATATACTGTATATGCCAAAAGGCAAGATTTTCAGCAGGCAATTTCATTTAAAAATTACAAAAGCAGGAGTTATCTTAGTCAACTTTAAATTTGCCTAAATGCCCTAGCCAGTTTGGCTCAGTGGATAGAGCATCAGCTTAAGGATTGAAGGGTCCTGGGTTCGATCCTGGTCAAGGGCACATATTTCTTTTTAAATATAGTTTATTGATTTTTTACAGAGAGGAAGGGAGAGGAATAGAGAGTTAGAAACATCGATGATAGAGAAACATCAATCAGCTACCTCCTGCACACCCCCTACTGGGGATGTGCCCGCAACCAAGGTACATGCCCTTGACCGGAATCGAACCTGGGACCCTTCAGTCCGCAGGACTCTATCCACTGAGCCAAACCAGTTAGGGCAAGGGCACATATCTTGTTTGCAGGCGTGATCCCTAGCTCTGGCTCTGGCCCTGGCCCTGGCCCTGACCCTGGTTCTGATCGGGGCCCATGTGAGAGGCAACCAAGCGATCGATGCGTCTCTCTCTCACATCGATGTTTCTCTCTCTGGCTCTCCCCCTCCTTTCCACTCTCTAAAAATCAATGAAAAAATATTCTCAGGTGAGGATTAACCAAAACAAAACATTTCTTTTAATGAAAAAAATATATAAAAATATTAGAGGGCATAGCATGAAGTAGTAGTTAAGTAGTAGTCACACGAATCAATACTTATGTATGAAAGTGTATGCTGATTATGTTGTAAAAATGTATTTTGTACTATGAGTCGCCTTCAGAAATAGCTGAGCGCTGCTGAGGTAGAAAAATGAGAAAAACGTTCTTTTTTTTTTTTTTTAATATTGTATTGATTTTCTACAGAGAGGAAGGGAGAAAGACAGATAGCTAGAAACATCGATGGGAGAGAAACATCGATCAGCTGCCCCCTGCACACCTCCCACTGGGGATGTGCCCGCAACCCAGGCACATGCCCTTGACCGGAATCGAACCTGGGACCCCTCAGTCCGCAGGCCGACGCTCCATCCACTGAGCCAAACCGGCTTCGGCGAGAAAAACGTTCTTGAGTATGATTTAAACACTTGCTGCTAAACTGATAAACTCTGTAACTTTGCCTATACATTTTCTTTTCCTTTTTTATGTTATCCTCACCCACAAATAACCTCAAACCTTACAGTTCTGGCCTACTCCACTCAGTTTTCTGGTGCCAGGTCAGTGAAGATGCTAATTGTGTATAGGAATTTTTAAGTACCAGTTGCTCAAGCTCTCTTTGCCCCCACCAGCACTCCCTGGCCTAGAGTGCTCTCCCTAAAAAAAAAAAAAAATCACTCAGGCAGTGGCTCTCCTCTGGGCAAATACTGTTACTACCAACTCAATGGAATCTTCCAGCCTAAAAAAGAAGTATTCTTACTTCCATTCCTTTGCTATTCCTCTCTTCTGCCAGGACTAATTACTACTTTCTTGGAGATTGGATCCCTCTCTTATATTTCCATTTTCTAAATCACTTTAAATAGAACTGACAATACTTAAAAAAAGAATGTGTTCTTCCTTACATGGAAAAAGTACAAAAGGAATAGAAAGGAGACTTCTAATTAGACAATGGAAAACAAGAGGATTGCACACTTACAGAAAGAAAAACAAGAGACTATAGAATATGAGCTTACAGCAGAATTTAGAATCTTGAATAGTGATATTTAAAACCAGAAGAAACCTGTGAGTCTTAGGCAGTGCTTGTTTCCACTACCCCTAGGTGCAGAGAAACTCGCACAAATTGCTCTCTGCCCAAAATCTGCAGAGTTAAAATTAAGGCTCATGAGGTGAGCTTTTTGCCATCTCTGCACACGCTCTGCATAAATATTTCTGTGGTAAAAAACTGCTTGATAAATCAATACACCATTTACACATTTCTTTTTGTTTTAAAATTTAAACTTAATCTTTTTTTTAAAATATATTTTTTATTAATTTTTTTACAGAGAGGAAGAGAGAGAGATAGAGAGTTAGAAACATCAATGAGAGAGAAACATCGATTCAGCTGCCTCCTGTACACCCCCCACTGGGGATGTGCTCTCAACCCAGGTACATGCCCTTGACCAGAATCGAACCTGGGACCTTTCAGTCCGCAGGCTGACGCTCTATCCACTGAGCCAAACCGGTTTCGGCTAAACTTAATCTTAACTAAAAAATCTGAAATATAGTATTGGAGCAATTTACGAAACTTTTAAACTTTTTTTTTATTTAATGAAGCTCCATGGCTTAATGGACAGACTAATTTCAAAGCCAGGCAGACCTAGTCTCAAGTCCCAGCCATGCCACTGACTGACTACCTAGTGACCTTGGCCAAATCACTTATCTCCGAGCCTCTGCTTCATCTGTATCTGCCTTTTGAGGGTAATCTTCAAAATTAAGTAAAGAGTGGAGCCTACGTGAATACACACACAAACAAAGCTAACTTCACTTTCCGCCCAGACCACATGCCTATGAATAACAGTAGCAATGTATCGATAGCTATAGCAATACTTCTCAAGTGGGGAGGAACTAGAGTGAAAGAGGCGATAGAAAGAGGGAAAAGGAGTATATGTCCCTATAAGGAGGGTTTGGTAGTTCTGGAGGAGGAGGGAACAGTATACAAAGTATATACAAATATATGTGTGTTTAAACTCCTGGTATTTCTGAAATATTTGTCCAAATGGCTTGTATCTCCAAATGAATTACTAAATTGGGGAGTTGTTTTAGGAAACCCTCTAAGTTTGGTCACTTACAAATGGTCTCTTGGAATACATATTTACATTTTCCTAAAATGTCAGATAATACAATATAACTACAACCTCTACTGTATGATGGCATCTTTGGGTTTTCAAATATCTTAAACTGGGATTGTAGGGTAGTTAGCGTAAGTGGACACAACCCAGAACATACAGGCTTCAAAGAACTGATCATGACTTTGTGGGAACCTTCTCTGCATTAATTGTACACCCCCACCAAAATTTTTTTTTTGAGACAACAGAAAAACTAGTCACATAGCTGCATAAAAAGAAAAGACATAAGCCCTGGCTGGGTGGCTCACTTGGTTAGATCGTGTCCCATATGCCAAGATTACAGTCCAGGGCAGGGCACATACAAGAATCAACCAATGAAGACATAAATAGTGAAACTGCCCTGGCCAGTATCCCCCAGTGGTTAGAGCACCGGCCTTCACACCGAAAGGTCTCGGGTTCGATTCCAGAAAAGGGCACTTACCTGGGTTGCAGGTTTGCTCCCCGCCCCCCCACCCGCCCAGGGGTGTGTGCCAAAGGCAACCAGGCAATGTATCTCTCACATGAATGTTTCTCTCTCTCTCTTGCTTTCTCTTCCTCTTCCTCCTCTTCCCTCCCCTCCCTCCCTTTCACTTTCTGAAAAGCAATGGAAAAAATATCCTCAGGTGAGAATTAAAATAAATAATACATCGGTGAGACAAATCGATCTCTCTCTCTTCCTCCCTATCTAAACTCAATCAATAAATAAAAATTAAAGAAAAAAAAAGCAATCATCTAAGAGTCCAATTATGCACCACAGAAGTGCACACACTTCTCGCTCACGTTTCAGATGCTGACCTCTCCACCAGTTATTCTAGAATTTAGGAAAAAATTCAATGAAAAACTTAAAATTCACCCCAAAAGTCTTCATACGAACCTATCAACCTCGACATTTCCCCCAAGCAGGCAAAACCTTCAACTCCTGTGTTGCAGTTCCTGGTTATCTGGTCTCTAGACTTAGAGTGAAGAGCCTTTCCAGTTACAGTCGGCAAACAATTTTAACTTTTCTTTATCCACCATAAGGCAGTTTCATATTAGCACTAACACCAGGTTCCAGAAAGAAAGAAAGAAGAAAGCAGCGAAATGGATGAGCAATAGGCACACTGGGGAGGGCTTCTGAAACGTGTCTTTTTAACCCGGTCTCCCCATTCCGCCTTCTGAGCGCAAACCCTCTGGATCGGAAACAGTTGCAAATAGTGAATGAGATGGAAACCACCAAGCAGACCGAGACATCGATGACAAGTCTCCACTGGGAACCACAGCCCTGACCCACGAGTGCAAGGACTGCCGAATGCGTTTAAAACGCTGTGTTTTTTTTTAACTTGTACCTTTTCTTGACTCTAACACGTTCTTCAATTTCCTCACCGTGGCGACCAGCCAACCAACCAGCCTGACCGCCCCCGCCTGGCTCCTCGAGCCCCCACTCCCTTCCTTCCCCAACTCCGCTGCCCACAGCCACGGCCTCCGTGAAGCTGTCTCCCCCGCACAGCCCTCGCCGGACAGACAGACAGACAGACAGAACCCTCGCGTTCCTCTCAGGCCCAAGCCTCGGGGCTCCCGGACCTCCGGAAGCCGCATCGGCCGCAGCCTGGCCGTCCCGAGCCGGACCCCACGCCCG
>NW_005365371.1:2774715-2797056 GCF_000412655.1 Myotis brandtii
CCGCCCCCTCGTCTCTGGGCGGCCAAGCCACGCCCCGACCTGCTTGCGGGGGCGGAGATCCAAAGGGCTCGCCCTTCCCGGCAGGTATTGGGGCTGGAGCTGCTGTGGAAAGGCGCGCCTCCGAAGGTAGTGATCAGCTACTAAGCCGGGAGACCCAGAAAGCCAGGAAAACTGATGGAGGGAGAAAAAGCGAGAAAGGCAAGGGGAAGGGAAAGTTCAGAGTAGGTATTGGACCCAATCAGGTTGGTGATCACCTAAAGAAAACTTAAAACTCACAAGAAATCGGAGCCCCTAATATTCTAACATTCTCCCTCTTGTCCTCTGTCTTGCGTGCATTATTGGTTCCATTTTTCCCCCTGGAAAGACCAGAGGGGTATAAATTATTGACTTTCAGAAGGTTAAGTAACAGAGTCAGCAAAAGGTAACACTTCCAAGTGTTTGAGAGAAGCGAAGTGCTTGGCCGAAGCAGTGCTTGACTTCTATTTTAGGTATTTCATGAAGCCCTGGAGATCTCTGATAATTTTCTACAAACACCTCATTAAATTTAGAAACCTGATTCCATGGCAATCACTCACTATGGTAACCCGATGGAAAACACTCACTGGGTGTACCAGACTTCGGTACCTGGAGGTACCTTCTACGCAAAGTCTGGGTCATCTGACCAGAAACTGATCTTTCTGCCCAAATACTTAGTTTTTCAAGATGTGACACAATTTCCCCTCCTCCTGGGACGCTTTCTCCCATTCACCATAAAACCTTAAGTTATCACATCTATGTGCTAATATCACTTTGTTGATAAATTGATTATGACCTTTCTCATATTATTTTAGTTATTTATGTATCTGTCTGCCCAACTAGAGTTTGGACTCCTTTAATACAATGACACCCCCCCACCCCAACCACACCCCTGCTGCTGTTGCTCAGTGGTTGAGCCTCAACCTATGAACCAGGTCATGGTTCAATTCCCGGTCAGGGCACATGCCCTGGTTCCGGGCTCCATCCCCAATGTGGGGCATGCAGGAGGCAGCCAATCAATTATTCTCTCTTCATTGATGTTTCTATCTCTCTTCCTCTCCCTTCCTCTCTGAAATAAATAAAAATACATTTTAAAAAAGAAGAAGAAAAGAAACAGCCCTAACCGGTTTGGCTCAGTGGATAGAGCGTCTGCCTGTGGACTGAAGGGTCCCAGGTTCAATTCCGGTCAAGGGCATGTACCTTGGTTGCAAGGACATCCCCAGTAGGGGATGTGCAGGAGGCAGCTGATCGATGTTTCTCTCTCATCGATGTATCTAACTCTCTATCCCTCTCCCTTCCTCTCTGTAAAAAAAAAAAAAAAAAAAAAAAAATCAATAAAATACATTAAAAACAAAAAGACAAGGACCCTATCTTATTTTTTTTCTCTTACCAAGCCTAGAACATTTACTCAATAAATATTTAAAGGCATTTTATCAATTTATCAGGGGCTATTCATGCTGGGCAAATTCTCAGGAAACACTTATTTATTTTTTTAATTTTACTTATTGACTTGAGAGAGAGAGAAAGAGAGAGAGAAATCAATTTGTTGTTCCACCCATCCATGCACTCATTGGTTGTTTTTTGTGTGTGCCCTGACCTAGATCGAACTGCAGCCAAAACCTTGGCCTATGGGGCTTAACAAAGCAGTCATGTGAGGGGAGGCCACCGTGCTATCTGTAGTTTTGTTTTGCTTTGTTTTGTTAAGAAAAGGGGAAACAGTGCCCCTATTTTGTTTTACTTTTTTTCCTCTTCATGACTGTCTTTGATATCCATTTTAAGTTGTCAGCTGTATATAACTTTGTCCCTATATCTTCTTAAGAGATGGCCTTGAAGAAACAAAATCTGAAAAATCCAATAGGGTGCTTGAAGAGTCTAAAATCAGGGCAAATAGGGTCACATGATCATTTTCTCCTGTAACGTATAATATGTGTTTCTTGTGGTAAAATTAGAGAACAGTTATGAGTAAAAATAAAATTAAACCTATCTATACTCCCACACCCAAAGAGAAGCACTGTTCACATTTAACGTATGTCCCTTTTATATAATCACACTATAGTGCTATTTTATAACTTAGTCACTTATTACAGCAAGAACACCGTTCCATGTGGTTAAATATATTTTTACAGTCTCTTCTTAAAGGCTACATAGTGTTCTACTTCAAAAAACAATACTGCAATTTAGTTAATCTTACAATCCTCTATAGTTACTTTTATAAACAACACTGCAGTGACCACCCTTCTACATAATATCTTTGTGTATCTAACCAGTTAAAGTATTAGGCTAAGTAGGAATTGAAAGATTTTAAGAAAAAATTTTACTTTAAGCTCTGATAATACCTGAGAAATTATCTATATATATAAAAGGCTGCCCTAACGGTTTGGCTCAGTGAGCGTCGGCCTATGAACTGAAGGGTCCCAGGTTCGATTCCGGTCAAGGGCATGTACCTTGGTTGCAGGCACATCCCCAGTAGGGGGTGTGCAGGAGGCAGCTGATCAATGTTTCTCTCTCATCGATGTATCTAACCCTCTATCCTCTCCCTTCCTCTCGGTAAAAAAATCAATAAAATATATTTTAAAAATAAATATATAAATAAATAAATAAAAGGCTAAGTGACCTACCATACATCCATCTGACCATATGACTGTCTGGTACATATGACGCGCACTAGCAATCCTATATAATCCTATATAATAAAAGCCTAATGTGCTAAGTGTCCAACCATTCGCGTTCAACCAGTTGCTATGATGCACACTGACCACCAGGGGGCAGACTCTCCAACCAGTAGGTTAGCTTCCTGCTGGGATCCAGACAATTGGGACTGGATGAGATGGGCCGGACATGCCCTGGAGCCCTCCTGTGGTCCCTCCCCAGCCCCAATCATGCACTGGTGGGGTCCCTCGGCCTGGCCTGCACCCTCTTGCAATCCGGGAACCCTTGGGGGATGTTGGAGAGCCAGTTTCGGCCCAATCCCCACAAGCCAGGCCGAGGGACCCCACTGGTGCACAAATCCATGCACTGGGCCTCTAGTTTAAAAATAAACATTGACTTGCGCATGCGCGATACATATAAAGCTCTCGCTGGCGCCAATCGCATGCATGTGTTTTGATCTGTCATTGTTGATCCTGAATTTGGTTGTTTTTGTTGATATTCTGAAGCTGAAAGAAAGCAGCATCATAGACAGAATATGTCTGAAGACCAACTATTGGCACAACGAACCTCTGTTGTTATAGCATGTTGTTATTGTATATTTATGAATCAATTTATATCTTATTTTCATATACATTTTACTAATTTTCTTTCATCTCTGACACTTCTATTATAGAGAAAGGGCAAATAGCGATATTAAAAATTTTCTTCTAATTAATTTTTTTTCAATGTGCACGAATCCATGCACCAGGCCACTAGTTGTAAAATAATATAACTGGTTTATTGCAAAATAATGTAATTCTCAAAATTGATATTTGTACCAACTAGATAATGTCTTACCCTTGGGGCTGCCTACAAGCTAATAAATTCGTTTTGAGAGAGCGACAATAACTAATGTTTATTTAAAAAGCCTGAGTTCGCCCAGATGGCGTGGCTCAGTGGTTGAGTGTCGACCTATGAACCTGGAGGTCACAGGTTCAATTCCCGGTCAGGGCATATGCCCGGGTTGCAGGCTTGATCCTCAGTGTGGGGTGTGCAGGAGGCAGCCGATCAGTGATTCTCTCTCATCATTGATGTTTCTCTCTCTCTCTCCCTCTCCCTTCCTGTCTGAAATAAACTCAATAAAAATATTTAAAATAAATTAAAAAATAAAAATAAAAAGCCTGAGTTAGAGAGAAGACATGGTATTTTGAAATTTTTAATGGGGCCATCTTTTGGATGCCCCACCCTGTGTTTTGTATGTACTTGTCACTTTATCTACATTTTCATGACATGCCCCTGCAAAACAGGCATTATTTTTCCCTTTTCAGAGGAAGAAGCAGGTTAGGATAATATTTGACAAGGTTACACAGTCAGCAAATAAGAACAAGACCTTAGATTTAAACCCAGATTTATAGGATACTCAGAATCCAAGCTCTTGGGCTGTGCTGCTCTGTATGAAGGAGAGGGAAAAAGAGAGATTCTTCTGGAAAAGGAGGCAAATAATTGATGGAAATCAGGGTTGGTTTCTCACCTGAACACCCAGAGAGAGAAGCACATTTCCGTAGAATACGCTGGCAAAGTCGCTCAAGTCTGGCTACAGCATGGGAGCAACCAAGGCTAATTCCATGGAGATTCCGGGTACAAGTGCTCCCCATTCTGATTCAGACAGGAGAAGGATACCCACGCCCCCGCCTCTCTCTGGGGTAGGGATTGAGGTTACCTGCTCTGGAATAAGTGGGAAAAGTCTCAGGAGCAAGGATGACTAACCAGGCTGGCTCTAAGGATGAGTCACTTTCTGTGGGGAAACACTCCCCACCTCATCCAGCCAGAGGAACTTCAGTCTCATATCTGAATAGCATGATTTAGGATTCTTTTTTAAATATAATATACTAGTGGCCCGGTGCATGAAATTCGTACATGGGAAGGAGGGGTGTCCCTCAGCCAGGCCTGCAACCTCTCCAATCTGGGACCCCTCGGGGTATGTCCATCTCACAATCCAGGACCGCTGGCTCCTAACCGCTCGCCTGCCTGCCTGCCTGCCTGATCGGCCCCTAACTGCTTCTGCCTGCCAGCCTGATTGCCCCCTAACCACTCTGCTGCCGGCCCGATCGACGCCTAACTGCTCCCCTGCCGGCCCGATCGCCCCCAATTGCCCTCCCCTGCAGCGACCTGCCTCCTCTGCTGGGACCGGCCTCCTCCACGCCGCATGAAGCTGTGGGACCCCCAGGTCTCACTGCACGGAGCGGCCGCCAGGCCCTGCCTCCACTGTGCACATGGCCATCTTGTGGTGGCCATCTTGTGACGATGTCGCACATGAGGGCCACCTAGGCTTTTATTAGTATAGATATTTTTATTGATTTCAGAGAGGAAGGGAGAGGGAGAGATAGGAACATCAATGATGAAAGAGAATCATTGATTGGCTGCCTCTTGCATGCCTCCCACTGGGGATCGGGCCCCCAACCCAGGTATGCCCTGACTGGGAATCGAACCTTGACCTCCTGGTTCATAGGTCGACACTCAACCACTGAGCAACACCGGCCGAACTAGCTTTCCATTTTGTCATTAATTTAACAAATAATTGAGCTCCTGGGCTAGCCTAGGAGCACCATGAAACCCCTATTCTCTGCTCCTCACCATTCTGGTTCTGTTCTCCCCTCCAGGATTCTCCTCCTGCCGTCTGGCTGCCCACCCAGGCTCTGTGAAGTCGTGTTCTCCTTCTGTGTGTGCCTTCTATTGCATCCTCCAATTACAACTATAGAATTCAAATCCTGCCCTACCTGGTTTGGCTCGGTGGATAGAGCATCAGCCTGAGGACTGAAGGGTCCCAGGTTCGATTCCAGTCAAGGGCACATGCCCGGGTTGCAGGCTCGATCCCCAGTGTGGAGCATGCAGGAGGCAGCCAATCAATGATTCTCTCTCATCATTGATCTTTCTATCTCTCTCCCTCTTCCTTCCTCTCTGAAATCAATAATATATATATCATATATAGGGGTGAGCCTGGCCTTGCCATGCACCTGCCACCCTGCAGGGCCGAGGGGATTGAGCACTGCCATATTGTGGCTGTGGGTGCCGCCATCTTTGAGAGCGTGACAGTCAATTAGCATATTTCCTCCTTATTGGCTGTGGGTGTCGCCATCTTTGAGGGCAGGGCAGTCAATTAGCATATTCTCTCCTTATTGGCTGTGGGCACTGCCATCTAGGGTCAATTAGCATATTACCTCTTTATTAGATAGGATTCTGATTGGGGGGAGTTGAGAGTTTGGGGTCTGGATTGATTGTAATGTGGGTTTTTTTGTTCTGTTGTTTTACTTTCTTCTCAAATAATATATATTTGAAAAAGAATTCAAATCCTTCTTTTACTACCTCCAGGCAAATTATTTCAACTCAGCCACTCAGACCCTGAAACTCCCAGGACTTTGAATCTTGGGTGAGAGGGGATGCCAGTGATTGGAGCCATCATTGGGCCAATGGTGGTGCTAGGGCCAGATGTTTCTAAGTCATGAATTTCCTTTGGATTCTATGCCAAGTCTCCATAACTACCTTGATTCTGTGACTTTCTACTCTCCAATAATCAGATCCTTAATTTCAGAAGCTCCTGATACTCTTTCAGGATTTCTCTACTGATTGGGTTCATATGGCTAGAGTTGGTTCTGTTGTATGCAGCACAGAGCTGCATCTGAAGCTCCCATCTATTCAACGAAACATGAAACAAATATTTATTAAACACCTGTCCTATCTCAGGCAGTCTCATTGTCTGCCAAAGTGGTTATCCAAACTGATTCATGGCTGTACGCCCTGGAGAAGTCTGAACCATAGAAGTCCAAAATCAGCAGAACCATACCCTAAAACCCTATTGCTTGAGAAACTTCCCCAAAGTCCTACAACCAAGCCAGCAACTGGAATCTGCAGCAGCTAAAAATCATGAAAGCCACCACAAGATAGAAATATTTCTCCCCTCCCAGATGACTTAAATATACTTTGATAGAGGTCTTCTGAAACAAATAGTTTTTTTTACTCTACACTAGGAAACAAACCAGATAGGTTGGGAAGAAGCACTGTGGCCAGGGTATTTTGGGACAAGTGAGTCTGTGGCACTTCTCAAATAATATCGTACATATGAGTAATAGCTTACCTGTAAGGTTACTTTGCAAACAATGCTTGGCAATTGAGTTTCTAGAAATGGAGAATTTTCTTTGATATTCATAAGCTGTCAGACTACTTGATCTTTGTTTGAAAACTAGGACTGTCTAAAACCTACTGAGGATTTATTACATAACTAGAGGCCCGGTGCATGAAAATTCATGCATTGGAGGGGGGGTCCCTCAGCTAGGCCTGCCCCCCTCACAGTCCGGGAGCCCTCAGGGGCAGGAGGTGACCCGGCGATCAGGGGAAGGTGATGTCCCATCACACCTCTGCTGCTGCCACTGCCGGCAGCGCAAGCCTCGGTCGGCCCTGGTTACCTGAGCCTCAGGCAGCCCTGGGTGGCTGGGGGGCTGAGGGGACTGGGGGTCTCCGGAGGCATGCGCGTGGAGCAGCCAGGCCTGCCTAGGGGTGAGCCTGGCCTTGCCATGCACCTGCCACCCTGCGGGGCCAAGGGGATTGAGCACTGCCATCTTGTGGCTGTGGGTGCCGCCATCTTTGAGGGTGTGGCAGTCAATTAGCATATTTCCTCCTTATTGGCTGTGGGTGTCACCATCTTTGAGGGCAGGGCAGTCAATTAGCATATTCTCTCCTTATTGGCTGTGGGCACTGCCATCTAGGGTCAATTAGCATATTACCTCTTTATTAGATAGGATTCTGATTGGGGGGAGTTGAGAGTTTGGGGTCTGGATTGATTGTAATGTGGGTTTTTTTGTTCTGTTGTTTTACTTTCTTCTCAAATAATATATATTTGAAAAAGAATTCAAATCCTTCTTTTACTACCTCCAGGCAAATTATTTCAACTCAGCCACTCAGACCCTGAAACTCCCAGGACTTTGAATCTTGGGTGAGAGGGGATGCCAGTGATTGGAGCCATCATTGGGCCAATGGTGGTGCTAGGGCCAGATGTTTCTAAGTCATGAATTTCCTTTGGATTCTATGCCAAGTCTCCATAACTACCTTGATTCTGTGACTTTCTACTCTCCAATAATCAGATCCTTAATTTCAGAAGCTCCTGATACTCTTTCAGGATTTCTCTACTGATTGGGTTCATATGGCTAGAGTTGGTTCTGTTGTATGCAGCACAGAGCTGCATCTGAAGCTCCCCTCTATTCAACGAAACATGCAACAAATATTTATTAAACACCTGTCCTATCTCAGGCAGTCTCATTGTCTGCCAAAGTGGTTATCCAAACTGATTCATGGCTGTACGCCCTGGAGAAGTCTGAACCATAGAAGTCCAAAATCAGCAGAACCATACCCTAAAACCCTATTGCTTGAGAAACTTCCCCAAAGTCCTACAACCAAGCCAGCAACTGGAATCTGCAGCAGCTAAAAATCATGAAAGCCACCACAAGATAGAAATATTTCTCCCCTCCCAGATGACTTAAATATACTTTGATAGAGGTCTTCTGAAACAAATAGTTTTTTTTACTCTACACTAGGAAACAAACCAGATAGGTTGGGAAGAAGCACTGTGGCCAGGGTATTTTGGGACAAGTGAGTCTGTGGCACTTCTCAAATAATATCGTACATATGAGTAATAGCTTACCTGTAAGGTTACTTTGCAAACAATGCTTGGCAATTGAGTTTCTAGAAATGGAGAATTTTCTTTGATATTCATAAGCTGTCAGACTACTTGATCTTTGTTTGAAAACTAGGACTGTCTAAAACCTACTGAGGATTTATTACATAACTAGAGGCCCGGTGCATGAAAATTCATGCATTGGAGGGGGGGTCCCTCAGCTAGGCCTGCCCCCCTCACAGTCCGGGAGCCCTCAGGGGCAGGAGGTGACCCGGCGATCAGGGGAAGGTGATGTCCCATCACACCTCTGCTGCTGCCACTGCCGGCAGCGCAAGCCTCGGTCGGCCCTGGTTACCTGAGCCTCAGGCAGCCCTGGGTGGCTGGGGGGCTGAGGGGACTGGGGGTCTCCGGAGGCATGCGCGTGGAGCAGCCAGGCCTGCCTAGGGGTGAGCCTGGCCTTGCCATGCACCTGCCACCCTGCGGGGCCAAGGGGATTGAGCACTGCCATCTTGTGGCTGTGGGTGCCGCCATCTTTGAGGGTGTGGCAGTCAATTAGCATATTTCCTCCTTATTGGCTGTGGGTGTCACCATCTTTGAGGGCAGGGCAGTCAATTAGCATATTCTCTCCTTATTGGCTGTGGGCACTGCCATCTAGGGTCAATTAGCATATTACCTCTTTATTAGATAGGATTCTGATTGGGGGGAGTTGAGAGTTTGGGGTCTGGATTGATTGTAATGTGGGTTTTTTTGTTCTGTTGTTTTACTTTCTTCTCAAATAATATATATTTGAAAAAGAATTCAAATCCTTCTTTTACTACCTCCAGGCAAATTATTTCAACTCAGCCACTCAGACCCTGAAACTCCCAGGACTTTGAATCTTGGGTGAGAGGGGATGCCAGTGATTGGAGCCATCATTGGGCCAATGGTGGTGCTAGGGCCAGATGTTTCTAAGTCATGAATTTCCTTTGGATTCTATGCCAAGTCTCCATAACTACCTTGATTCTGTGACTTTCTACTCTCCAATAATCAGATCCTTAATTTCAGAAGCTCCTGATACTCTTTCAGGATTTCTCTACTGATTGGGTTCATATGGCTAGAGTTGGTTCTGTTGTATGCAGCACAGAGCTGCATCTGAAGCTCCCCTCTATTCAACGAAACATGCAACAAATATTTATTAAACACCTGTCCTATCTCAGGCAGTCTCATTGTCTGCCAAAGTGGTTATCCAAACTGATTCATGGCTGTACGCCCTGGAGAAGTCTGAACCATAGAAGTCCAAAATCAGCAGAACCATACCCTAAAACCCTATTGCTTGAGAAACTTCCCCAAAGTCCTACAACCAAGCCAGCAACTGGAATCTGCAGCAGCTAAAAATCATGAAAGCCACCACAAGATAGAAATATTTCTCCCCTCCCAGATGACTTAAATATACTTTGATAGAGGTCTTCTGAAACAAATAGTTTTTTTTACTCTACACTAGGAAACAAACCAGATAGGTTGGGAAGAAGCACTGTGGCCAGGGTATTTTGGGACAAGTGAGTCTGTGGCACTTCTCAAATAATATCGTACATATGAGTAATAGCTTACCTGTAAGGTTACTTTGCAAACAATGCTTGGCAATTGAGTTTCTAGAAATGGAGAATTTTCTTTGATATTCATAAGCTGTCAGACTACTTGATCTTTGTTTGAAAACTAGGACTGTCTAAAACCTACTGAGGATTTATTACATAACTAGAGGCCCGGTGCATGAAAATTCATGCATTGGAGGGGGGGTCCCTCAGCTAGGCCTGCCCCCCTCACAGTCCGGGAGCCCTCAGGGGCAGGAGGTGACCCGGCGATCAGGGGAAGGTGATGTCCCATCACACCTCTGCTGCTGCCACTGCCGGCAGCGCAAGCCTCGGTCGGCCCTGGTTACCTGAGCCTCAGGCAGCCCTGGGTGGCTGGGGGGCTGAGGGGACTGGGGGTCTCCGGAGGCATGCGCGTGGAGCAGCCAGGCCTGCCTAGGGGTGAGCCTGGCCTTGCCATGCACCTGCCACCCTGCGGGGCCAAGGGGATTGAGCACTGCCATCTTGTGGCTGTGGGTGCCGCCATCTTTGAGGGTGTGGCAGTCAATTAGCATATTTCCTCCTTATTGGCTGTGGGTGTCACCATCTTTGAGGGCAGGGCAGTCAATTAGCATATTCTCTCCTTATTGGCTGTGGGCACTGCCATCTAGGGTCAATTAGCATATTACCTCTTTATTAGATAGGATTCTGATTGGGGGGAGTTGAGAGTTTGGGGTCTGGATTGATTGTAATGTGGGTTTTTTTGTTTTGTTGTTTTACTTTCTTCTCCAAAATTGTATTAAACCCATTTGGGTGTTTCTTTTTGGGAGTCTTTTTTTTTAGGAGTTCAAATTTCAGGTCATACTATTCCTCTCCTCTCCCTACCCCAAACAAATATGTAAAGAATGCTCTGAGAGGAATAAAATAGATCCCAATTTGGGGAAACACTATAGGTTATAGTTTTGCTGCCAGAACAAAATCACATTCAAATGTATGTTTATGCTGAATGAAATTAGTAGTAGATCTGGGCACATCATATATATTCACTGTTTTAAGGGTACTCAGGATTTGTTTCCATCAGGAATGGTAAGACACACAGTCACAGAAATGGCTGTCGTGAAGGAAGAAGATCCCTAGAAGCAGGAGGCACAGGGTGCCATGAGTGGGGACCACACAGGTATGCAGAGTGAAAGGGGAAATCATGGGCACAAGCCTTTAGTGTGGTGTCAGTGGGAAGAATGGGTGAGGCAGGGAAAACAGATTTAAGATTGGTTAGTTTGAATAATCTCAGCAACTCTGGTGTATGGGCTGCCCCTAGTTGTCTGGTAGCTGGCCATAGGGTAGTTAGGGAAAGGGAATTTTGGCCCAGAGAGTAAGAGCTCATAAAAGAGGTGGTTGAGAGTTTGGAGTCTGGATTGGTTGGTTTACATATGAAAGGTGTCCATGTAGGTAGTCATTTACTATCTCTAAGAATTGACTAGCTCTGAGAGGGCTAGTGTGTTCAGCAGGCAGCCGAATTGATGATTCTCTCTTGCCAGAAGCCAATTCCAACATGTCAGCAGGGCTGAATCATCTGGAGATGGCTGAGGGCATTTCCCCAAACCTTTCTGAAAAGGATGCATAAAATGATTGCTTGCTGCCAGACAGCTAAGGGCATCTTAATTTACATATTATTGCCGCCTACTGGCCAAATACCTGAACAGCTGTAGGCAAATTCCCCAATCTGACAATGGATTGTGGATACGAAACCCTACCCTTTGATGTGTACATCTCCACCTTGCCTTAGGACAAATTGTGTTAATAAAAAGCAAGGGGTCCTGAGACAAGAAGAACTTAGTTCCTTTAGCTAAGTGTTCTCTGACTCCCCATAATTATGTTTGGGCTTGGTTGGTTGGAGTATCATCCCTTACACCAAAAAGATTACAGGTTTGATTCCTGGTCAGGGCACATAAATAGTTTGTGGGTTTGATCCCCAAATGGGGTGCTTAAGGAGGCAATTAATCTTTCTCTCTAAAATCAATAAACATATCCTCAGCTGAGAATCTATCCTATATAATAAAAGAGAAACATGGTAATTAGCCGTAACTTCGCTACCTTCCCATTGGCTAATCAGGGCAATATGCAAATTAACTGCCAGCCAAGATGGCAGCCGGCAGCCAGGCAACTGACGAGAACAGGAGGCTTGCTTGCTCCAGTGACGGAGGAAGCCAACGTTCCCCGCCTGCCGCTGCTGGGCTCTGAGCTGCACTCTAAGAAACATTGTTACAAATATAGAAGCTAAACAAAACCCCAGAAACCTGCTTTCAGTCAGCCGGGATCTCAGAGCTGGAGTCGCAACAAAGTTTCAAATACAGAAGGTAAACAAAGCCCAGAAACCTGCTTTCAGCAGCCGAGGTCTCACAGCTAAAGCCGGCTCTCAGCTCCAGTGACAGTCATAGAAGGTAAATAAATCCCAGAATTAAAAAAAAAGGAAAAAAGGAGAGGTTGGGAGCTTCAGTAACCCGCCAGCCTGAAAACGGCCCTCAGCCCCTCACCCAGACTGGCCAGGCATCCCAGTGGGGACCCCCCACCCTGAAGGGGGTGTGACCATCTGCAAACAGCCATCATCCCCTCACCCAGGCTGGCCAGGCACCCCAGTGGAGACCCCCACCCTGAAGGGGGTGTGACCAGCTGTCAACAGCCATCATTCCATTATCCAGGCTGGCCAGGCACCCCAGTGGGGACCCCCACCCTGAAGGGGGTGTGACCAGCTGAAAACAGCCATCATCCTCACCCAGGCTGGCCAAGCACCCAAGCGGGACCCCCACCCTGATCCGGGACACCCTTCAGGGCAAACCAGCCGGCCCCCACCCGTGCACCAGTCCTCTATCCTATATAGTAAAAGGGTAATATGCCTCCCAGCACCGGGATCAGCGGAGCCGCGAGGCCTCCCGGCACTGGGATCAGCGTGACAGGGGGCAGCGCCCAAACCCCCTGATCGCCCTGCGGCTCTGTGTGTGACAGGGTGCGGCGCCCCAACTCCCCCCCATCCCCCATGGGCCCTGCTCTGTGTGTGACAGGGTAGAGCCATAACCTCCTCATCGGCCCTGCCCTGAGTGTGACTAGGGGTGGCATCGCAACCTCCCGATCTGCCCTGCTCTGTGCATGACAGGGTCGGCGCCCCAACTCCCCAATCAGCCCTGCTCTGAGCCCGACCAGGGGCTGCACCTAGGGATTGGGCCTGCCCTCTGCCACCTGGGAGCAGGCCTAAGCCAGCAGGTCGTTATCTCCCGAGGGGTCCCAGACTGTGAGAGGGCACAGGCTGGGTTGAGGGACCCCCCCCCAAGTGCACAAATTTTTGTGCACTGGGCCTCTAGTATATATATAAAAGCCTAAGCGACCATTACAACTGAACGACTGGAACGACCGGTTGACCAGTTGCTATAAGGCTCACTGACCACCAGGGGGCAGACGCTCAATGCAGGAGCTGCCCCCTGGTAGTCAGTGTGCTCCCACAGCGGGAGCACTGCTCAGCCAGAAGCCAGGCTCATGGCTGGCGAGTGCAGTGGTGGTGGCGGGAGCCTCTCCCGCCTCCATGGCAGCACTAAGGAGCACCAAGTGGCGCCGAGTGATGAGTGGCGAAGGTCGAGTGCCCGGGCCGGGCCCAGCTCAGGCTCCTCCCCTGCCGGCTGCTGCTTTGCGCACTGTGGGAATCGGGCCAAAACTGGCAGTCCGAAATCCCCCGAGGGGTCCTGGATTGTGAGAGGGCGCAGTCCAGGCTGAGGGACCCCAACAGGTGCACGAATCCGTGCACTTGGCCTCTAGTTAAAATATAATAAACAAATTTATTGAGACCTGTTTTATGTCCCAGCAAGTGACTAAGTTGGTGAATATATCATGCATACTTGAAAAAACTGTATTCTGTAGTTATAGGACACTAGAGGCCCGTTGCATGAAAATTCATGCACTGGAGGGGGATCCCTCAGCCCGGCCTGCCCCCTCTCACAGTCTGGGAGCCCTCAGGGGCAGGAGGCGACCCTGCGATCAGGGGAAGGCGATGCCCCCATCACACCTCTGCTGCTGTCACTGCCGGCAACGCAAGCCTCAGCCGGCCCTGGTTACCTGAGCCTCCGGCAGCCCTGGTCACCTGGGCAGCCGCCATGAGGCTTGCCTGTGTCTTGGGCTGGCCCTGGGCGGCTGGGGGGCTGAGGGGACTGGGTGCCGCCATCTTGTGGCTGTGGGCACCGCCATCTTTGAGGGCGTAGCAGCCAATTAGCATATTCCCTCCTTATTGGCTGTGGGCACTGCCATCTTTGAGGGCGTAGCAGCCAATTAGTATATTCCCTCCTTATTGGCTGTGGGCACTGCCATCTTTGAGGGCGTGGCAGTCAATTAGCATATCCCCTCCTTATTGGCTGTGGGTGCCTCCATCTTTGTGATGGCGTGAGAGTAAATTAGCATATTCCCTCTTTATGAGATAGTGTTCTATAAATAAGAATTAGGTCAAAGTGATTGATAGTGTTGTTCAGATCATGTGGCTTTGCTGACTTTTTTGTCTAGTTGTCCAATCAGCTACTGTGAGAAGGGTGTTAAATTCCCAACTATAATTGTGGAATTATCTATTTTTCCTTTTAATTATGTCAATCAAAAGCCATAAGGTTGCTTCATGTATTTTGAAGCTATATATTAGGTACATACACATTTATGATTGTTGTCTTTCTTTTTTGGGGCTTTAAATTTTTATTTTTAATTTAATTAGGGTGATATTAATAAAATTATATGGGTTTCAGGTGTACAATTCTATACCTCCTCTGTATATTATATTGTGTTCACCACCCCAAGTCAAGTCTCTTTCCATCACCATTTATTTCCCATGCCCTCTTCTACCTCCCCTACTCCTGTTTTGTTATGTCTTTCTAATGTAATCAACATTTTTATCATTATGAAGTGTTTATGTCTGCTAATACTCTTTATCTTCACAACTATTTTGCCTGATATTAATATGGCCACACCAGGTATAAATTGGTGTGATGATGACTTTTCTAACTATTTTTACCTTTTCATTGACATCTATAGAACAAAGGACTTTCTAAATACTAGAAATAATTTTAAGTAAATAAATTTATATTGAATCTTCTTTGCACCGTGTTTATACTAGTTCTGTTTTCCCGACTTGGGTTTTTCCATGACCTCCTTCCCATACTCTCATTAACCCCCTTCATTGAAGGCTGACCTTTCTCTGTTCTGGCAGTTTTCATCTTGGTTACTAACTATGTATCTTTCCTCTTTTAGGCCACTGAACTCAGAGCAGAGTTCGTGACTTAGTCTTTTGTGGCCCCAGTGCTTGGCACATATAGGCGGTCAGCACAGGTCTGCTGACTTAATGATTAGGGGGATGTGGCAAAACCAGCAAACAAATAATAACAAACTGCATTTTTATTTCTTGAAGCCAGTCAGGTGAGAGGCTCTGGCCTTCTGTCCACTGTAGCTCTTACTAGACCAACCAGGCCAAAGGAAAGCCTTTGCCCCTCCATGCTCTGCAGGTATCTTCTCCTATTTGAACTCTCCCCAGCTGCAGGGCGTAGGGAAGAATGGTTATTCGGGATAGTGGCCAGTGCTGCCTCCTCTGCACCCCTTCCCCAGTCCCAGGATGAGGCCTCCTCCTCTAGCCCCTTTCCTGTGGGCGTGGTCCTGTGAGGAGCCAGCTTGGTTCCTATGTGAACATCAATTCCTCAAGACAAAGGAAGCAGCACCCTTGGGAGAGGCAAGCAGCAGTCACCAAGTCCTTCTCTGCAGAGAGGCTCCTGCTCATCAGTCAGAGCTGGTCTCTCTCCAGGACAGGGATAGCTTTAAGCAGCCCTCAGATAGGAAAAGTGCTGAAGCTGTCTTGGACTTCTTAACATACAATTCCTAGTAGCCAGAAGGAAAGTATACATTTAAAACGTTAGCCCAGAGTTAATGGGGGAAAAAGGAGGACCTATGTAATACTTTCAACAACAAAGATTAAAAGAAAAAAACAAAAAAAAACCTTTAGCCCAGCCCTAGCCAGTGTGGCTCAGTTGGTTGTGCGTTGTCCTGTGCACCAAATGGGGGCAGGTTCAATTCCCATCAGAGCACATACCCAGGTTGCAGGTTTGGTACTCCATCCATGTTTCCCTCTATTTCTCTCTCTCTCTTCCTTCCTTTTTCTGGAGATACAAATATGTAGCAATTGCTACAAAGACTCATTTCCCTAGCCAAATATTAAAAAGGTGTAGCTAAAAATAAAATAAATAAACAAATAAATAAACAGAAAAAGCCCTAGCTCTTGTCAGGTGGACAAATAACATGGGGAGATTTCACTAATAAATGTACTGTTTTTCAGAAGAATTTTAAACTCATTAAATTTACTCCTTTAAGAGATTCCTGAAGATTTAAAGAGAAAAATTAATGTCTTTCAAATGAATAGGGCAATAACTCCACTAAAATATGAAATTCCTATTTCTTTCCATTCATAAAACAGACAAAGGCATTATTGTTCTCTAGTTTTATTATTTTTCAATCTGCCCAACACATGAACTATAACTCGGTTTGAGATTTTTTCAGTGCATTTCACAGCAAAAATGAACAAGGGAATCATTAAAATGGTTGTACATAAACCAATTATTTACAATTTGTTGAAAAAATTATTTTGCTGTTTTTCTCCTATTAACCCCTTCAATAAAACACAATTTATCAGAGCACAAAGCTTAAATTTCTAATGATGATGCAACAGATACAGCCACCTTCAATGGCTGGTGAATAACAGGTATATATTACACACACTGATTGGAAGACCACATCAGAAGAAACAGAATAAGGCACCACTCTTGGAAAATTAAGGTAGCTTGCAGTAACAAGTATTGAGCACCATAAGTAGGTACTCAATAAATACTTGAATGAATGATGAGAGCTATAATTAGCACTATCCTTTTAGTTGCCAGAAATTCTTTAACCTCAATAAAACACTTATTTAAAAAGATTTGTACCTGGATATAATTTCCTGATATCTTTTAATTTCATGCTCTTTCTTCAGCATTTGAGTTTCCTTGAAAAGAAAATAAAACCATACTGTACACGCTCTTAGTCACATATATAACTTCTGAATTACGACAAATAGGAACAGTTGTTTTAAATTTTGAGTGAACAGAGTTAAGATAAAGCATACTCATCCAGAGGGTAACACATAATACTGTATATTAACCTACAAGTGGAAAAAGGTAACAGTTTTATTTCTTAATATCTGCTATGTTCTTTAATGCCTCAGTTCTTGAGAAAGACCAAAATCTCATCATATTGACATGAACACATTTAAAAAATTGTCTCAAGTGAAATATTTAATAAAACTAGGTATTGAAAAATGTTCTGAAATTTTTCAAGTCAATGTTGTTTTCAAGTATATTAAAATGCTCAGAAGAAAAAGTTCTCCATGGTTATAATTTGAATCAAAAGAGAGTTCCGACAGAGGTGGATAATGCATAAGATCCTGACACAAGCACACAGTCTCTTTGAAGGAATAGAATGAATGCCTTGTTAGTACGACCTGGTTGATTTTTTTTTTGTTTAACACTGATTTCAGGCACAATGGCTGAATCCACTTCTGGGTCGTCTTTCTCCTCCTCTTGGTTTATGGGTAGTGAATACTTAAGTTATTGACAGAAAGCAAAGCATAGACTCTGAAAGAGACTTCACTTTTCACTATAAACAAATGAAAGACATTGAGTTTTTCACTGTTGTGTTTATCTGCTGCCCCCATGCAAAAACAGGGGATTCAAATTTAGCTTTAGGAACAGGAACTAGATAAAGATCAATCATCTAACAAGTCAGGTGAAAGGTTTTCAGATGATATTGCTCACGTCACATGGACAGGTTGGAGAGAGGTCCATAGTGCTTCTTCAACACTTTGGTCTCGCTGTAGTTCTATGGTGCCCTAATAGATACATTCATGTTTAGCTAGTTTCAGTCTGCAATCAGGAAGTAGGTCACTCAGTGCAATAACTCCATTCTGGGAGGGTTTGGGTAAACAGAGAAGAATTTCATTTGGTCGAGTCTTAGTGTGTGTCACTCTGCTGGTTGTGTTGTTGGAATTATTTTCCAAAGGGGTTTGTGATAAACCCAGCCATCTCCCTGAAACAAGTAGAAGAATAAGTTAAAGAACGATTCCTCTAATATTTTCAGAAGCAGTAACCAGAATTAGAAGCAACACCTTCATTGAAATGGCATTCTGTTCTCACATTTAAAAACTAGAGTTTCTGTAAAGAAAAAAAAAACCCTCTGTGGTTAATTATGACATAAAGCAATGCCTGTGGCTTAGCTAGAACTGGGTGAGCATTCTGGTTTAGGGGGATCTAGTTTGTGCCCTACGAACACTTTCTTTTGCAGAAGTCATCTGTAGTAATTCTGCCAATTTTGCCAAAATGTTGCAGATTGAGGCTCACCCAGAGTGATAGACAGCAGGCGGAGCATGAATAAATAGTCACGAAAGTACTACCTGTTCTCTCCATCTCAACTGGCATCTCTAGTATCTAAGTATTGTTTCCTAGTTCTTTCCTGACTCAACCCCATTAGTTTTCTCTTGTTCCTTTGTGAATAGAAGGATACCACAAGGAGATAAAGTCAGAGACTGAACTAAAGACCAAGTGAGGAAAAGAGAGCTGCAGCAAATGCACAATACTAGGGTGGGAGCTTGGCAGAATTGAGGTCCCAAAAGCTATGACTGGAGTTCAGTGTTTATGGGAGTAGGAGAAGTCAGCAGGATTTGAAACTCTGTCCTTAACCCCGACATCTCTTTCAATTTATTTATATTTTAAAAATATTTTTTATATATTTATTCTACCTTGTTCCAAAAATGATTTAAGGCCACCAATTATCTGGCTCGTAGTGACAAGGACTCTCTCCTTGACTAAGCCTTATCTTGGCCTGCTGAGCCCAGTTTTAGCAAAAGCACATCCTGATAAACCAGTTTATCAAGAATCACCTCATTCTTAATAGCTAATCAAACTTCTCTCATCCTTAATATCTAATCAAGTGCCTCTTTTCCCTCCCCCCCCATCCATGATACCCAAACAAGTTCCTCTTAGTAATTTTCCATCCACTTCCTCACCCTGCCCATTGGCTATAAATTCCCACTTGTTCTATATTCAGAGTTGAGTTCAATCTCTCTATTCTATTGCAATGGTCTTGAGTAAAGTCTTCCTTGCCATTTTTAATGTATCAGAATAATTTTTCTTTAACAACAGCAGCCATTAGGTTGTTTATTACAGCAAATCACCTGGTTGTTAATTCTCAGCACCTATACTTGTCTTTGAAAAAGATGTGGCTACCTAACTACATTACAGAAGGCTGGTTTAGAAATTAAGACATGCCATCTGAACATCCATCTCATTTTACAGATGAAGAAACTGAGGCTCTGAGAAGTGAAACGAGTTGCCCGACTTTACTAAGGAAGGAGCAGAGTACTTTTTAGTGCACCTTCCATATATTTATCCACATTTTACAATGAGGAAACTGCAGTTCTAAGCGTAAATAAACTATCCAAGGTGAGAGCTGGGGCTCACACTTAGTCCATCTGACTCCAATATGGTCTACTGTACTATAAAAGCCGTCCTGCTTACATTTATATACCACTTAAGAAATGTTAAACATTCACTTAAGAGGACACAAGTAATAGATCCTGCTGGACATGTATAATAAAAGGGAGTGGAAGACATCATACATTAAATGTCAGAGAGAAATAGTCAGGAAAAGGTGGGTATAATTAAGTGATTCTAGAACCACTTTAAGTTCCTCTATACTTTCTAAGGTTACTCTATTTCCCTCTTATACCAACTGACTCTATTCTTTACTCCTCCACCTAACTAAGATCAACTCCTCCCTGGTCTGTAAGCATGAAAGTACAAAACAAGTGGAAAAGCCTTTGCTTTCAGGCTTTATGAGACGTCTAAATGGAGTGCCTTTTTCCATTTAGGACCACAGGGGAGACAAAATCAACTTTCAATAACATATGATACTTCTTAGCAAAGAGCCATGCACAATGACAATAGCTCCAAATCTGCTATGAAGTGTGTGGTACCAACCAACATCAGCTAGTTGCCATCCTCATCAGCCTCATTTATACTTCACAGTGCTGTTCAGATGTGATTGCACACATGGTCCAGCTGCACATAGGATGCAACCTGGCTGCTCCATGGACTTAGGGAATTAACATATGACACAAATCTAACCTTTCTGCTGAATACTGTGCCATGGCACATCATTTAGGAAGCCCTGCTAATACCATAGTACCCAAAGGGGCCCAAACCTGAGTCAGCATCTCTAATCTACAGCAATTTTCAACCTTTTTCATCTCATGGCACACACAAGCGAATTACTAAAATTCTGCAGCACCAAAAATATAGTTCTTTGCCGATCTGACAAAAAACAAAACAAAAAACAGTTATAATTTTGATTGATTTACAATGATAATAATAGTAACTACCTACCCTTTTTTGCTCCAAAGTGACTTTTTAAAAAATCCGGTGTCTATGCTTGTATATAAATAGGATTTCTGGTACTAAGAATTAACCAATCAGAGACAACCTTATTATGTGACATAACTAATAAGATGCAACTCTGTTATATGACCTATACATTTATGTTTCAAGATACTGTTTGTGTTGGCTATTGTCATTTTTTTAATTGACAATCTAAAGGAAAAGAGGTCAGCTTTCCTGACTAAATAGGCAGGTACTGCATGTTTTAAAAATTCTTGCAGCACACCAATTGAAAATCACTGTCCATACTATCAGGTAGTAACTTATGATTGAACGAAATTTACTATTTTATTGGATAATCACCATATCTTGCCATCACTTTCTTTTTTTAAAAAAAATATTTTATTGATTTTTTACAGAGAGGAAGGGAGAGGAATAGAGAGTTAGAAACATCGATGAGAGAGAAACATGGATCAGCTGCCTCTTGCACACCCCCTACTGGGGATGTGCCCGCAACCAAGGTACATGCCCTTGACCGGAATCGAACCTGGGACCCTTCAGTCCGCAGGCCAATGCTCTATCCACTGAGCCAAACTGGTTAGGGCTTGCCATCGCTTTCTACATTTGTCTATCCAACACAGCAAAATGTAATAAAAGATTAAGTGGTAGGCTCTTAATTACATCTGTCAAATAAAGAATTGAGCCCTGGCCAATTTGGTACAGTGGTTAGAGTGTTGGCCCATGATCAAGGGCACATACCTTGGTTGCAGGTTCCCCAGTCCCTGCGGGGGTGTTTGCAGGAGGAAACCAACTGATTTGTCTCTCTCACGTCAATGGTTTTCTCTCTTTCCCCCTCCTCCCTCCCTTCGACTCTCTCTGGAAATCAATGGAAAGGATATCCAGAGGATTAAAAAAATTTTTTAAAAGAATTATTTTTTAAAAAAATATATTTTATTGATTTTTTACAGAGAGGAAGGGAGAGGGATAGAGAGTTAGAAACATCGATGAGAGAGAAACATAGATCAGCTGCCTCCTGCACATCCCCCACTGGGGATGTGCCTGCAACCGAGGTACATGCCCTTGACCGGAATCGAACCCAGGACCCTTGAGTCCGCAGGCTGACGCTCTATCCACTGAGCCAAACCGGTCAGGGCTAAAAGAATTATTGAGAAGAAGCAAGTATACATGCAAGAAACAGGGTGTCTATCTTTTAAAATCCCATTGGTTGTATCTTTCTTTTTAGCCCCAGAGTTCATTCTTAATGATTTACAGAAGTCCTGCCTTATAAATTTTTCTTTCTAGAACCTATTTCTGGTACATCTGCTTTCTTAATGAGCTTGAAATGAAAAAAAAAAAAACCCAAAAAACCAAGGTTACCAGACTAGAATTTGAATAGTAATTAAAAGACTTATTCTTTTATATAAAAATGCAGAGATATAAAATACTTTCCCTTTTTATTTCTATCCATGAAATGGTATTTATATTAGATATCCAAAGATTAGAAAATGAAAGTAATGAAACTACTATAACAAACTATGAGATTTTAAGACCAATAACTATGTAAAAATCACATTCAAATTACTTTTTCCAGATTCTATCCTGATGGACCAACATTAAAATTCAATGTGTGTCCTTAGACTTGGCTATAGACAAGAAAACTTTTCTTGATATCAGATCTGGTTCATTATACACCTTTCTGAGTCCTACCAGAAAGTAATAAACAAAACAAAACAAAATCTTTAAATTTAGAAAAGACTTCAGAAATCATTTAGTCTAACTGTAAATAGTGCATTATACTCTTCTTTTGTATAGGTCTAGGGGTGGAGATCACATTACCATAAAATCTACTCTGCTATTACTGTATTTTTTTTATCTACACTAATAAAAGAGAAACATGGTAATTGGCGTACGACCGCTACCCTTTTCATTGGCTAATCAGTGAGTATATGCAAATTAACTGTCAGCCAAGATGGCGGCCGGCAGCCAGGCACTGAAGCGAGCAGGGAGGCTTGCTTGCTGC
>NW_005365371.1:2798348-2799720 GCF_000412655.1 Myotis brandtii
GGGAGCAGGCCTAAGCCAGCAGGTCGTTATCTCCCGAGGGGTCCCAGACTGTGAGAGGGCACAGGCCGGGCTGGGGGACCCCCCCCTTCCCCCCCGAGTGCACAAATTTTTGTGCACCGGGCCTCTAGTTGTTATATAATGTCTTATGTTAAACTCAAAATGTGCTGCTTGGTAGTTTGGGCTTAGCTCAAGTCTGCTGTTAGAATTGATTAAAAAGTTCTATGTGAGACCAGCCAAGGTGGTTCAGTGGCTCAGCATCGACCTATGAACCAGGAGGTCACTGGTTCGATTCTGGTGAGGGCACATGCCTAGGTTGTGGGCTCGATCCCCAGTAGGGGGCGTACAGGAGGCAGCCAATCAATGATTCTCATCATTGATGTTTCTGACTCTCTCCCTCTCCCTTCCTCTATGAAATCAATAAAAATATATTTAAAAAAAAGTTCTATGTGATATATTTGAAGATGATAATGAATATATTTGAAGATGATAATAAATAGCCCTTATTTTCTATTTTTTAGGCTAAATACACCACTTCATTATTTTTTCCTTAAATGCTGCAAAAATTCTAGTCACTTCACTATCCTTTGTGTAGCCAATTAAGTTTCTCACGTCTCCCTTAAAATGTGATCTCTGAACCCTAGCCGGATTGGCGTAGTTGGTTGGGAGTCGTCCATGCACGAAGGGGTTGCCAGTTCGATCCCAGGTAGGAGGTGTGCTGGAGTCAACACTTTGATGTTTCTCTTTCTCAATCTCTCTCTCTCTCTCTCCCCCCTTTATACCCCTCCCCCCCTTTCCTCTCTAGGATCAATTAAAAGAAATAATCTAAATCATTTGAACTGCTGGTTAATTATTTTAACAAATTGTGAGAAGCTCATAAAACAGCTCATGCTTAAGCTGGGCTATTTTCAGAAATGGAGGTGTGTAATGACAAGAAAGCTTAGTAAGCTAAAGTGCCCACTAAGCAGGCGAGTTTTGGTCGGAAGACAGGGAGAACATACCTCTTTAATAAAGTACTTGGTTTTCCAGGGTGTGCCCGTTTCAATGCGATGCCTTTCTTCAGCCCTCTGGCGTTCTTCCAGGGTGCGTTTATGCTCTGTGGCCTTATCAATTTCAGATTCCCTCAGAGAGTCAGTCACATTTTTCCACAATCGCCTGAAATCAGAAAACCACACATTTCACAAACATTCTTTTTTTTTTTTAATATATTTTATTGATTTTTTACAGAGAGGAAGGGAAATAGATAGAGAGTTAGAAACATGGATGAGAGCCCTAACTGGTTTGGCTCAGTGGATAGAGCATCGGCCTGCAGACTGAAAGGTCCCAGGTTCGATTCCGGTCAAGGGCATGTACCTTGGTTGCGGGCACATCCCCA
>NW_005365371.1:2799764-2828378 GCF_000412655.1 Myotis brandtii
GATGAGAGAGAAACATGGATCAGCTGCCTCCTGCACACCCCCTACTGGGGATGTGCCCGCAACCAAGGTACATGCCCTTGACTGGAACTGAACCTGGGACCCTTCAGTCCGCAGGCCAACGCTCTATCCACTGAGCCAAACCAGTCAGGGCTTCACAAACATTCTTAAACAAAGATAGTAAATAGAACTGATACCCTCAAAATTAACAGTATTTTTTTAAAAATTACATTTCCTAAATCACATGTATAATTTCATGCCTATGAGTTATAGGAACACTGATATCACATTGCTGATGTTAATGTCCTGTTATCAATTTTTTGCAGAATATCCATACTATTTTCCATGCTGCCTGAACTAATTTATATTTTTACCAACGGTGCAGTGTTCCCCCTCCCCCGCTTGGATTCCACATACAATTGACATCATACAGTGTTTGTCTTTGTCTGGCTTATTTCACGTAGCATAATGCCTTCAAGGTCCATCCATGTTGTCACAAATGGCAGGATTTCCTTCATTTTTTTATGTCTGAATACTATTTCCTTATATATGTGTATGTATATACACACACACACACAACTTCTTTATTTATCCATCGATGAACACTTAGGATTTTTCCATTTAAATTTTACTATTTGCAACAAATAGTCTCAATTTTTTTCTTTGAAGTGCTATGTTCGCATTCTTCATTTGTAAGAAAAATCTAATAGTGAAATTAGAACAGCTACAGTTTGTAAATCATTCCTTTAAGAAAAATTGGTGTTTCATAAGGAGTAACTTGCTGGTAACTAAGACAACTGCACAAATGCTTTCCCTCCAGATAACCAACCACCATGCTTCAGGATTTAGCACAAGTGCTTTATGCCTACTCCCAATGTGTCATGCAAAATATTAAAAAGATTTATTTTGTAAGAAACTGGCATTTTACAAATTGCAAGTACACAGTAGTGAAGACTACAATGACTACTTGGTGTCTAATTTGGTGCCATTGCCTTGATTAGTGTTAAGGCCCAGCAGTGCTACCTACCATTGCTTTGGCACCACCAAAGCAAGTGGCAGCAGAGTGAAATAGGTAAATAACACCTTAGCATTATTATGGGAAAAAAAGAAAAAAGAAAAAAAAGAAAGAAAGAAAGAAATTGGAGATACTCTGAAAAGATCTCAAGGATATCAAGGATCTGCAGACCAAACCTGGAGAATCTCTTCTTTCAGATAAATACCTAGAAAAAATTTTTACTTCAATCACTACTGTTTTATTTTTTGACCCAACCCCAGTCTTTGGTTAATGGGTATTTAATCCCTTTACTCATCTAAATTGTATGGTTCCATTTATGTGATTTAACTTAATATATTTAACTAGAGGCCAAATGCACGAAATTCGTGCAAGGGGATTGGCCCTCACAGCCCCAGCTTTGTCTGGAAGGTCGTTTGGCTGTCCGGTCTAATTAGCATATTATGCTTTTATTAGTATAGTGCTTTCCTGTATTTTCTTTATTCCATTTAAAATTGATACAGTAATACTTCCACACGATACAAAATGCAAGCAAGGGTGATCTCTTTCCTATCTCAGATCCCTGTACTCCTTTCCAGAAGTAACCACTGTCAACATATTTTGGAGGCTGTACCTTATTAACACATTTAGATCCATTTCACTTACTTTTAAAGGCCTATGACATATATTGCCAAAATACTCTACAGGAAGGCTGTTCTAATTTACCTTCTAACCTGCTGTATGATAATATCTATTTGCTCACTTTTCCCTCAATAGGGCATTATTTTAAAAATCTGTCTTATTGTTTAATTCATATTTCTTTGAATTCTCATTACACTGAACATTTTTTTCATTTTCTTAATGGGCATTTTCGTCACTATTTTTGTGAGCTACCTCTTACCTCTTTCTGTCCTTTGCCCGTTTTTCTACTGGGGGTGGTGGTGGTATCTGTCTTTTTATTAATAACTAGAGGTCCGATGTACGAAATTTATGCAGGAGTAGGCCTCCCTTCCCCCGGCTGCTGGTACCGGCTTCCCTCGTAGCCCTGGCTTCGTCTGGAAGGACGTCCAGTCTAACTAGCATATTACGCTTTTATTATTATAGATGGGTAAGAGTTTCTATGGTAAGGATAGTAGTAATACTTTCTGTTAAATGTTAATATTTTGCCCAGTTTAGCAATGTTTGACTTTTACTAAAATGTGACTGTGTATCATATAATGCCATAGCTGGTAAGGGGTTTAAGAGCATCCGATCAGACCAAACTCTTTGAATTTACAGATGAGGAAACTGATGCAAACTGGTGAAGTGACTTGTCCAAGATCGTAAGTAAAAAGGCTTAAATTAAGATCCAGAGTTTCTGACTCTTTCCTGGGTGGATGCACAAATGACATACCTGGATTCAAATGGGTCCTGCTGCTCCAGAGGTCTTACTCTTTTCTTCGTCACTGCCAATTTAGTCAAGTCCACATTCTTTGTCTCTCCATTGCTGTAAGTGAACTCAAGAACACTATTCCATTCCCCTTGCACTTTGCACACCACAGTGTTGCTACCATTGTGCTTTACTTCACCAGTAACCCTAGAAGCAGGCAGAAAAAAAGATTTGCTATAATAAATTGATATTGTGCTTTTTCTTCAGATTCTGAAACCCAAGAACATACTCTGGGAATTCTTTAAATTAGTTAGTTATACAGGTCACTTCAATGTCAGTGCCAAAGTCACTCTGTAAATCCATGTTAGCTTCATAGTAATTTTTTCAAATAACATCAACTTTAATCTTTAGATAGAACACTGGGAATCTTTGAGACTTAATTGTCATAAATAATCACCAAGTGTGATCTTTAAAAATGCTTGCTACAAACAAAACTATTATAATATTAAAACTAAATAGGAATATGAAAAATATTAACATTTATTTTTTTTTATCACAGTTGGAAAATGTTATAATAAATAACCTATTTAATTTTTTAAAAACTAGTCCTATTTATGTAAAAGTTTAGAGTCTCTATTTTGAAGTGCTGGCTACATCAATTCTGCATAAAATCACATAAGCCTAATTTTAAATTAAGTATAGAAACCAGAAAAATCAGTAAGAGGTAGAAAAACAGCCCTAGGCGGTGTGGCTCAGTGGACAGAGTGTCAGCCTGTGGACTGAAGGCCCCGGGTTCGATTACAGTCAAGGGCATATGCCCAGGTTATGGGCTCGATCCCCAGTAGGGGGTGTGCAGGAGGCAGCCAATCAATGATTCTCTCTCATCATTGATGTTTCTAGCTCTTTTTCCCTCTCCCTTCCTCTCTGAAATCAATAAAAATTTATTTTTAAAAAAGAGGTAGAAAAACAGAAGAGTTATATTAAAATTTAAAATTTCTCTTGACAAACAAAATAGAAAAATTAAAAGAGCATTAGTATACAAAAACTATTATCAACACAGAACTCAGAATTCAAACACTAAAATTGTTGAAAGATTAATAAAGATTTAGTTATCTGGCTGGTTTATCAACAGATAGGATGCAGTACAAATGAAGGAATAGGAACAGGTCTAATTATTTTTACTGAAGTATTTTATGTTCACCAATGGACACAAATAACAACAGGGTCAGGTTAGATAGACATTCAGAACTCAGAGAACAGTGGTAGTTTAGGGTCTAATCAGTGTGACAGATTATGGTTTATCTGAATTCACAAGGAATCCAAAAGGCCAAAGCCTGAAGGTGAAGCTCAAGAATCCTAAGTAGCCTTTTTCAGTTACAAGCCAAGGGCCGAGGCATCAGAAGGACAGGTTGGATTCAGAGAGTCCATAGTTCTTTATCAAGAGAAGTCAACAGTCTACAAACTCAGAGCTCAAAGCAGGGGTGTAGGAGACAATAAGCAAACGATCAGTGAACCAGATTTTAAAGATCAAGGTTTATACAGGTTTGGAATCCAAGAGGAAACCAAACATTCAAAATCAAAGTAGGCATAACTATAGCTCAGAGGACACAAAGAACACTATGACTATAAGTCATCTGATTATAGCAGGGGTGGGAACTCTGGGTTATACTTCAAAGCATCTGAACATAAGTAATTACATTGCTAGGGGTTTTGCCTGACTGAATGTTTCTTGTGATATCCATATTTCCTCTTTGATCCCACTTGCCAACATTGTTCCCACCCTTGAAAATTTATCTCTAACCAAACAGAACATGAGGCGATGACATTGAATACTTTATCTCTTCCCTTCTCTGTCCACACATACCCAGAACTATATTCTGAGAACCGAAGAACAATAATCCATTCCTCACTTGATCTCTCTTTTACTGCCACAGCACAATTTCTCAAGTTATCGTATCTCCCTCACAAGCCTTTCCACTTGACAAATAACAAGCCCTAGGTTCCTGTTTATGCACGCTGGGTTACATGGGATCCTTGCTGCTTAGTATAGCTCCACAGCAAGGGCAGCATGAAGAGAACTGGGGAAGGGAAGAAGAATCACACATATTGCCCGGCCAGCGTGGTTCAGTGTCAATCTATGAACCAGGAGGTCACGGTTCGATTCCTGGTCAGGGCACATGTCTGGGTTGTGGGGTCAATCCCCAGTGTGGGCTATGTAGGAAGTAGCCAATCAATGATTCTATCATTGATGTTTCTATCTCTCTTTGTCTCTCCCTTCCTCTCTGAAATCAATAAAAATATATATATATATAAAAATACTATCTCTGTAATCAACTGGAAGAGCCTTTAGCTGGAGCTCTGTCCTTCCTCAGTGTACACAAGACAAGACAACTCATATTGGGGAAAAATCCTATACACACAATAAATGCGGAAAAGTCTTTCACAGGAGAAAATCTCTTGTTGAGTACCAGAGAATTCACACAGCAGACATAAGATTAAATGAAATAAATATGGGAAACCCTTTACTCACTGAGCCACACTTACATAATCTGAGAATTCACACTGGAGAACACTTTGAATATAATGAAAGAAGGAAAGTCTTCAGTAACTATTCATTAAAGATCTTAATTAAGATCTCTTCCTGGCCCTAGCTGGTTTGGCTCAGTGGGTAGAGTGTTGGCTTGCAGACCAAAGGGTCCCGGGTTTGATTCCGGTCAAGGGCATGTACCTTGGTTGGAGGCTCCTCCCCAGCCCGGGCCCTGGTTGGGGTGCGTGAAGGAGGCAACCAATTGATGTGTTTCTCTCATATAGATGTTTCTCTCTGTCTTCCACTCTCTCCAAAAGATCAATGGAAAAATATCCTCGGGTGAAGATTAACAAAAAAACAAAACAAAAAAAAGGAAAACAGATAAAAAAATAAAAAGATCTCTCCCTGGAGAGATTTCTAGTCATAGAACCAATGTAGAAAAGCTTGCAAATGGAACTCTCAGTTTATTTAACACGAAGAAAGCTTAAACAGCTATTTTCAAACCTCTGAATGGTTATCCTAAAGGAGAAAGGGGATATCACTTGTATGAAGCTCCAAAAAAATCTAATCCAAGGTTTCATATCTAAGTAGTAACCAGTGGTAGGTCAAAGAATCATCAAGAAAGCTATAATTTGATACAGTAGACTGACTCTATCTCAAAGAAGAAACTCACACTTAACCATATTTCCCAAGAAAAATACACAAATCACATACTACATACACAGCACTCTATAGATGCAATGAAAGCACTGTACAGATCCCAAACAGTACCAGTCTGTCAAAAGCTTACAGCCATATTGTGGAAAATAATACAAAACAATCAAGAGAATAAGTTTGTATATAAATAACATTTTAAAAAATGTTTTTATAGGTAAGTCCTGTGGGATTTCAATCTCAATCTCTCTCTTCTCTCCTTCTCTCTCCCTGATTTAATTCCCGGTCAAGGGCACATACCTCGGTTAGGGCAAGTGTGGTAGGGAACCAATCAATATGTCTCTCTCACATTGATGTGGTTTTTATTTTCTCTCTCTCCCTCCCCCCTTCCATTCTCTCTAAAAAAAAAAAAAAAGAAAAAAAGAAAGAAAAAAATCAATGGAAAATATGTCCTCGGGTGAGAATTAACAAAACAAAACAAAGTGCTGGGTTTGGAAAATTTATCCCTGTTTTTGTTTTCCCCTAAGCATTTTATTCAATTCTATACTTTGGAAAATGGTTTCACCAGTGCTAAGCATGTTACAGAGATGTAGATTTCAGCTCTAACTTCATATAAGTAAAGGGAGTCTGAAATGGCATGGGCTGCCCACTGACTTCTGTGCTGATAATGTTCCAACACATACTGAACAATCAGTTGTTAGGCGTGTCGCAAAGGGATTTATGTGCCTAGTAAATGTCAGTCCAGTGACTTCCAAAGTCCCTTCTAATTTTAAGGTTTGAATCCTGTGATTACTATAGAGCCTAAGTAGAAGTACATATAACAAAGTGTGAACCACCTTCGGTAAGGGTTCTGACAATGCCTAGTGGTTCTGTTTGGGTTATCTGTATTTTTTTTTTTAATCTCTGCTTCAGTGTTTTGGAATCCATAAATTAAAGGCTTATTCAATGCCTGGGAGCTAATTAGTCTTTCTTTCCACTTCTAAGATTGTTGAATACTACTCACCCAATGAAAAAGAAGTAAAATAGCTATATGGACCTAAAAGTCTCATATAGGATTGAAGGGAGAGTATTTTGGTATACCCACTTAAGAAAAACTGGCAGTGCCCGGCTGGTGTGGCTCAGTGGTTGAGCACTGACTTACAAACCAGGAGGTGATGGTTGGATTCCCTATAGGGTACATACCCGGGTTGCTGGCTCAATCCCCAGGAGGGGGCATGCAGGAGGCAGCCAACCAATGATTCTCTCTCATCATTGATGTTTCTATCTCACTCTCCCCCTCCCTCTCTCTGAAATCAATAAAAAAAGAAACTGGCAATATCTAATGAAGTTCAACTTCATATCCTACAACCAGCAATTTCACTCCTACATATCTACCTCAGAAATTCATATATATGTTCACCAAACACTGACCTAGCAGCACTATAAATTGTGGCAGTCATACAATAGAAAAAAGGCAATAAGGAGAATAAACGACGACTTTACATGGATGAATCTCAAAAACATAATATGAGCAAAATGAGTCAGGTATGAAAAAGCACAGAGTATACGAATTAATTTATATAGACTTCAAAAACAGGCAAAACTCATCTACAGTGTTAGAAATCAGATAGTGGCTACCTTAAGTGGGAAGAATGTAAGTAGTTAACTTAAGAGTGTGTGAAAAAGAAAGAGTGTGTGTGTATGTGTATATCTGTATAACTGTAACAGGGCAGGAGGAAGGACTCTGGAATGCCAGTAATGTTCCATGCCTAAATCAAAGTGCTCAAATACTCACAAAGTCAAATTAACTTGTATACAGTGGGGCCTTGACTTACGAGTGTCCCGACTAACGAGTTTTTCGAGATACGAGCTGTCTCTCGGCCAATTTTTTGCTTTGAGTTGCGAGCTAAAATTCGGGTTACGAGCCAGCTTCTGATACCCCACTGCTAGTTGGCGCAGCGAACGTCACAGTGAACGCCACAACATCAGCCCAGCATCATGTGTCCCACTCGTTCACTTTTTGATTTGACATACGAGTAATCTGAGTTACGAGCTCCGTCACGGAACGAATTAAACTCATAAGTCAAGGCCCCACTGTACTTTTGTATATGTGTTATTCTTCAATAAAAACTTTGTTGAAAAAGAAAACTATTCCTTCTTCAGGAATACCTCATAATAGACATCAAAAGCTTAAGGAAAGCTCTAGTCGGTTTGGCTCAGTGGATAGAGCATCAGTGGATAGGCCGGCAGACTGAAGGGTCCTGGGTTCGATTCTGGTCAAGGGCATATGCCCGGGTTGCGGGCTTGACCCCTAGTGGGGTGCATGCAGGGGACAGCCGAAAAATAATTCTCTCTCATTACTGATGTTTCTATCTCTCACTTCCTCTCTGAAATCAATAAAAATATTTTAGAAAAAAAAAAAAGCTTAAGGAAAGAGTCAGTCTCCTTTTGAGGATCCTATTAGAAGGCTTGTCCTCATATAGTTTGGGTGATCTGGACTAGTGCTAAAGAGACCAACAAGCCATGAAAAAAATATACATAATTGGCCAATTCCTGGATGGAATTAAAGATACAATTCAATACTGGTGCTTAAAGACACTGGCTTCCTTCATTGTACTTCTTGAACCATTTCTAATGGCTAGATGCATTTTTACACTAACCTGTAGCAATAGCTGCCTCCACGGAGATCTGGATCCAAGTTTAAATCCCTTTTAAAGGCAGAAATTGGGCCAGAAGTTGCATATTCATGTTATGAATTCTATTCTACATCTTGTTAGCTATTTAACCAGGAAAATTTTACAAGAGTAGATAGATCTGTCACTATTTGTTAAACCAGGTCATGATTTCCAGAATGCCTTGAAAGATGAAATATATTAAAAAATAAATATGAATAAAAATCCAACCCCATTTCACATAAAACAAAGCAGAAAAACAGTAAGGAGTTATAATAAAAGATCAAACTGATAGAATAAGAGCTAAATATCATTACAATGTTCTTACCGGTGCAGTTTGCCACCATAAAATGGCTTAGTATGAAAAGTGATGCTGGCTGAATAACCAGTTTTTGCACAGTTGACACTGACTTTGCCACCCAGTTCCACCCAAGGAACAGTTAAAATTGATCGGGCATATGCACAAGGTAGAGAAAATGTATACTCTTCTCCATGCTCCAATAGACAAAGGATACCTGAATGTAAAAACATGAAGGTTGTCAATATAGTAAAAAAACAGCTATGAAAAATCCATATTATGTTTTCTCCTGTTTAGTAAATAAACATAATTTTGCTTAATTTTCATTTAGCTTTGGATGAAACTGGCTTCATTTACAATTGTATTTGACACCAATTCCTGCTAATAGTGAATCAAGGTTACTTCCACTATGACCTGTTTCGGTGGGGTCATAAAACCAGAAAATGTTCAGTGGAAATAGTACAAGAGTTCCCTCTAACGATCCTAAAAATAAAAACCCTTAAGTCAGAGTTTAAGGCCATGCTATACTGCATTATACTAAGATCTGATCATTACTAATTACATAAAGTACTTAGTATTAACAACTTTTTCAGCAGTTTGGAAATAACTTAGTTTAATGTTATGGAGTCGTAGACCTTAATCTTAGATGGTATGATGAAAAGTGTTCTTCATTCTATTTTATGTATATTAAGAAAAAAATAAAATTTTATGAAAAAACTATGGTCACCAAAATTCTGTTTGCCAAATTCTGAAGTATTTATGGTAAAGTTACAAGAGACAGAAGTGGTAGTTTTCAAAAAAATTACTCTAAATGGGCTATTTACATATTAACTGATGCCATATTGAAGATGGTTTTAAAAAAACATATAAAAAGGGAATTAAATTAATGACTAATCAATCTATCTATATATATATAAAAGGACCAGTAGCTATGATGTGCAATGACCACCAGGGGGCAGACACTCAACGCAGGAGCTGCTGAGCTGTGGTGACTTGGCAGCAGTTGTTCTCGGTTGACACACCCCAGAACCAGAGAGGAAGGAGCCCGATTCTGGGGTGCGTCATCTGAGAACTGCCCTCTTGCAATCCGGGACCCCTCGGGGGATGATGGAGAGCCGGTTTCGGCTGATCCCTGCAAACCAGGTCGAGGGACCCCACCTGCCAGAGGGACCCCGCTCACTCCGCAGATACCCTTTGAGCCCCAGTGCCGCCCCAGGTGCGGCCGGCTGGGGAGGGACTGAGGGAGGTTGGCTCCAGGGCTTGTCCGGCCTGTCTCGCCCAGTTCTGCCCCGCTGGCCACTTTCTAATTAATCTCTTTTCAATGTGCACGAATCCGTGCACCAGGGCACTAGTACTAAATAATTAAGAGACTCTAAGAAGACTTGAGCTCTATTACCAACTTTAGCTTATTACCTAGTTACCATCAAAATAATTACTGAACTGGATATGTACCACTGGTCCGAACGGTTCCAGTATCTCTCTCTTAATGAATGCTCATTAAGTACTCTGTTCTTAATATTCACAAATTAGGGCAAGAGTTACAAAATATTTTAATACAGTTAATTTTTAGGATAAGCAAATAGACAAACTGAGAGTCTACTTTACATGCAGTAACACCAACTTTTTTTTTTATTGCCCTTAGTAGTTTTTAAAAAAAAAGATATTTTTATTGATTTCAGAGAGGAAGGGAGAGGGAGAAACATCCATAAGAGAGAATCATGGATTGGCTGCCTCCTGCATGTCCCGTACTGGTGATCTGGGGATCGAGTCCGCAACCTGGGCATATGCCCTGACCGTGAATTGAACCTGTGACCTCCTGGTTCATAGGTCGATGCTCAACCACTGAGTCATGCTGGCCGGGTACCCTTAGTAGTTTTCATAAAGGGCAACAATAAATTAAGAATTATCGCTCTAACCAGTTTTGCTCAGTGGATAGAGCGTCGGCCTGCGGACTGAAGGGTCCCAGGTTCGATTCCGGTCAAGGGCATGTACCTTGGTCGTGGGTGCATCCCCGGTAGGGGGTGTACAGGAGGCAGCTGATCGATGTTTCTCTCTCATTGATGCTTCTAACTCTCTATCCCTCTCCCTTCCTCTCTGTAAAAAATCAATAAAATATATTTTAAAAAAATTATCGAGCCATTTCATAGGGGATATGGTTCTGGCTATATTGATATATAATGGGAGATGTCAGAAGACATAATTTACTTGGGTATACTTCGTGTTTAATAATAAATTGATTAATTCAAAGTTGGAAAAGATATATTTTTATTACTTTTCTAAAAATATATGATATTATAAACTGGATTTATAATCTTTGATTTCTAAGAATACATTTTACCTAAGTAGCATACACTGTGGAATTTAAGATCTGAAGAAATAAATATCCAGTTTCAAATGTATGTGATAATACACTAGTAGAAACAACTGAGATCCAAAGAATTCTAAAATCTCATTTTATCTAATAAACAGAACTTTCCTCAACTATTAAATAAAAATATGACTTCTGCCTGGCTGGTGTGGCTCAGAGATTGAGCGTCAACCTATGAACCAGGAGGTCACGGTTCGATTCCCAGTCACTGCACTTGCCGGGTTGGGTTACAGGCTCGGTCTCTAATGGGGAGGCAGCCAATCAATGATTCTCTCTCATCATTGATGTTTTTATCTCTTTCTCCCTATCCCATTCTCTCTGAAATCAATAGAAATATATTTAAAAAATAATAAAATATAAAACATAGCTGCTATAGGAGCAAAATGAATTGTCATAAGTCCCATTCTATGATTTAATTTACTTTCTTTTGAGGGTAACCAATAACAATTTAATTTCTAAAAGGCGATTCATGAATACTTAATTAGGACTTAAATAATAAAAAATTATCTATTATATACCTCCTCCACAATTAATGCATGGTTAAGATATTAATGCTTTTCCTCATATCTTGAGGTATTTCCTTTCTTGGAGCGGGAGAGGCTACCATTACCAGTTTCCCTCTGTTATATGAGCTGGTAAGATAACTGTCCTCAGGAAGAATGTGCCAAAGAATGAGGTTCTATGCCTCCTTCTGGCTATGCCTTTCTTAACCTGAATTACCCAGACACATCCCATCATCTAGACCTCAGTTTTTTAATCTATAAAATAAAATGTATTTATGAAGAGCTCAGGGCTAATGTTAAAAGCTGTAGGTGGCAAACTTTATTTTTAAACTAATAAAATATTTTCTAATGTTATAAAACTCTTGCTTAGTTTGAAACATTATCTGGAAAACGGTTAGATTCACAACAGATGTTAAAAATACTATAGGAAAAACTGAAATGGGGATAAAGTATTTTCTTTGCAGCTACAATAACACAATCTCAAAATGTTAGAGTCACAGGTTTAATTATGTCCTACACTGTTAAGTTTACTTCAGAACAAATTATTCTATGAACAATGGTGTTCCCTTAACATTAAAATGGTAGTTTTTTTCTGCCTTTATACAGGGTAGGACAAAAGTAGGTTTTACAATTTTGAGTATGCAAAAGAGTTTATTCTTGTATTATTATTTATCATTGTATTATTTTCCATACAAACAACTGTAAACTTACTTTTGTCCCACCCTGTATTTGCATTAATTCTGCAATGATTTCTGTGGAGGTTTTTTTTGTTTTGTTTTGTTTTTTGGTATTCTTGGCCAAAAAACACTGTATTTCCTAAATTATTTTTTCATAATCTTTAGCTGAAGTAGAATTAAAGTTTGGCAATGTATTTTAAAATAGTCTGTGAATATCTCCTTACAAATGTGAATATATTTAAAAGAAATAGAAAAGATGAAGATTTACCTACAAGCTATTTCTTGAGTGCTTTTTATAATAATGAAAACATATATTTTAAAGTACTATCAGTGACATGGGAAAATTAATATTTAGTGTAAAAAAAAAGTGGGACAGAAAACTATACGGAGAGAATTACTCCTAAGTTTATAAAACTAAAATAAAAGTATGAACATGCACACACACAAAAATACAAAATGTTAGCTAAATTTATTCATTTCTGAATAGAAAGATTAGAGATGCTTTTATTTTCTCCTTGGTACTCTTCTAAATTTTCCGAATTTTCTACAATAAAAATATTTTACATTTAAAATCAGGAAAAACTGATGTAAAAGAAGAATTTATATTTTTCCATAAATACGCCCCATCGCCCCACCAGCATTCTGGAACATACTAGGAAATGGAGAAAAAAAAAGTAGTATACATAACATTTCAAATTTATAATTAATATTCATCTAGATTCCCAAAATTTAAGATTATAGTTTGATATTAAAAACTGGAGAACAATTTTTCTACTTACCTTCTCCAACCATCGTCACGCCTATCGACATGCCTAAGAATTTGCTCTTAGTCCAGACATGCGCATTTACACACATCTTCCTCTCTGCACATTCTGCATAAAATCCTGATACTGGAGGATGATGGGAAACCTGTTCAGCAACAAATCTGACTGTATAGCAGTCTGGTCCGACCTGGCTTAAAGCCTCCTCTGATAGAGGAGCATGATTTGTGACTGCCTGGGTGGAAGAGTTGCTAGTAACACTGGATGCTACCTCGCTTTTTGGCATCTTCCAGGAACAGTGAAATGTTTCTCCAATGATAGGATTGTACGGTTTCTTAGCAATGGCTCCCTTACGGCCTTCATGAAATGAGGTAAGGTAGTACTCAACAAAACGAATCATCCTGTCCTCAGCTGTGGCTCCATTACTGATGGCTATAAATAGATCTGGATGAGACATAAAGTCTGCATACATTTCCAGCAAGGAACGCTTCTCTAGGATAAATGTAGGAAGCACCACCTAAAACAATAAAAACAACAAAACAGAGAAATTTTAATCCAATGTAGATAACTGTTCTTATCTCTCAAAAAACATTTCAGCCTAAATGGGTATTAACCCTTTGAGTGCCAACCAATATCCTAGGAACTATGCTAAAATTGCCAAGGCATTTTTGCTGATTTTACAGCAGTTTAGGAAAAAAATTATGAATCACAAGTAAATGAAGTTACATATTCAATATCTTCCACAAAATTGTCATCTTCACAGCAAGAATTGACATATTTAGCAATATCATCATCACTAATAAAAGCAGACTTAGAACTGGACACTGCAGGAGGAGTGCGATAGCGCTCCCAGCACTTTTGGCAAAAGACAGGAGGAGCGCGATCGCGCTCCCCAGCACCCAAGGGGTTAAACACAAAGCCACAAAGCTCATTAAAAAATAAGTATTCATTTTACCAATTATACATAAATAAAAATTTTTTAAAGATTTTTAAAAAGCATGCTTAGCCCTAGACGGTTTGGCTCCGTGGATAGAGTGTGGGCCTGTGGACTGAAGGGTCCCAGGTTTGATTCTGGTCAAGGGCACATGCCTGGGTTGTGGGCTCAATCCCCAGTAGGGGGTGTGCAGGAGGCAGCCGATTAGTGATTCTCTTTCATCACTGATGTTTCTCTCTCTCTTTCTTTCCCTTCCTCTCTGAAATCAATAAAAACATATTTTAAAAAATAAAAATAAAAAGCATGCTTAAAAGGAAACAAAAACCTTCCCAAGTGGAGAGAAAAGAAGAAAACAAAGAGAGAACCAGGGAGTCCAATAGCCATGTAATGAGTTTCAGAGAGAGAGAGCAGCAAAAAAATGGAGGAGAGAAAATTACCAATGAAATAAGATTTTAGAGAACTGAAAAATATGAGTTTTCATATAGAAAAGGTCTACCAAGTGCCCAAAAACAATAGATAAAAAGAATCCTATACCAAGATATGTTACTGCTGTCTGGATGGGCTGAAGACACTCATTTCACCCATAGACACGTTGTGGCTTCAATCTACTGCTGAGAGTTGGAGGTAAGTCATGGCTGGCTTAGAAGCAGAAAATACTGAGCAGCTTACTCTCACTGCCTACATTCCTTATTCAGCTAAACTTGTGCTGGCTATTCACTTTTTTCTAAGAGAAGTAACTCTGTTAAGGGGTACATATATAGGTGGTAAAACTATAAAGGAAAGTATGAGGATGATTAACACAAAAGTCAAGTAAGTAGTTGCATCTAGGAAAAAGCAGGGGACTAAAACCAGGAGGAGCATTCAGAGAGCTTCCAAGTTCTGACAATCTATATATATAAAAGCCTAAGTGACCAGTCGCTATGATGTACACTGACTACCAGGGGACAGACACTCAAAGCACAGGATCGGGCTCCCTCCTGTCTGGATCAGGACTGTGGGGATCGGGCCAAAACCGACTATCTGACATCCCCTGAGGGGTCCCCGATTGTGAGAGGGCACAGGCTAGACCAGTGGTCGGCAAACTCATTAGTCAACAGAGCCAAATACCAACAGTACAACGATTGAAATTTCTTTTGAGAGCCCAATTTTTTAAACTATATAGGTAGGTACATTGTTATTAACTTAATTAGGGGACTCCTAAGGCTTAGGAAGAGCCACACTCAAGGGGCCAAAGAGCCGCATGTGGCTCGCGAGCCGCAGTTTGCCGACCACTGGGCTAGGCCAAGGGATCCCACCGAGCCTCTAGTGTTCTATAACTTAACCTGAGTTGTGGGTACATGGGTAATCGTTTCACCATTGCACTTTGAAATGTTTATATGCATTCTATTTAGTCTTCTGTGTGTATAACACATTTCACCAAAACATCTAAAAAAGGAAATGCAACGAAACTAGATATAAACTATAATTATATGAAGAAAGATTGCAAGGGAATCTCAGAAAGTGAGAGTTAGGTCGTTAAGGTGGTAAAATTATAGAAGATTTTCCCCTTTATTTTCCAAAACCTTCTGTGAAATATTTAATTATACTAAATTCATAATATTATTTAAAAAGGAATAAATGAACAGTGGGGAAAATGTACGTTATTTACTCACAACATGCAGGCTACAAACGTGGTTACCTTCTTTTTCTTGCTGTAGTCCCAGCACCTAGTACAGTGTCTGGACTATAAGAGGGGTTCAATAAATATTTGTTGTGTCAGTGTTATTGTAGATAAGAGGTAGATGTGACTGCAGTTTAGTCACCAGGTTCTTTAATGTTGTTCGAAAAGCACCATTTTAAAAAAAGTCATGTGAATGTTTGTACTCCGTGATTGGTAAATATTAGTGACCTTATATACACACCTTTTGCAAATGTATTTATTTTTACTGACTTTAGAGAGAGGATGAGGTAGAGAGAGATAACATCGATATTAGAGAGAAACATTGATCGCTTGCCTCCCATATGTGCCCTGACCAGAGATCGAATCTGCAACCTTTTGGTGTATGGACGACATCCAACCAATTGAACATCAGCCAGGGCTATATATACATCTTTTTCTTTTTTTAAAAATATATTTTATTGTTTTTTTCAGAGAGGAAGGGAGAGGGATAGAGAGTTAGAAACATTGATGAGAGAGAAACATCGCTCAGCTGCCTCCTGCACGCCCCCTACTGGGGATGTGCCCGCAACCAAGGTACATGCCCTTGACCAGAATTGAACCTGGGACCCTTCAGTCCGCAGGTCGACGCTCTATCCACTGAGCCAAACCGGTTAGGGGTTTCTTTTTTTAAAATACATTTTTTTTATTGATTTCAGAGAGGAAGGGAGAGGGAGAAAGAGATAGAAACATCAATGATGAGAATCATTGATCGGCTGCCTCCTGCATGCCACAACCCACACTGGGGATTGAGCCCCGCACCCCAGCATGTGCCCTTGACCGAAATCAAACCCGGGACCCTTCAGTCCGCAGGCTGACACTCTATCCACTGAGCCTAATCAGCCAGGGATATGCATCTTTTAAATTAACAAGGCACAAATGCGGGGAAAGTATATTATTTACAGTTATTCATGCCAAGAGAGTGCTTAACCATCTGCATTACTATCACAGCACATTCTTTTCAAATGTCTTATGCCTCATAAACCACAACACTATACTTATGCCTTATGTACCCAAGTCTTCTAAAGGACAGCAAATCCCTTCTATAATTACTCGTTATAACTAATTTTAGAACTAACAGTCTTTTCTGAACCACTAATATGAAAATATTTCTAGAATAAAAATGATAGCTCTAACCGGTTTGGCTCAGTGGATAAAGCGTTGGTCTGCAGATTAAAGGGTCCCAGGTTCGATTCAGACAGATCAAGGGCATGTACCTTGGTTACGGGCACATCCCCAGTAGGGGGTGTGCAAGAGGCAGCTGATTGATGTTTCTCTCTCATTGATGTTTCTAACTCTCTATCCCTCTCCCTTCCTCTCTGTAAAAAATCAATAAAATATGTTTGAAAAAAAAATGATACCCAATTGAAATGTTAGATGAAGATGAAAGGTTAATAGGTTTCTTTATTAATTCCAAAAATGTCTGCTTCTTAGCAGGCTATTAATTCCATTCTTTTTATTCTTTTAAGCTTTAATTGGCTTTATTAAGTGATTCATGAATCGGGCAGTATTCCATCTATCAACTAGAAGTGTACTCCCAACTCCACTTACTTTTAAACTCTCCTATAATGACTGTAAGTTTAAGAGAATAAAAAAATAAAAAGAAAATAAGTGTTTTTTTTCAAAATTTGAAATACTTCTAATGAATATAAAAGGCAATATGCTTTCTATTCAAATTGTATCTTCAGATGAATAATTCGCTGAATCAAACAACCTTTTAACCTACTTTCACTATTTCAGTGGCATAAAAAACCTCAATTTGAAATACACTTCATAAGTCAATTTTGAAATGCCATACTAATGCAAAGTAATATTACTAGTAATTCAAAGTACACAATCCACAGTAGTAAATATTTGACATATATAGGTTTTAAACCTGATTGTGTGTGTGTGTATTTATGTATGTATGTATGTATGTGTGTGTGTGTGTGTGTGTGTGTGTGTTATTTTTTATTTTTTTTAATCCTCACCCGAGGATATTTTTCCATTGATTTTTAGAGAGAGTGGAAGAGAGAGGGAAAGACAGAGAGAACATTGATGTGAGAGAAACATATTGATTGGCTGCCTCCTGCACGAGTCCCAACCAGGGCTGGGGCAGGAGAGGAGCCTGCAACCAAGGTACGTGTCCTTGACTAGAATGGAACCTGGGACCCTTTGGTCTGCAGGCTGACGCTTTATCCACTGAGCCAAACCAGCTAGTGCTAAGCCTGATTATTTTTTTAAATTGACATAGATTAACTGTTAAACACAAATTAAGGCATACTAATTAAATAACCTAAGAATGGAGAAGACTGGCTTAAAATTAAAAACTATAGATCAGTGCTAATAAAACTTGAATGTATACATGAGTCACCTTGGAGTCTTATTAAAATGCAGTACCTGGCCCTAACCAGTTTGGCTCAGTGGATAGAGCGTCGGCCTGCGGACTGAGGGGTCCCGGGTTCGATTCCGGTCAAGGGCATGTACCTTGGTTGCGGGCACATCCCCAGTAGGGAGTGTGCAGGAGGCGGCTGATCGATGTTTCTCTCTCATCGATGTTTCTAACTCTCTGTCCCTCTCCCTTCCTCTCTGTAAAAAATCAATAAAATATATTTTTAAAAAATGCAGTACCTGGTCCTCTGAGTCTGGGATTGGGGGCTAAGATTTTGCATTTCTAACAAGTTCTCAGGTAATGGTGATTCTACTAGTCTTCAGACCACATTCCTTGGCCCCCGCACCAGTTTCATTGATGTATAATTGACAAAACTGTAAGATATCTTAAGTATACATTGTGGTAATTTGATATACACATATATTGTGAAAGGATTCCTACTATCTAGTTAATTCAGACATAGTCTGCAACCTATGTATGGTCTTTGGGTCAAATCTGGCATCCTGTTTTTATATATAAAGTTTTGTTGAAACATAGCCACGCCCAATTCAACATATTATCTATGGCTACTAAGGCAGAGTTAAGTAGTTCCAACAGAGACCTATGCCCACATAGCCAAAAAATAATTACTTTCTGGTCCTTTACAGAAAATGTTTGTTATAGATAATACCCAAAATGTGCTATCCAACATGGGAAGTAAGAGTAAAGTAGAAGCATCAATGCCTTTCATGGTTTTGGGATTATACATGATTATGGGATTATACATCCTTTTCTTTTTCTTTTTTGTTAATCATCACAGGATATTTTTTCCATTGATTTTCAGAGAGAGAGTGGAAGGGTGAGGGAAAGACACACAGAGAGAGAAACATCAACTGGTTGCCTCCTGCACACTGGGGCCACGGATGGGGGACTGAGCAAAGCTGGCTAGGACCATCCATTTCTTTAGATTTCAGTTCTGTCTACCAATGGACCTCTTTAATTTTGTACAGAAGCAAGAATGTAAACCCTCATTTGCTATGCAACTTCCTGCTGGTGATATTTTTTAAAATAAGAAATCACTTTAATGAAAATAAGAAATGCTGATCAAGAGACTAAGAAACAAACTCATAAAGACTAAAAAGCCCTGACAACGTTAATGAGTACAGGTAGAGCATGTATAGTCCTGACCCAATGATCTCCACAGACAGTTTATCCCATTACTTACTCTTGTTAAATCCATGCCCAGCTTGAGCTGTGACAAGAGATGTAGGATAACACTGCGTTGCTCTTCCACAGCTCCCAGGTCATCCTCCTTGTTGTCACAAGTATCCTCCACCTCATCATCTGTATTTATTTCTTCAGGTTCCTTGATGCAAAACAAGTCTATTGTTACAAATGCTTATTAACATCCTTTAAGAAAAAAGTTTAAACATCAGACTTGAAGGCATCTATGTTGGGCCTAAATCAATCTGAGAAATACTGCAAAAATATTTTTACAAATGTAACTTCCGTCACCTGGTCATGGAATAGATTTACTTCAATGAAACCATTATTGCTGATGCTCAACTTTTTAAGATCTTGCCATATATATCACATATAAAATACATATATTTTGCAAAAGTAGGGTATTTCAAAAAGAGTGAAAAATGTCACTTCTGAATCTCAGGCTTTGTAGGCATTGACCACCTGCCTGGGAATACCACCACTACCTATAACTTAAGTTCAAGATATTTTGAGACAAATATTTGTCCTATTTTAAGTTAAAACCAAAAAAGTAAATTTTTAAAGTGACTGTGCATATCAAATTTAATTACTGTAATCTACACTCATTCATTCTTGGAGTTGTCAGGAAGAAACCTAGGGTATGGAAATCCTGCAGTTACTCATGCCTTCTTCTTCTTCTTCTTTTTTTTAAATTGATCTTAGGGAGAGGAAGGCAGGGAGAGAGAGGAAGAGAAACATCAATCAGTTGTCTCCTGTGTGCACCCTGACCAGGTGTATGGGATGATGCCCAACCAACTGCGCCACACCAGCCAGGGCCCTCATGCCATATTAATACCACAAAAAGTTCTTTGCCCAGTTCTTCAATCAGTCCATCAGTCAGTCAATCAAACAGCCCCTTGGAAAACTGAAAATGTTTACCTTTATCTCAATAAGGTCTTAGCTGCAAATAATTGGTTAAAAGAAACTTAATTTCTTATTTATTTCTATTTAAACATCAAATACCAGTTTCAAATCCCAAGTGCCAAAAGCCAATTCCAGCATGTCATAATTGCAAGTTTCATCAAAAGGTTGATGGAACTTGGGGACTCAACAAGGGCTGAGTCACATATGTTAGCACCTGTTGGGAATGGCTGAGGGCATTTCCCCAAACCTGAAAAGGATGCATTAAATGATTGCTTGCTGCCAGACAACTCAGGGCATCTTAATCTACATGTTATTGCCTCCTCCTGGCCAAACACCTGAACAGCCATAGGCAAATTCTTCCAATCTGACAATGGATTCTGTACCTAAACCTACCCTTTGAAGTATATATCTCCACCTTGCCTTAGGATAATTTGTGTTAATAAATAGCAAGGGGTCCTGAGACAAGGAGAACTTAGTTCCTTTAGCTAAGTCTTCTCTGACTCCCTATAATGCCTTTCAAAATTATGTTTCGTCTCTGGACTCTAATTTATGCACAGCGCCTTCTCCAGATTGCTGAACCCTTCTAGAAGCTGGATCAAGACCACTGGCGTTACCCAAGATTCTAAAGAACCTTATCAGATGTCACTTTCCATGTTTATCTCGGGTGGTGTCCCATCTCTCTCATGGTACCTCTTCTTACTACCTCTATGCAAGACAGTTTCATATATGTATATTGCCTTTAGTACTGTATTAGATTTTAAGTTATGAGGATTTTAAAAAGGAAATAACTTTCCTTTTTTTAAGGCAAGATTTCCTTCTTTTTTTTTAAAAAAATATATTTTTATTGATTTCAGAGAGAGGAAGGGAAAAGGAGAGAAAGATAGAAACATCAATGATGAGAGAGAATCATTCATCGGCTACCTCCTGCATGCCCCACACTGGGGATAGAGCCCACAACCTGGGCATGTGCCCTGACCGGGAATTGAACTGTGACCTCCTGGTTCATAGGTTGATGCTCAACTACTGAGTCATGCTGGTCAGTCAGGCATAACTTTCCTTTTTAAAGATGTCTCTGCCTTTGGTTTTCTCGTCCCATAACCAAATCCTATCATACAAGAAGTCAATCTATTTTGTGTAGCTAGGCAAAGAAAACCAATCCTAATCAGGCACAAAATCAACAACTTAATGATCTCTCAAAATACAACAAAATATCAAACACAGTGACAGAGTTAAAGGGTAGTGGGTTTCTGGCCATTCTTCTGCCTCTTTCTCCTTTTTTCCTCTTTTCTTCTACCAAGGAAATCTGTATCTGCTCAAATTCTGATAAATCAATTAATGGCCTAGTTCATTTCCTCATGTCAAGACCACACAATTATTGTTTATATAAATCAGAATTACTTCTGTTTTTATGAGCTTGAAGAGAAATTCCAAAGGCTTTCTCACTTCCTCCTTTCAATGACTAGGAAGTCTCTCCAGGAAGTATTTCCTGTTATCTATCCTAAATCATTTGCACAATATAGTTTAAGTAAGCATTCTTGGGAATGTCTACTCATCATAAAATGGGGGTGGGAGGGCTGATTATCCCCCTCGCTATGTATGGATATTAACTATAATAATTATTCACTTGAGAAAAGTTGAAAAACACACACACACACATACACACACAACCTAACAGGTCTTGATTATATAATGTTCTCCAATCCTCTGAATAGGTACCACTGCATTGGGGTCATAACCTAGGACACAGATTAATAATGCAAATGTAACCCTAACATGATTATACAAGATAAAGTTTACTTTGCAGTTTCTCCTAATAAAATAGTATTAAATTAAAGAAATAAAGCATAATCTGGCAGAAAACCTATTTAAAGAAATATAGTTTTTATTGTATTTATAAAAACAGTCAATTCACTTATTAGAATAGAAAAAAAAGAAATTCTATTGACTAATACTGATTCTAAAACCTGGTATGAATAAAAAAATTTGGAAGGTCTCCTTTCTTTTTAAAACGGCTCTTCTTACAGGTAACCATGTCTTTCTAAAGAAAAGCTTAAGGTAAAAAAATTAAAAAAAATAAAGCATTACCAAATTTCAAATAAATATGAGCAAATGTATAAAATCCCTACAAAACCAGAATGGTTAGCAAATACAGTAGTACAAGGAATTCATACAATTTGGAGATTGCATGGCAAAAACACACCCCCATTTTTTGTCCTGATTTCTGACTTGGGCACAACAGAACCAGGGGCTTCATTCTAGCCTCAGTGGGGTTTATTTCTTCCATCACCTGACATGCAATCTCCACTGCTATATATATTCCAGCTTGCATCAGCACTCATATTTCAAAAAAAAGGCATACGTGAAATTTTTTGATATTCATGTCTATTATGGTATGCTTCAATTAAGTCTAATGTCTTGTAATTTAAATTTAGTAAAATGTGTACTAATTTTTTCTACTTAGATGTGATATACTTGGTCTACTCAACATTTCAAAAAATTTGAAAATATAACAATCTTCTCCTCCCCACCTCTGTGCTGCATCTCCAACATATGTCCCTATCCTGACCTCCAGCACGCTTTGTATTCTCATTTAGGAGGATAAAGATGGAGTATATAATCTATAGTTTATAGTTTTTTGACTTGCAAATTATATCTCAAGTCCTAATCTCTCTCCAAAGCTTTAATTTCATCATTTCCAATTGCTTTTTATATACATTTATAATCATTTAGTCCTTTTTTCACATAAAATCCAACCATGTTCATAAATCATACTAAACCTTTTTTTCTCAAAAAGCTTTCTTCCTAACTTTCCTAGCTTGTGACTGGTACCACAATCTTATCTAGTCATTTAGGCTAAAAAACTTGGGATCAACTTTGATCCAACCCTATATCCAGTCAATTATAAGTCCAACTGATTTTTCATTTGAAGTGCATGTTACCTATTCATTTGTCTTCACTTTTACTTCTATAGCTTCTATCCACACTTTAATTACAAGTCATATACAGCAGTCTTCTTAAACATATCCATCTCTCCGCATGCTCATGACCCTATTATCTATCACATTAAGACAAAATTATTCTACATGATTTTTATGTTCCTCTGGGCACAGTTTACATTGTATTCTATGGAGCAATACTCCAGGGATTATCATTCCACACAGAATGCAACATGAATGGTCACTGGATTTGTAAAAGCCAACAACCCTCTGGTCATTTTCCATAAACCAGGTGCCCTGCTAAATTTATTTTATCTTCATAACAATCTTATACGGTATTATTATCATCCCTGCTTTACAAATGAGAAAACTGAAGCTAAGAGAGGTTAATTAATTGGCCCACGTTAATAAAAAACAAGATCTGGATTCAAAACCATCAGGCAAGCATTCTCCACAATAAGTATACATGCCTTAGTATCCCTGCTTGTGTTCCTCTCCCATCTTTGAGATTCCTTCACTACTCCTATTCAAGTCTTGTCTCCTTTCAAAGCCCAAGAACATTTCTCTCCAAAGCATTTCTTATACACTCCATCCAGTACATCTCTTTCTCTGAATACCCATATCCCAGTAGTCTAAACAATATTAATTAAGAAGAAAAAAATTCGCTTCACCTCAATTTTTCAGTATATGTGTCATGATTCCAAATCTCTTCAGTAAAAGAACTGTCGTTTATTTTTGTGTCTCCTCTAATTCTTAACATTGGGCTTGCCATATACAACTACATAGCTTAATATTTACTGATTGACTTCACAAATGACCTTGTCAAAAAGCTGGAAAAAAACCCCAGCATTATATACTTTTTTCTTATATACTTTTTTCTTCTCCCCTGCCCACTCTGCCTGCCTCAATAAGTCAAGGCCTTTGCCAGTTTTATTTTATTTTTTAAAAAAATGTGTTTTTATTGACTTTAGAGAGAGGAGGCGGGAGGGGGAGGGAAGAGAGAGAGAGAGAGAGAAACATTGATGTGAGAAACATCAATCGGTTGCCTCCTGCACACATCCTGACTGGGTATTGAACCCACAACCTGGTTAATATGCTCTGACTGTGAAGTGAATTGATAACCATTTGGTGCATGGGATGATGCTCAACAAACTGAGCCCCACGGGCCAGGGCACCAGCTTTAGAAGTCCCAGTGTCAGCCCTAGCAGGTTTTGCTTGCAGTGGTTCTCAACCTTCTGGCCCTTTAAACACAGTTCCTCATGTTGTGACCCAACCATAAAATTATTTTCGTTGCTACTTCATAACTGTAATGTTGCTACTGTTATGAATCGTAATGTAAATATCTGATATGCAGGATGGTCTTAGGCGACCCCTGTGAAAGGGTCATTCGACTGCCAAAGGGGTCATGACGCACAGGTTGAGAACCGCTGGCTTAGTGGATAGAGCTTTGGCCCAAGGACTGAAGTGTCATGGGTTCGATTCTGGTCAAGGGCACGTACCTTGGTTGCAGGCTCAATCCCTGGCCCCAGTCGAGTGTGGGAGGCAACCAATTGATGTGTCTCTCTCATATCAATGTTTCTCTCTCTTTGTTTCTCCCCCTTCCTTCCACACTCTAAAAAAATTCAATGGAAAATATATCCTCGGGTGAGGATTAATAACAAAAAAGTCTCTGTGTCATATATTTCTTTTAAGAAGTAATTTGCTACTATACAAATTACCATAAACTGTGCATTACTTTTGACTCAATAATTCTAGTTAGAAATATAGCCTAAAAATATAATCCAAATAAAAAGGAGGGGGAAAAAAAAGTACACAAGATGATAGAGTGCTACTATAATAAAAAAAACAAAAAACAATCTAGATATTCAGTAGCCTATTTCAACCTTTAATTATATAGGCCAAAATAACATAGGAAAAGTGCTTATGAGAAATATCAAGTAAAAAGAGCTTTAAAAAAACCCCACTATCTCTGTAATTACAACCATAAAAATAACAAATGTGAATCCAAAGGCAAAAAAACCAATATGATTTGCTACAGTGGTGGAATTATAAATAGAATAAAATACTCTAGCTTCTGAGAAATGTGGGATAACTAGTACTTTATAAAAATACAAAACCCTAAGACTGAGTGATATTTTAAGTAGAATAACACTTTCAAAATTTGGTTTGGTAAAGTGCTTACTATAAAAAGACTTAATAATAAACTTTAAACCTGTAAACATAATAATAAAATCTAGTAAATAATGTTAAATTAAGAATTGGAAGAGAGAAACATGCAAATAATCTTATATTAGATAAGCTATTTTCTAGAAAAAGAAAAACATGCAATTTCAATCTTTAAATACATTTTTATCAAGCAAAAGTAACCAAAATTGAAAAGGGCACATAATTTAACATGAAAACACAGTATGTATAGGTTTTATACAACAGACTACTTTCAAAGTCAAAGCAGGTAGAGTCTGCAAGAATGTTGCTCTGGTGTTAGGTTGACTTGCACACCCTAACAACAAACAGAGAACTGACCCCTTTTGAGTGATTTCTCATTTTACACCAAAATCATATTTTCATTAGCAAATTACGTCTTACCCTTGCTAATAGTCCAGATTCCGCAACATACTGCTCTTCTGGGACTGCCATTGGCTTACTCTGCTCAGCTGCAAAGGGCTGGTCAGCTCCATTTTTATAGTGGTTTGATAAAGGTATCTTTGGTTCTAACCACTCGATTGTCGTTCCTGATGAAGTAAGAGAAAACTTTCCCTGAAACTTGCTCATAATCTGGAAAGTTCAGCAGATGTAGATTTTATTAAACAATTTTGTGTTGAGCCTACAAGACTAAAAGCAATTCAACCTGTTAAGAGACTGCCAAGACAGCCATATGTAGCTCATTAGCATGCGCACCATGATTGGTGTTTTACAAAAGAGTAATTTGCAACTTGAAAGCAGATATCACCGTTTAAAAGAATCAACCCTGAATAGGACCGAACTCACTTCTTGGGCAAATCTGTGAATCATAAACCACATTCCCATCCTACCAGTTGACTTGTTGACCTTTCCCTATGAACCCTGCCCCTCTAGTAATCACAAAGTGTGCAATTAGGCTTTAGTGAGTCACAATTACAGTAGGAGCCTGAGACTGTGAAACAGTAAAATTTGCTTCAATTGGGTTGAATTTTATTCTCAGTAGCAATTCTCTAACCAAGTAATATAACCAACCCCTTGATCTAATTTAAGAATTGTAAATACATGTCCATTCTTTTTTTCAGTCATATAAAAAAGCTCCATATACTTTTAAATTGAAGCTCTTCTACTGAATAAATAATAGCTGACCCAGTGAAAGACAGTAGTCACATTTACAGACCTGTCATCTTCTCAATTAATGACTTAAATGTCTCTTATTACCCTTAACTAGTTTAACAAAGTGGATTCTATGCCTAATCAATAATGGAAAATGTTCCATTTGATTTCAGAGGCTGATCTAGGTTTCACAGAAGCTTGGTTATAGAGTGCTACAATAAGGGATGCTCAGTCTACCAAGCAGAAATTTTAAACAGTGTGGAGTTTACGCAGTCTATAACAAAACCCCAGGCTTCTTGCAGAGAAATAAATTACACAGTTATCAGGATGCCAGAGCATTTTGCCCTACCATGCAGTTCAGTTTCACTTGGCAATTGGGGAAATCCATGACTGGGGCAATGCCTTGGGTAAGTTCATGGAGCTTCTTCCAAAATTCCAAAGAAAACACCTTGCCCCTATTTTAAAATGATTATTTTTAATATATTTATCTAGATGTCTTTACTTCTAAAAATAAAAGGCACACAGACACTAAATTTAAGAGATCATTCAACTAATTAAAATCTTAACAAAACTTATTATTGCCCAGCTGGTGTGGCTCAGTGGTTGAGCATCAACCTATGAACCGGGGGATCATGGTTCCATTCCAGTTAGGGCACATGCCCGGGTTGTGGACTCGATCCCCAGTGTGGGGCGTGCAGGAGGCAGCCGATCAATGATGCTCTCTCATTATTGATATTTCTATCTCTCTCTCCCTCTCTGAAATCAATAAAAATATATTATTAAAAAAAGTCCGTATAAGATTAAACACTAACTGGAAATTAGATTTCATTTCTTGTGTCATAATAACACTTAAGTGGGAAGATAATTCAGTTTTTCCAGTTGTTACTTTCATTTTCAAATGACTAGAGGTTATATGTCTACAGACCTAAAAGTTTACAATGTTTCATTTTTTTCATTAAAAAGGTAATTTATATTGTTGTACATGCTTCATTAATCATAAAGCAATCATTTAAAATAAGACTGTATTCATTTAAACTACACAAATGAAATTTCTAAGAATTTAAAAAACTATATAGATTTAATTAATTAATCAAATATTTGTTAAGCATCTAGTATCTAGCATTATACACCTTGATGTACTTTAAAAAATGAAGTAGCATAAACTGGAAACATTATTTCATTTAACTGACAAAATTACTACCAAACCAGAGTTAACCCAAATTTCATAACTCAGAGTAATACAATACATCCAATGTTTAACACAGGGGAATAGTTAAGTAAACTAAATTACATCTATCCCCTTAAAAGAATATAATGCAGTCAATAAAACTTATATTACCAAAAGTATATTACATATTGAAAAATTTAAAATACAAACATATATTTTCTAATAATGGGGTGAAACAAACAAAAACTAAAAAGAAAAATAGAAAAAATGGTGGGGAGTATACTAATACATTAACAGTGGAAGTTTCTGGTTGATAAAACCATGCATAATTTTTGTTTAATCTTTCAATTGTATGGCAGCTTACAAGTTCTTTATAATATGTGCGTGTTGCTCTGTAATAGAAGAAAACTTCTATCGGACTTGTTAGAATTCCAAGGTAACAGTTCATGTTCATAACTCACAACTTAGGATTTTCTGTCACTTTGGAATGCTGTTTCCCTTACCCCTCCCATCCCTAAGCTAATTGGTTTTTGTAGCTTTTCTGTGTCTTTCCCAGACCTTTTAATATCAGAAGTAATAGTCCATTTATATATTCTCCCACAGTACTTTGTTCCCATTTAAGTTGCACTTTATATATTACTAGAGGCCCGGTGCACAAAAATTTGTGCACTCGGGGGGAAGGGGGGGGGTCCCTCAGCCCGGCCTGTGCCCTCTCACAGTCTGGGACCCCTCGGGAGATAACAACCTGCTGGCTTAGGCCTGCTCCCGGATGGCAGAGGGCAGGCCCAATCCCTAGGTGCAGCCCCTGGTCGGGCTCAGAGCAGGGCCGATTGGGGAGTTGGGGCGCCGACCCCTGTCATGCACAGAGCAGGGCGGATCGGGAGGTTGCGATGCCACCCCCAGTCACGCTCAGGGTAGGGCCGATTGGGGGGTTGGGGCACCGTCCCCTGTCACACTCAAGGCAGGGTCGATGGGGAGGTTGCGGCGCCACCCCCTGTCACGCACAGAGCAGGGCCAATCCGGGGGTTGGGGCGCTGCCCCATGTCACACACAGAGCAGGGCCCATCAGGGGGGTTGGGGCTCCTTACCCTGTCATGCACAGAGCAGGGTCGATCAGGGGGTTGGGGAGCTCCCCCCTGTCACGCACAGAGCAGGGCCAATCCGGGGGTTGGGGCGCTGCCCCATGTCACACACAGAGCAGGGCCCATCAGGGGGGTTGGGGCTCCTTACCCTGTCATGCACAGAGCAGGGTCGATCAGGGGGTTGGGGAGCTCCCCCCTGTCACGCACAGAGCAGGGCCCATCAGGGGGTTG
>NW_005365371.1:2828912-2834658 GCF_000412655.1 Myotis brandtii
TTTTTTCTTTTTTTTATTCTGGGCCAGCTTTAGCTCTGAGGCTCCAGCTCTTAGGCCTCCGCTGCTGAAAGTAGGTATCTGGTTTGTTTCGGTTTGAAACAATGTATAACTGCAGCTCTGACTCCAGCTCTGAGATCCCAGCTCGCTGAAAGCTGGTTTCTGGGCTTTTTTTTAGCTTCTATGTTTGTTACAATGTTCAAACTGCAGGCTCAGAGGCCTGCAAGGCAGGCGGGGAACGTTGGTTTCCTCCGTCACTGAAGGAAGCAAGCCTCATGTTAGTTTCAAGCTGCCTGGCTGCCCGCCGCCATCTTGGCTGTCAGTTAATTTGCATATCTCCCTGATTAGCCAATGGGAAGGGTAGCGGTCGTACACCAATTACCATGTTTCTCTTTTATTAGTGTAGATAGTTCACATATTTACATATTGTCCCCAAGTGCACTATTAATTCCTTAAGGGGACTACACCTAGCTTATTGGCCTCTATAATACTGTCCTGACCTATACCTACAACTGACATTAAAAATAGCTTTTAGCTTCAAATATTGAATTTAGGCACATGTGAGGATGGGATCTCTACCTGACTATGGTAAACTTTCCTGAGCAGAGACTCAGTATCTTTCTAAAATACCTTTCTTTCACAAGTAAGTGGAGTAAGCTGAATAAGAGAACAATGAGTTGTTGTGAAATATTAAGTTACTACTATTAATAAAGTATGATGGGATAGGGGGATTACAGAGATGTTGTTAAAGGTACGAACTCGCAACTAGAAGATGAACAAGTTCCAGAGATTTAATGTACGGCATACTGATTATGGTCAACAATACTGCATTATATATGTCAAAGTTGCTAAGAGACTAGATCCTAAATTTTCTCACCACAAAAAGAAATGAGAATTATGTGACACGACTGAGGTGTTAGCTAATGGTTTGGTGCAGTGGTTCCCAACATGGAGCACATTTCCCATAGGGGGGCAATTTGATATTCAAGGAGGGCAATTCGAGAATGAGTTACTAACAGTGAATTTTTTGCATTTCTTATGGTTCTAGAGGCCTCACTTACAGTATATAAATATATATTGTGACATATTTATGCATTTCAGTCCTCTATTATGTTTTGAAACTTTAGTTGCTATTTTTTTCATATCACTTCATATTATTATTATTTTTTAAACTATTTCTTAGTGATTTCTTCCTCAGTACTTCAACTGTCCTTTCGTTCTTTTATTTTTCTCTTTTATGGATGCCAAGTTCTTTGGAAGCTTGTTTAGACCAGGTTAATGGCCTTTTAGGCTTCCTCCATGGGAACAAGAGTTCACTTTTGGAATAATAAGAATTATATGTCATGGGCGGGGAGGGGGGGGGGCATCAGGATTTTAGAGATGCTTAGGTGGCCAAAAAAAGGTTGGGAACCACTGATTTGGTGGTAATCATATATATGTACCTATATGTTGCAATATTTATGTAACAAATGAACAGGTATACCTTAAACTCAGACAATGTTTCATATCAATTATATCTCAATTTAAAAAATGAGTTCATTCATCTCATTTTGTAGAAAAATGCATCTTTTGTTCTCTCATGCAATAACAGTCTTTTTTCTAGTAAATGAATTTTAACAAATAGGTGCTCTCAAATACTAGATGTATACCTCATTTTTCAAACTAAAAGGCGACTTAAAGACTTTAATATATATCAGTGATGGCGAGCCTATGACACGCGTGTCAGAGGTGACACGCGAACTCATTTTTTTGGTTGATTTTTCTTTGTTAAATGGCATTTAAATATATAAAATAAATATCAAAAATATAAGTCTTTGTTTTACTATGGTTGCAAATATCAAAAAATTTCTACATGTGACATGGCACCAGAGTTAAGTTAGGGTTTTTCAAAATGCTGACACGCCGAGCTCAAAAGGTTCGCCATCACTGATATATATCTCAATATGGAAACAATGAATAGTGGACTGAACCAAAACTCAAGAAATAATTCCAGTGTTTCTACTTTGGTCAACTGGATGAATAGTGACATCACCAATTTTAACACAAATACAGGAGATATGGGTTTTCAGTTCAGTTTTTGATATGTTGAGTTTGAGGTCTCTAAAGAGAGATTAATTATTAGACATTAAACCCCAAATCACTTTAGATTGAAAAAAGGGCACAATAAAAGACTTTCTATAACATTAGAGTGATCATTAAAAGAGGCTCGTTGGTTCTCTATTTTTTGTTTTTAATTAGGATTTTCTGAAGTTAGTATTACAACAAACGCAGTCCTTTCCAGGTTTTGGACCTTAATAAGTCCTACCTTTAATCTATAACTTACCTGGAGGCAATGAGCCCTTCTGATGTGATGCATGCTGCAACTGGAGAATATGAAAACAGTCATTTAAGCAGTTCATAGTTGCCATGGAAGTAGCTTTGAGCATTAAGAGATCCTGGTCCAAGGAACTAAGATGGCCGGAAGCAGGAAGGCATTCAATTCGTCTAATCAAGTCTCTTTGTTGTCCTTCAGCATGAGACATCATCTAAGGAAAACAACAGTTCTGTGTGTCCCACTCATGATTTCTGTAAATACTATAATACAGTTGCTATTTTAATGACAATATTCAGCTTTCTAGACACTTTTAGGATATATTAAACTTAGAAACCTATTTTAAGTTTGTTTGGCTAGTCTCAATTAATGAGCATTTAATAATGGTTATCAACTGAGCAAAAGATGGTAACCTTTGGCCTGGCTGACGTGGCTCAGTGGTTGAGCATCAACCTATGATTCAGTGGTTGAGGGTCAACCTATGAAACAGGAGGTCATGGCTTGATTCCAGTCAAGGGCACATGCCCGGGTTGCAGGCTCCATCCCCAGTGTGGGGTGTGCAGGAGGCAGCTGATCAATGATTCTCTCTCATGATTAATGTTTCTACCTCTCTCTCCCTCTCCCTTCCTCTCTGAAAACAATAAAAAATGTATTTTTTAAAAAGATGGTGACCTTTGGTAGCGGCTTCTTTTCATATTTATATAAATGACTTACAAACAGGGGGTGGGCAAAAGTAGGTTTAGCATGCCAAGAAATTGATAACAATAAAAAATTGTGCTAAAATGAGTATAGCAAGTAAACTACAAGAATGTGTAAATAATGAAGACCAGCAATTTGAGCACTTATAAGACTGTACCTAAGTGCACTGTGCCACTGTGACTTTTTTTGAGTTAATAAAGCGATTGTAATAGTCATAATCTGCATATCTTTTTCCATCCAAACAACTGTAAAGCTACATTGCCAACCCCTGTATATGTAGCCTATTCAGGTTTAACACTAAAGGTCAATGACTGTAGAAAATAGTACCTGTTCTTTCTATATCCTGATAAAAATTCACCTCAAGGAGTTTCAAAGCAGTTTATCTCCAGACCCTATGCTCAGACTCTCTGACACCTGGGGGCATGCACGATAACCCAACCTCATCTTCCTTATACATTCCTTCCATTTGATGTAAAACTATTAATCACTGAACTGTACACAACCTAACTGAAACTTCTAAAGCATCAGATGTGCTTTTCACTTAGTCCTCTGCCTGTATAAGTACCCCCCACTTTTCCAAAGTTAGAGCACTGTTTTAAGGTTTCTTGGAGGTCTGCTCTCAGACCATAGTCTTCAGATAAACACAAATAAAATTATTTCTAATATTTTCAGGTTCAGGTTCTTTTTGTTGACAGAGTCCTGTCCACTTTTCTAATAGAGCCAATGGAATAACAATGATAGGTAAGTAACCCAATTTTTAAAAATGAAACAATTTACTATGCTTACTTACTTTCTCTATTGTGATCAGAAGGTTCTTTGATTACTCATCCTTTGGACACTATTTTAATTCACATAAAAATTTTATAGTGGAGAAATTCTTTTTACTTTCAGAGGCTAGCTGATCCAAGTAATTTTTTATTTTTTAAAATATATTTTTATTGATTTCAGAAAGAGGAAGGGGAAGGGAGAGAGAAAGATAGAAACATCAATGAGAGAGACTCATTAATTGGCTGCCTCCAGTACACCTCCTACTGGGAGCATGTACCCTGACCAGGAATTGAACCATGACCTCCTGGTTCATGGATCAATGCTCAACCACTGAGTCACACCGACAGGGCTCCAGATATATCCTCACCCGAGGATATTTTTTCATTGATTTTTAGAGAGAGAGAAAGACAGAGAGAAACATCAATGTGAGAGAAACAAATCAATTGGTTGCCTCCTGAACAAATCCTGACCAGGACCCAAGCCAGGGAGGAGCCTGCAATCGAGGTATGTGCCCTTGGCCAGAATCAAACCTGGGACCCTTCAGTCCGCAGGCTGACACTCTATCCACTGAGCCAAACCGGCTAAGCCAAGATAATTTTATAATTTTTAATATAGTACATCAGAGGGCTAGTGAAAGAGACGTAAATTATCCTACCACGCAAATCAAGTGTGTCACACATGAAATAGTCCCTGAAAACATGTCACAGTACTGGATCAAACTTTTTTTTAAAAACATATATTTTTTATTGATTTTAGAGAGGAAGGGAGAGGGAGAGATAGACAGAAACATCAATGAGAATCACTGACCGGCTGCACGCCCCCTACTGGGGATCGAGCCCATAACCGGACACGTGCCCTTGACCGGAATCGAACCTGGGACCCTTCAATCCGCAGACTGATGCGTTATCTACTAAGCCAAACCAGCTAGGGCAAACTTCTTTTTTTTTTTTTAATGGAAGCTACCAGAAAAAAAAGCTCACTCTTACCAGAAAAAAGTTTTTTAATGAAAGTATCTATACATATGCATATATATGGGTGCTTTGTGTGTGTATAATTGTATTTGTATATAAACTATGGAACTAACTTTCAATAATCCAACCTTATGAATTAAGTACAACCACTTGGAAAAACAGCTGGCAATATCTACTAGAGTTAAGTTTATAGAGTTAAATAAATGGAATCCATTATTGAATGATTATACCCTTAGATATACATATATATGTTCACCAATTCAAGTGTCCATCAACATTGGAATAAATAAAATTAAAATATACTCATACATTAAAAACTGTACATCAAAGAAAAGAATTGCTACACTCAACATCATAAATCTCAAGCATAATGTTGATTAAAAAGAAGCCATACCCAAAGGAATACACACTATTTAATTCCAGTTTTAGAAATTTCAAAAATACGCAAAATAAACCCATGGTGTTAGAAGTCAGTGTAGTAAGGAAGGGTATAGTGATGGAGAGGTATGAAAGGGTCTTCTAAGGTACTAGCAATATTTTTTAAATGGAAGCTTATATTGCAGTTTTTCTTTTTAAGTATGTTTTTATTGATATTTTTAGAGAGAGAGGAGGGAGAGGGATAGAGAGAAACATAGATGAGAAAGGAACATCATCCATCGGCTGCCTCCTGTATGCCCCCTACTGAGGATCGAGCCTGCAACCCACTTGCCCTGACTGAAAATTAAACCAGCTACTTCTTGGGTCGACGCTTAACTGCTGAGCCACACCAGGTGGGCAATATTTCATTTCTTAATCCAGGATGTGATTACATGGAAATTACATCAAGATGTACACTTATGCCCTAGCTGGTTTGGCTCAGTGGATAGAATGTTGGCCTGCGGACTGAAGGGTCCTTGGTTTGATTCCAGTCAAGGGCACATGCCCGGGTTGTCGGCTCGATCCCCAGTAGGGGGCATACAGGAGGCACCTGATCAATGATTCTCTCTCATCATTGATGTTT
>NW_005365371.1:2834703-2841411 GCF_000412655.1 Myotis brandtii
AGGCTGACGCTCTATCCACTGAGCCAAACCGGTTAGGGCTCATCATTGATGTTTCTATCTCTCTCCCTCTCCCTTCCTCTCTGAAATCAATTTTAAAAATTATTTATTTATTTATTTATTTATTTATTTAATATATTTTTATTGATTTCAGAGAGTAAGGGGGAGAGAGAGAAAGAGAGAAACATCAATGATGAGAATCATTAATCGGCTGCACCGAGCCCTGCAACCTGGGCATGTGCCCTTGACCAGAATCGAACCTGGGAGCTGTCAGTCCCCAGGCTGATGCTCTATCCACTGAGCAAAACCGGTTAGGGCTCATCATTGATGTTTCTATCTCTCTCACTCTCCCTTCCTTTCTGAAATCAATAAAAAAATATTTTAAAAAAAGATGTACACTTATAATTTATGTACTTTTCTATATTATAAGCTAATAAAAGTTTATAAAGGAAAAATAGTAAGTAGGATATTCGCAACATAATCAATTATCACAATATAACGCTTCAGAGAAAAAATGTTTCTTTGTGCAAATGGCCGCCCAAAGCCACCTTCGAGTGCTGATGTCAGAAGTAAAGAGGCCTAAGAAAGTGATATTCTTGGCTAGTAAAAATTAACTTTAAAATATAATTAGAGCACAAATGTTAAAATTTGGTAATGGCTCTTTCCAAAGCAAACAAATGAGTTGATCATATATTTACAAAGAATTCAAAAACTGATTTGTAAAGCTATTTTGGTAATTATTCCTATGAAACCAGTTCCTCAAGAAAGAAAACTTCAGGAAAGCTGAAAACTTGGTTAATTGTGTTTTGTAACCAGTTATGGTGAATATGGTGATAACAGAGTTACAGGCAAGTGAGAAGCTAGGAAAATTCCAGGGCAGGAGGAATAGGGAAACTGAGACGAGAAAATTAAACAAGGCCAAACATGCAGCCAGCTTGCTTAAAAAACCTTATCTTGAGAACAAATGGTTAACCAAAGAATGCAGGAAAGAAGGGGGTGTTTTAATGCTTCTTCTCCCTCTTCTCCAGAGAATACATAGCATACATCACCCTGAACTGCTAAGGCAGGAGGGGGAAGGAGGAGAGAAAAGGGAGTTTTCATCTCACTGTTTAAACAGAAAAGCAGCAGTCTCGGGACTTGTTAAAGATAAAATCACCAGATGCTTTTCATAAATTCTTGAAAAGCCATAAAGTAAAAGGAAGACCTTGAGAGTTAATCTGTCCCCAAGATATCCAGCAGAGGAATTCGGAAACCTATAGACAGAAGGATATATAACCTCCTGAATCCCCACCAGACTGGCTTCTTGGGCTTGCCGAGAAACCTATCTGCAATCTAGGCCAGATGTAGTCTAATAGATTTGTTTCCCTTGCTTCTTTAATAAAATCACTTGGTTTACTTTTTAATAAATTGCTTTGCCACAATGCAGAGTCACTTGTTTGAATTCCTTCCTATGAGACTGACAAGAACTGAGGAGGGGACAGCTCTCTCCCTTCACCTCAGGCGGCTGTCCAACAACACCTTTTCTGGTGTTTCTGGTGCCTGTAACAGTAACACATCACTTAGGAGGCATCTAGTTGGCCTGAAAACCAAATTAGAATCATGATCTTATCACTTGCATTTTAATTGTCTGACTTTGTTACTAGACTGGTCATTTTAGCTACTCCTAGGGCATACGATAGTACCATCATGAAGCATGCTCTGAATTGGAGTGATTTGATAAATAGCACTAACACTAAAAAATAAATACTAACATAAGTCATTTTAATTCTTTAAAATGCTTTAGTAATAAGTTCATGTTCAAGCACAATGACTATTCTCAGTTGCTTTTGCCAGCTGCTACTTAATCTATTGCTAGACTTATCCATGAACTTTGGTTAAAATGTTTCCTGCCCAGCTGGCGTGGCTCAGTGGTTGAGTGTCCACCTGTGAACTGGGAGGTCACCGTTCGATTCCCGGTCAGAGCATATGCCTGGGTTGTGGGGTGTGTAGGAGGCAGCTGATAAATGATTCTCTCTCACTATTGATGCTTCTATCTCTTCTCTCCTTCTCTCTTCCTCTCTGACGTCAATAAAAATATGTTTAGGGGGAAAAAAAGTTTCTTTCAAACTAGGTGTGAGTTATAGCTTTGCATTACATCCTCCTATAACTGGATCACTCTAGAAACTCAAAGTATGAACTAGCCGTTTTTTCCACAGATTACCATTTTGACATGAATGGATGTGTGATATAATAAGAAATATATGTTCGGTTCGTGCCACCCACTCCTTCCTGGCACGCAGAAACTAAACCTGGGTAATTTCCTAAATGTTTAGAGCATAGGGGTATCTTTTTTTTTTTAATATATTTTATTGATTCTTTACAGAGAGAAAGGGAGAGAGATAGAGAGTTAGAAACATCGATGAGAGAGAAACATCGATCAGCTGCCTCCTGCACACCCCCTACTGGGGATGTGCCCACAACCAAGGTACATGCCCTTGACCGGAATCGAACCTGGGACCCTTCAGTCCGCAGGCTGACACTCTATCCACTGAGCCAAACCGGTTAGGGCAAGGGGTATCTTTTGTTATATCTGGTTTTGTTCCTGAAATAGTTTCAGAACATAAAGGTGAAATGGGTGTCTTGTTATTCATTACAAACCTATTCAACAGACGAGAATTTATGGCAATGAGGTGAATTTTGGTGAGTCCCACTCTACCTAGGTGCTTGTTGCCAGATAACACTGTGATTAGAGGTTGACATTTTTCAGCCCACACCCCACTTTCTCAAGAAGGGAGGAGCAGGAGCTGGAGGTTAAATTAATCACCAATGGCCAATGATTTACTCAATCATGACTACATAATGAAGCCTCCATAAGAACCCAAAAGGAAGAGATTAGGAGAGCTTCTTGTTGATGAACACTTGAAGGTACTGGGAGGGTGGTATGACCAGAGAGAGCATTCATACTCCATACCCCTTACCCCATATCTTGCCCTATACATCTCTTCCATTTGGCTGTTCCTGAGTTATACTCTTTTATAATACACTGATAAAATCTGATATAATAAAAGGCTAATATGCAAATTGACTGAACAACAGAATGACCAATCACTATGATACGCACTGACCATCAGGGAGTAAACGCTCAACGCAGAAGCTGCCCCCTGGTGGTCCGTGCGCTCCCCATAGGGGGAGCGCTGCTCAGCCAGAAGCCCTGAGCCAGGCTCACAGCTGGTGAGCACAGTGGCAGTGGCAAGAGCCTCTCCTGCCTCCGCAGCAGTGCTAAGGATGTCCAACTGCCAGCTTAGGCCCGAGGGCACAGGCCAGGCTGAGGGGACAACCCCTCCCCCTCCCGAGTGCATGAACTGTTCGTGCACCAGGCCTCTAGTAGTAAATAAACTGTTTGCTGAGTTTTATGAGCTGTTCTAGCAAATGATACCTGAGGAAACCTCAGCTGGTTGTCAGAGGCACAGGTGACAACCTGGATTTGTGACTGGCATCTGAAGTGGGGACAGTCTTGTGGGATCTGACACTATTTCAGGTAGATAGTGTCAGAACTGAATTACATTGTAGAATACCCAGCTAGTGTCCACAGACAATTAGAGAACTGCTTAGTGTGGGGGAGCCCCACACACATTTGGTGACCAAAGTACAGAAGTGTAGAGTGCTGTAGTAGAGGAGAGGAGAAGCACAGGAGTGTCTTTCCTTTATGGAATGACTGTTAGAATCTACAGATATTCAGACCTGGTGGTTTGTGTTAGACATTTTCTCAAAATTAAAAAAAATGAGCCTGAAACTCGCTTCAAGAAAAACTGACAGTATTTGTTGTCAATTATAATTAGAATAATAAATTTCTAATTTCAGGGGCCCATTTTAATCTGAGCTTTAAAATGAAAATTCGAATTTTGGAAAACCTATCTCTCACCATAAGCATGACAGCTTCCCAATACTGAAAGCTTTTTCTGATGAGATTGGTGCAGATGTTAATGAACATGAATTTTTGATATTATACAATGATAAAATAGATCAACATTTGCAAGACCTGCATGCTTTCCAAATGACTGATGTATAATACTATTACAAAATTATGCATAGTTCAGGATCCATTTCAAGAGCAAAACATACCAACAAACTGTCATATAACAGAATATGAGAAGTTCACTGACATACATTATATTCCACACTGCATCTAACATTTAAGAGACCACCACTGTCAAATTTCCATGCAGTGCTAAAGAATAGCCACAATTAACTTAAAAGGCTATTAAAGTATTTCTTTAATTTCCAATCACATTATCTGTGTGAGGCCACATACATAGATATCTAAAAGCTCTATCAAATTTAACTCAGCAAACAATACCTGGAATATTTAGAACCTAACAACTTCATCCTTTATTATCTAGAACTAGAGGCCCCGTGCACAAATTCATGGATGGGTGGGGTCCGGCTGGCCAGGGGGGAGGGGCCGTGGGTGGTTGGCCGGCCGGCCCTGCCCCCTGATCAAACTCCCAGTCAAACTCCCAGTCGAGAGGACAATTTGCATATTAGCATTTTATTATATAGGATTATATAGGATTATTTGGCACTCGGTTTGAAAAAGAAAGAGGCAAATGTTGAGATAAGGCAACATCAAGGACTGAACTATTTTTGTGTATACTTGAAATTTTCTCTCTATATATATTTACATATACATATATATCTTAAAAGAGTCACTTGTGCCCTGGCCAGTTTGGGTCAATGGTTAGAGCATCAGCCCACTGACCAAAGGGTCATGGGTTTGATTGCCATTTAGGTGCATGTACCTGGGTTGCAGGTTCAATCCCCAGCCCAGTCAGGCAGCGAGTGGGAGGCAACCAATTGACATGTCTCTCTCACTTGTGTCTCTCTCACTTCGATGTTTATCTCCCTCTCTCCTCCCTCCCTTCCACTCTCTCTAAAAAAAAATCAATGAAAAAATACCCTCAGGTAAGGATTAAAAACAAACAAACAAACAAATAAAGGAGTCACTTGTTTGGCCATATAGTCTTCCCACTAGACTTAAATTTTACATTAAAGGATTCTGTACCTTTACTTGAGAAATAAAAGACTTTTGAAAAATGAGAGTTTAGCTATTACATAGTTGACAGACTTGAGGAAACTTTGGACACCACATATAATCAGGAAATGTTTTGTTTTTTAAAAAATTTCAATCACAGTCCACATTCAATATCATTCTGTACCAGTTTCAGACATATAGCATGATGGCCAGACAACCACACACTCCACAAAGTGGACACCCCCCATACTTCAAGCACCTACCCCATCCCCACATACAGCCATCATAACACTGCTGACTATATTCCCCATGCCGCAGTCCACGTTCCTGGGACTATTCTGCAACTATCAATCTGTACTTCTCAATCCCTTCAATTTTTCACCCAGCCCCCCAACTCCCTTCCCTAATCAGGGAATCGTTAAGACTTAAAAATTATCTCAGCATACTAGATGGGAAACATTGAAGGCCCAGAAGACACAAACTGAATTTTAAACAATTTTAGTGATAAAACCAAGTAGGTAAGATTATTTTGTGCATTTTAACTTGATTTCAATTCATACTTACTTCTCTGACTTCTACAAGATGGTCTGGAGGTAAGTGAGCTCTTTTGCTCATTGATTGTAGTTTGGAATGTCCAACATTAAAAAAAGAAATGGCATTTTGACTTGGCCTCCTTTGAGATATAGGAGAATTACCACTAGATGCAAGTGAGAAGCTCCGTGATTTCAGAGGAGGGTTATTCTATTAGACAAACAAAGAAAATCATTCCTTTTAAAAACAATTTAGACTCTCTAACCCTGAACCTATGAGTTTTAAAAATTAAATTAATCTCAGAATTGACTATAAGAACATTTCTGAAAATGATAAATTTTAAGGCACACAAAGTATAAGCATTTCACATACCCATAGTAAACTAATGTAGTTAGAAACTTAACCTGGTGTGCTATCAAGAATGCTTTTTCACATTTTATAAATATTAGAATAACTTTCTAATTTCAGATTTTTAAACATCATGATTGAAGCAAAAAATATACTTAGCAATATTCAACATAAAATTTCTAAATGTAACATGCAAGTATCTTTGGAACAAACTGGTACTTTCTGATCACTGCCAATGATTGTAATCTTGCAGTATGAGTAAAGTATTTATATCAAATTTCCTACAGATTGTGCAGTAGGCCTAAATCACAAACAACTTTTTAAAACTCACTTATGGGAAAAAAACACTAGAGGGAGGAAAAAAATTTTTAAGTGAAACTATCACCTAGGTATAGAATCCTTTATTCTTCCCAGATCCTAGTTTTTAGATATCTCTAAACTCAGATGTCAAGTACTGAGACTCTTCTTTTCAACTTAAAAACTAAAAACAAAACAAAACAAAACAAAACAAACCCTCCAAAGATATACAAATGACCAATAAGCATATGAGAAGACTTTCAACATTAGTCATTAGGAAATGAAATAAAAACTACACTGACATTCCATTTCATACCCACTAGGATGGCTATAACAATAAGAAAAAAAACCCAGATTACAATAACAAGCATTGGCGAGAATGTGTAAAACTGAAGCCCTCATACATTGCTGGTAGGAATGTGAAATGGCTCAGCCTCTTTGGAAAGCAGTTTGGCAATTCTTCAAAAAATTAAACAGAGAACTACCACATGACCCAGTAATTTCTCATATATATATATATATAT
>NW_005365371.1:2847131-2882411 GCF_000412655.1 Myotis brandtii
TTTTCTTTTTTAAATATATTTTATTGATCTTAGAGAGGAAGGGAGAGGGAGAGAAAGATAGAAACATCAATGATGAGAATCATTGATCAGCTGCCTCCTGCACGCCCCCTACTGGGGATCGAACCCTCAGCCCAGGTACATGCCCTTGACCGGAATCGAAGCTGGGACCCTTCGGTCCGCAGGCTGACACTCTATCCACTGAGCCAAACCGGTTAGGGCAAGGGGTATCTTTTGTTATATCTGGTTTTGTTCCTGAAATAGTTTCAGAACATAAAGGTGAAATGGGTGTCTTGTTATTCATTACAAACCTATTCAACAGACGAGAATTTATGGCAATGAGGTGAATTTTGGTGAGTCCCACTCTACCTAGGTGCTTGTTGCCAGATAACACTGTGATTAGAGGTTGACATTTTTCAGCCCACACCCCACTTTCTCAAGAAGGGAGGAGCAGGAGCTGGAGGTTAAATTAATCACCAATGGCCAATGATTTACTCAATCATGACTACATAATGAAGCCTCCATAAGAACCCAAAAGGAAGAGATTAGGAGAGCTTCTTGTTGATGAACACTTGAAGGTACTGGGAGGGTGGTATGACCAGAGAGAGCATTCATACTCCATACCCCTTACCCCATATCTTGCCCTATACATCTCTTCCATTTGGCTGTTCCTGAGTTATACTCTTTTATAATACACTGATAAAATCTGATATAATAAAAGGCTAATATGCAAATTGACTGAACAACAGAATGACCAATCACTATGATACGCACTGACCACCAGGGAGTAAACGCTCAACGCAGAAGCTGCCCCCTGGTGGTCCGTGTGCTCCCCACAGGGGGAGCGCTGCTCAGCCAGAAGCCCTGAGCCAGGCTCACAGCTGGTGAGCACAGTGGCAGTGGCAAGAGCCTCTCCTGCCTCCGCAGCAGTGCTAAGGATGTCCAACTGCCAGCTTAGGCCCGAGGGCACAGGCCAGGCTGAGGGGACAACCCCTCCCCCTCCCGAGTGCATGAACTGTTCGTGCACCAGGCCTCTAGTAGTAAATAAACTGTTTGCTGAGTTTTATGAGCTGTTCTAGCAAATGATACCTGAGGAAACCTCAGCTGGTTGTCAGAGGCACAGGTGACAACCTGGATTTGTGACTGGCATCTGAAGTGGGGACAGTCTTGTGGGATCTGACACTATTTCAGGTAGATAGTGTCAGAACTGAATTACATTGTAGAATACCCAGCTAGTGTCCACAGACAATTAGAGAACTGCTTAGTGTGGGGGAGCCCCACACACATTTGGTGACCAAAGTACAGAAGTGTAGAGTGCTGTAGTAGAGGAGAGGAGAAGCACAGGAGTGTCTTTCCTTTATGGAATGACTGTTAGAATCTACAGATATTCAGACCTGGTGGTTTGTGTTAGACATTTTCTCAAAATTAAAAAAAATGAGCCTGAAACTCGCTTCAAGAAAAACTGACAGTATTTGTTGTCAATTATAATTAGAATAATAAATTTCTAATTTCAGGGGCCCATTTTAATCTGAGCTTTAAAATGAAAATTCGAATTTTGGAAAACCTATCTCTCACCATAAGCATGACAGCTTCCCAATACTGAAAGCTTTTTCTGATGAGATTGGTGCAGATGTTAATGAACATGAATTTTTGATATTATACAATGATAAAATAGATCAACATTTGCAAGACCTGCATGCTTTCCAAATGACTGATGTATAATACTATTACAAAATTATGCATAGTTCAGGATCCATTTCAAGAGCAAAACATACCAACAAACTGTCATATAACAGAATATGAGAAGTTCACTGACATACATTATATTCCACACTGCATCTAACATTTAAGAGACCACCACTGTCAAATTTCCATGCAGTGCTAAAGAATAGCCACAATTAACTTAAAAGGCTATTAAAGTATTTCTTTAATTTCCAATCACATTATCTGTGTGAGGCCACATACATAGATATCTAAAAGCTCTATCAAATTTAACTCAGCAAACAATACCTGGAATATTTAGAACCTAACAACTTCATCCTTTATTATCTAGAACTAGAGGCCCCGTGCACAAATTCATGGATGGGTGGGGTCCGGCTGGCCAGGGGGGAGGGGCCGTGGGTGGTTGGCCGGCCGGCCCTGCCCCCTGATCAAACTCCCAGTCAAACTCCCAGTCGAGAGGACAATTTGCATATTAGCATTTTATTATATAGGATTATATAGGATTATTTGGCACTCGGTTTGAAAAAGAAAGAGGCAAATGTTGAGATAAGGCAACATCAAGGACTGAACTATTTTTGTGTATACTTGAAATTTTCTCTCTATATATATTTACATATACATATATATCTTAAAAGAGTCACTTGTGCCCTGGCCAGTTTGGGTCAATGGTTAGAGCGTCAGCCCACTGACCAAAGGGTCATGGGTTTGATTGCCATTTAGGTGCATGTACCTGGGTTGCAGGTTCAATCCCCAGCCCAGTCAGGCAGCGAGTGGGAGGCAACCAATTGACATGTCTCTCTCACTTGTGTCTCTCTCACTTCGATGTTTATCTCCCTCTCTCCTCCCTCCCTTCCACTCTCTCTAAAAAAAAATCAATGAAAAAATACCCTCAGGTAAGGATTAAAAACAAACAAACAAACAAATAAAGGAGTCACTTGTTTGGCCATATAGTCTTCCCACTAGACTTAAATTTTACATTAAAGGATTCTGTACCTTTACTTGAGAAATAAAAGACTTTTGAAAAATGAGAGTTTAGCTATTACATAGTTGACAGACTTGAGGAAACTTTGGACACCACATATAATCAGGAAATGTTTTGTTTTTTAAAAAATTTCAATCACAGTCCACATTCAATATCATTCTGTACCAGTTTCAGACATATAGCATGATGGCCAGACAACCACACACTCCACAAAGTGGACACCCCCCATACTTCAAGCACCTACCCCATCCCCACATACAGCCATCATAACACTGCTGACTATATTCCCCATGCCGCAGTCCACGTTCCTGGGACTATTCTGCAACTATCAATCTGTACTTCTCAATCCCTTCAATTTTTCACCCAGCCCCCCAACTCCCTTCCCTAATCAGGGAATCGTTAAGACTTAAAAATTATCTCAGCATACTAGATGGGAAACATTGAAGGCCCAGAAGACACAAACTGAATTTTAAACAATTTTAGTGATAAAACCAAGTAGGTAAGATTATTTTGTGCATTTTAACTTGATTTCAATTCATACTTACTTCTCTGACTTCTACAAGATGGTCTGGAGGTAAGTGAGCTCTTTTGCTCATTGATTGTAGTTTGGAATGTCCAACATTAAAAAAAGAAATGGCATTTTGACTTGGCCTCCTTTGAGATATAGGAGAATTACCACTAGATGCAAGTGAGAAGCTCCGTGATTTCAGAGGAGGGTTATTCTATTAGACAAACAAAGAAAATCATTCCTTTTAAAAACAATTTAGACTCTCTAACCCTGAACCTATGAGTTTTAAAAATTAAATTAATCTCAGAATTGACTATAAGAACATTTCTGAAAATGATAAATTTTAAGGCACACAAAGTATAAGCATTTCACATACCCATAGTAAACTAATGTAGTTAGAAACTTAACCTGGTGTGCTATCAAGAATGCTTTTTCACATTTTATAAATATTAGAATAACTTTCTAATTTCAGATTTTTAAACATCATGATTGAAGCAAAAAATATACTTAGCAATATTCAACATAAAATTTCTAAATGTAACATGCAAGTATCTTTGGAACAAACTGGTACTTTCTGATCACTGCCAATGATTGTAATCTTGCAGTATGAGTAAAGTATTTATATCAAATTTCCTACAGACTGTGCAGTAGGCCTAAATCACAAACAACTTTTTAAAACTCACTTATGGGAAAAAAACACTAGAGGGAGGAAAAAAATTTTTAAGTGAAACTATCACCTAGGTATAGAATCCTTTATTCTTCCCAGATCCTAGTTTTTAGATATCTCTAAACTCAGATGTCAAGTACTGAGACTCTTCTTTTCAACTTAAAAACTAAAAACAAAACAAAACAAAACAAAACAAACCCTCCAAAGATATACAAATGACCAATAAGCATATGAGAAGACTTTCAACATTAGTCATTAGGAAATGAAATAAAAACTACACTGACATTCCATTTCATACCCACTAGGATGGCTATAACAATAAGAAAAAAAACCCAGATTACAATAACAAGCATTGGCGAGAATGTGTAAAACTGAAGCCCTCATACATTGCTGGTAGGAATGTGAAATGGCTCAGCCTCTTTGGAAAGCAGTTTGGCAATTCTTCAAAAAATTAAACAGAGAACTACCACATGACCCAGTAATTTCTCATATATATATATATATATATACACCCAAAGAACTGAGATCATGTGTTCACCCAAACTTAAACACAAAATATCCTAAGAACTGAGATCATGTGTTCACCCAAACTTAAACACAAATGTTCACTGTAGTATTATTGATAATAGCCACACCAGGAAACGCAAATGTCCATCAACTGACGGATGCCTAAATAAAACATGGTATAGCCACACAATGGAACATTGTTCACCCATTAAAAAGGAATAAAATGAGATACATGCAATGACACAGATGAGCTTCGAGAACATCATGCTGAGTGTAAAAAGCCAGATACACACATAAAAACCACACATTGCATGATTCCATTTATATGAATACCCAGAATAGAAAATTCATAGAAATAAAAAATAAATCCATGTTTTCCAGTGGCTAGGAAAGGCGAGAACAAGGAGTGACTGCTAATGGATATAAGTTTTTTGGAGGATGATGAAAATGTTCCAGAATTAGATAGTTGCGATGGTAGCACAATCCTGCAAATATACAATGGAACCTTGGTTCTTGAACTTAATTCATTCTGGAAAGCTGTTTCAGAAGTGATTTGTTCAAAAACCGAATTAATTTTTCCCATCAGAAATAATGTAAATTGAATTAATTCATTCCAGACCCCCAAATGATTCCCTATTTTAACCTTTCTTACAAAATACTGAAATACTGATACAGTACATGACTAAGATACTGCTTAATCTATAAACAAACACTTCTTTTCTTAAATTTATGAAACCACCCCCTACTATAGCCTTAAATCAAGCATGTCAAACTCTCAGCCCATGCTTGCCTTAAATGAATCACTTTCAGCACTCATGCAGCATCTTTCACTGCCTCTGAAATACTGTCACTGGCTAGCTACTTTTTGTATATCCAAGTCAGTAACAGTTTTTCTTCCTCTTCAGTTGCCTGTGATCAGTTTTTTTCACACCCATAGCAACATTAGCACTTGATAGCCTCTTTATGTTTTAAAATTGTGCTAATTGTCCATTTTGCTAGCAACAAAAGAAAAAAAAAACCCAAACAAAAAATATTCACATCAGGATTTCCTGAGATGTTAAATACCCAAGGTTTAGCAGTAAACTAACTTGCATTCCCTCCTTTGTTTGTGGCATGAGAGATGCCTTTTGTTATGCTGATGTATCAGCAAGAAAGGACTGATAGGATCCAGAACTGAAATTTTGTTCAAAGACTGAGACATTTTTTCCATGAACAACTTGGTCGAGAACCAAACTGTTAGAGCAGTGGTTCTCAACCTTCCTAATGCCGCGACCCTTTAATACAGTTCGTCATGTTGTGGTGACCCCCAATTTCATTGTTACAAATTGAACATAATTAAAGCATAGTGATTAATCACAAAAACAATATGTAATTATATATGTGTTTTCTGATGGTTTTAGGCGACCCCTGTGAAAGGGTCGTTCGACCCCCAAAGGGGTCGCGACCCACAGGTTGAGAACCACTGTGTTAGAGACTAGAGACATCCGGGAGCTGAGATTTGACTGTACTAAAATACCATGGAATTACACACTTAAAGGAGTATATGAATAGCATCTCAATTTAAAAATGTAAAAAGAAATTTAAAAAAATTCTTTCCCCATTTCTGTGCATTAATATTGTACATGAATCCACATACCTTGCCAATAGCTTCAGTGTGATGTTGTGTACATATCTGAAGTCTGCTAACCCAATGCTGTCGCTCTTTAGCATCTGTGGCTGATAAAAACAATCTACAAGTTACTCACTTTTATAATTATTTTTGGAATACAATTGTCTACAGCAGGAAGAAAAGATCACTGAAAACCAGGGACTGGTACTACTCTCCCTAGAGCAAATGTCCCTGACTGCAGGGAAGTAGAAAAGAGACCAAGCATCAACCTTGTTAGGTAACACAGTAGCTGGATGTGGCTATTTCATAAGGAGGATAAATTACATGCAGCTAGATGGGGATATGACTCTTGAGATATCGTTAAGTTTCTCATAAAAATATGCTCTTATTTAGTCCTAGCCAGTTCTGCTCAGCGGACAGAGCGTCGGCCTGTGGACCAAAGGGTCCCAGATTCAATTCCGTAACTTGGTTGCAGCTCCTCCCTGGCCCGGGCCCTTGGTCAGGGCTCATGCAGGAGGCAACCAATCAATGTGTTTCTCTCACACCAATGTTTCTCTCTTTCCCTCCCTCTTCCACTCTCCCTAAAAATCAATGGAAAAATATCCTCTGGTGACAATAAAAAAAAAAAAAAAGGCTCTTATTTAAAGAAATAAACTTTATTAAGCATTTAATGTGTACTGAATACTTTCAGATCTTCATTATACTTTATGTATATTAATTAGAAAAAAACCATAAACTTCTACATAAATTAAATTTATCTAAACAAATATAACTATTTTATTTTAATGAGAATGAACATTTTAATAAATCCCAACTATGTACATTACTTCCTGAAAACCACAAAATACAAATTAAATCAAGAAAAGGGGTAAACTACTAACCAATGGCAGACATTAAAAAGTATCATTTAAAGAAACCTATATCTTTAGATTTTTCAGTAATTAGGGTTTCATCTCCACAAATATTTTAGAGGGTTCAATCTTTAACAGACCTGTTCATTGTCCCATCTAAAAAATTATTTATTTTTTTCATAAATTCTTAAAGCAATTCCAAGGTTTAGAATATTGTATCTACATCATCAATGACAGTAGTTCTATTTCTAAAACCCAAATGAAAGCAGGGAAGTATACCAACTTCTCAAGGGAAAAAGACGATCACACTATTAATTTTCGTATCTCAATCATACCTCTGAGTTTATACTGTTCCCCACTGGCAGCATTTACAGTGAAGGTGTGGGAGTCTTCATCACTGGGTGATATTACAGCTCCTGCAAGCTGCAAAGTACCTCTGGGTTTTTGATTTCTAGACTGTTCATTCACAAAGTATTCCAATAACCCAGCTTCATTGTTTAAAACAAAAAATCTGTAATGAATTTAAAAAGAAAAGGTCATAATTTTTAAACATTTTCCTTAGTCAAACTAAAGCAAACCAAATTTTTTTAAAATTAATTTTGAGAGAGAGAGAGAGAGAGAAAAACATCAATGTGAGAGTGAATATCAATCTGCTGCCTCCTACATGCCCCCTACTAGGGGTACAGCCTGCAGCACAGGCATGTGCCCTGACCTGGAATAGAACCAGCAACCTTCGGTGCACAGGATGCTGTCCAGCCAACTGAGCCATAGCAGCCAGGGCAAACAAACCAAGTTTTAACCACTTACACACTTTGGAGGTTTTGCCATTAAAAAAACTAAAATTCAAAAGTATTTCAAGAAGTACTTGTAAACACTAGGTTGAATTTCCTAGCAGTGAAGATTATTGACAAATTGAATGAGTTTTATAAAAGATATAAAACAGCCAGCTGAGAGAGAGGCATTGAATAGGAAAGAAGCACATCAGATACTACAAAAAGGAAACAAAGATATAGTATCCTTTCAGAGGAAGATTTCTCTCCAGAATTCATTAACAGGGAAGGTAAACTGCCCAAGGACAAATGGTAAGGAGATTTTTTATTTAAAATTCATTGCAAAAAAGTCAAAACATGAGTTTTGAGGTTAACTAAATGCTAAGTAAGAAATGAATCTAGGTTAAAATTTAATCAATAAAATATACAATGAGAATAATGTCAGGGTAGAAAGATTTTGTGACTGTATCATTAAATAGGTCACAACTAAAGATTACTTATCCTGTTTAAAAATGAAAAAGCTGCAACTGGAGATGCAGAAACATAAGAAACTTGAAACTAAATGATGAAATACTGATACACTTTGGAAAAGAATTTGATGTTCTGATTTGCTTCTAGATTAAATACTTTAGGAAATATATTAATTCAGATTCTAATTTAATGAATATAACAGCTGTTTTCTTTAAAAAATACAAAAAGTTCCAATTTCAAAAAATTAACCTTTGGACTTGGAGCAGTTTGGTATTCTATATGTTAATGTGCTCTATAACAGTAAACAATATGACCCAGTTCAAGGTCCTAGAAGATATTATCTTAAGCAATGCGGCAACCATATCAAACTGGGAGATAATGGAATCAGCCTTTTATTCAGGAAAAGGAAGAAAAAACAACAATAAGAAGCAAGCAAAAGGAGCTGAAAGTAGTGGCCTGAGAAGGGACATGGAAAAGCAAAGAACTATTGTTTTTCTTGTTCATCTTTTAGCATGCTTCTCATTTTTAAAATTATGTTAAAAAGTAAAATAAAATATGTTCACATATTTTGGTAAAAAATATAAATTAACAATAAAACAATTAACGCCCTGACCGGTTTGGCTCAGTGGATAGAGCGTTGGCCTGTGGACTGAAGGGTCCCAGGTTCGATTCGGGTCAAGGGCATGTACCTTGGTTGCAGGCACATCCCCAGTGGGGGGTGTGCAGGAGGCAGCTGATTGATGTTTCTCTCTCATTGATGTTTCTAACTCTCTATCCCTCTCCCTTCCTCTCTGTAAAAAAATCAATAAAAATATATTTAAAAAATAAATAAAACAATTAAAAAATATATATGTAAATTAATTTTAATATTTCTGAAAGTTTTAAAACTTCCATATCATTAATTACTACAGGAGTTAAATACCTTTTCATGTGTTTTATTGACCATCCATAGTTCTACTTACAGTGAACTGCCGGTCAAGTTTTGCCCATTTGTAATAAGGTTATATTATTTCCCCAAAGATTTAAGGGATTATTTAAATTAACATAAAATGGTCACTGACACCATCTTAAATTTCTGAAACATAAGATCTGTCCTAAGTAAAATGCACATATGAATCTGCTATGGTCTGAGTGTGTCCCCACAAAATTCCTATGATGAAATCCTGACCTCTAACGCCTTGCCCTAACAGGTTTGGCTCAGTGGATAGAGCAGTGGTTCTCAACCTTCCTAATGCCGCGACCCTTTAATACAGTTCGTCATGTTGTGGTGACCCCCAATTTCATTGTTACAAATTGAACATAATTAAAGCATAGTGATTAATCACAAAAACAATATGTAATTATATATGTGTTTTCCGATGGTCTTAGGCGACCCCTGTGAAAGGGTCGTTCGACCCCCAAAGGGGTCGTGACCCACAGGTTGAGAACCACTGGGATAGAGCATCGGCCTGCGGACTCAAGGGGCCCCGGTTTGATTTCGGTCAAGGGCATGTACCTTGGTTGTGGGCACATCCCTAGTAGGAGGTGTGTAGGAGGCAGCTGATCAATGTTTCTCTCTAACCCTCTCCCTTCCTCTCTATAAAAAATTAATAAAATATATTTATTAAAAAAAAGAGAGACTGAGCCTTTGGAAAGTGATTAGGTCATGAGGGCAGAACCTTTATGAATGAGATTAGCAACCTTATAAAAGAGATACAAGAGCACTCCCTTGTCTCTTTTCTGGAAGAGGGTCCTTACCCGACTATGCTGGCACCCACATCTTGGAATTCCAAACTCCAAGAGAAATACATTTGTTGTTGATAAGCTACCCACTCTGTGGTATTTTGTTATAGGAGCCCAAATGGACAAAGACATGAAAGCAATCTATTCAATATACTAAAAACCATTAAGTTGTACATTTAAATGCGGAAATTGTATGGTATGTGAATTATATCTTAACAAGACTGTTAACAGAATGAACAAACAAAAAAGAACAGAAGGAAAGAAATGTCTTCCCACTGCTCTAAGCAGTAAGTTCAATTTATTTCAACAGGCAAAGAAAAATGACTGGTCTCTTCTTCTAAAAGTAGTCAATTCAAAGAGTACAATATGTTTGGAAATGTAAACTTTGTTATGAACACATATTTCTTATCCCAAAAGCATTACCACTTTTTTAACAACATTGGAGGCACTCACCTAGATATACAGAAAGTAATACTAAGAAGAGACTGAGCATGGAGATTCCAGTTAATACTGTATCATATATTTTAAAGATACTAAGACAGTAGGTCTTAAAAGTTCTCATCACAAGAAAAGAAAGTGTAACTATGTATGGGACAAATGTTAACTAGACTTACTGTGGTGATCATTTCCCAATACAAGCATACCTCAGAGATATTAAGGGTTTGGATCCATACTACCGCAATAAAGTGAATACTATAATAAAGCAAGTCACAAACTTTTTGGTTTCCCAGTGCACATAAAAGTTACGGTTATACTATACTGCAGTCTACTAAGTATGCAACAGCATTATGTCTAAAAAATGTAAATACTTAATTTAAAATACTTTATTTCTGAAAAATGATAACCATTTATCAAATTAAGCCAATAACTGATTATCTAACACCAAGCTGCTGCTATGAACCCACTTGCAGTAATAGAGCACTTTGGGCTATCTTTCATTATACATGGATTAATCCAAATATTCTCCCTTCATCCTTTCTACGGAGAGATATTTTACAAGATATTAAAATAGGGGATAAAGAGGCAATCTGCATAGTGAGGAACTTAACAAAGCTATTTTCCCAGAAGAGTACTAGACTCTTGATTGAGGCATTTTAATTTATTTTTATTTTTTGTGCACCGTTCCTGGAGGTACTGCAATACCAGGTCGATGTGTGGAGTGGACGGAGCAAGCTCCTATTCCATCTCCTAATTCCAAAAATCCATTGAATATATTGTCCTCAGATAGAGGACGTAACAGATATTAAACTGATAAGAACAGATACTACACTTAATCTTAGCTAAAAGGCGGAGAAGCGATGATTGAGGCATTTTTAGCCAGTTGGCCTAACCAATTAGCTAAGGAAATATGAAACAAAGGCTAAGTGTGACAGGGAAATGTAAGATTCAGCTTTTTGCCCTAGCCGGTTGGGCTCAGTGGATAGAGCATCGGCCTGCAGACTGAAAGGCCCCACTTTCAATTCCAGTCAAGGGCACATGCCTGGGTTGTAGGCTCAATCCCCAATAGGGGGTGTGTAGGAGGCAGCCAATCAATGATTCTCTCTCATCATTGATGTTTCTATCTCTCTCTCCCTCTCCCTTCCTCTCTGAAATCAATAAAAATGTATTAAAAAAAAAAAGATTCAGCTTTTTATAAATCTTCACCTGCAGAAAATTCACCTAAGTTGTTAAAAGAAAATACTGTTAAGATTGGCAATTAAGTAAATTGTCCTTTTTCTGCATTTTCAAAATAACAAAGACTGCCAGTTTGGGGAAAATAACTAAACTTGAGCCCACAACTTACGTGAAGTATTCTGAAAAGCAACTTTAATCCAAAAATATTCTGACTCAGAAGTATATCTTATAATGATAAGAACAAACGTTAGTCAAGATTTTGGAAGGAAAGGTAACCATGTGCTTTGTTCCAACCATCCCAGAGCTGTAATGTTCAGTGTATGTACAGACTTCTAAGCCAAATGGGAAGTTATCTCATCTTCAGGTATTTTAGTTGAAGGTGGAAGGAGTTGGGTTCAGAAGAGGATCTTGTTGCTGTGTACTTTCCTAGGGCAATACATTATAGAGCAAGCAGTTATAAGTATGCCCATGCCAGATTTCTAAGTCAAGTTTTAAGTTGCTCTAAGTTGCCTTTAGTCAAAATAACATGGACTGCAGAGAAACTGTCTTGAATATCTGACACAGGCGCAGTGCTTTTGTTAGAGGCTTCACATGTAGCACAAGGACAAAAGTCGCTAGACATGCCCAAGAAACTGAGCTACTAAGCCCTTAACGTGGGGTCCCTTAACATGGTCTTAACCTTTCTGTTCCTCTTTGATCCTTCGATCTACATGTTCCATGCTGAGGACCCGGTATATCTCTGCTGTACCAGGGTGACCGAAAATGGAAGAGGCAAATGTTTTCTAAAGTTGGCCTACAGCAGCCAAATTAACAAGGTGAGATCTCTCTCTGATGGGGAAGATGGTAATAGATTCTGTGTTCTTAGTAGCAAATAGGAATTTGTCATCATCATCCCCACACTTTCTGGTGCTACTAAAATGGGCCTCTTACACAGCTGGAGGGATTACACTGGTAGAGTCAATGCCTCTCCCTATCCTAGAATGTTTACTTGGATCAGGAGGCTAACTCCCCAGGCAACCAGTGGCCAATAAATCTTTATAACAGGCTCCCTTGTACAATGATACAAACACCTGCCCCTTCTTCCCACATTCTCAAGTTGTCACTGACCAGAAATGCCATCTTGAACATATACTAAACCAAGCATGTTAAATAAATGAGGCATGTAGCCCGACGGCCACGAGTTTGACATGCTTGTACTAAACCTTATATACTTGGGTATGTTTTGGAGCTTTCTTACTATGTTCCACTCTGAGACTTTCTCAATAATATTCTATGATATTATATGAATGAAAGTTGTTGAATATTTGGGGAGAAAGTTAACTTATTCTTCTTATAACAAAGAGGACAAAGAGCCAGGGCTTTATAGCTCAGTTCACTGAGCATCATCCCATGTACCAGGAGGTCGCAGTTTAATTCCCAGTCAGGGCACATGCCCAGGTTGCAAGCTCAATCCCCAGTATGGGGTATGAGCTTAAAAGGTATTAAATCAAAGTTTCTATCTCATCAATGTTTCTATCTCTCTCTTCCTCTCCTTTCCTCTCCCTTAAATCAATAAAAAATATATTTAAGAAAAAAAAGAAAGAGAACCAAGAATAGAGCTAAGAGCAAAGTGACAAAATTTTTAAGAATTAATATTTTGTATGTCATTTGAATATGTAAGCCTTCAACAAATTACCAAAAAACTGAGGTGGAAAAATATAAAATAAAAAGTCTCCCTTGACTTTTTTTTTTTAAATATATTTTATTGATTTTTTACAGAGAGGAAGGGAGAGAGATAGAGAGTTAGAAACATTGATGAGAGAGAAACATCGATCAGCTGCCTCCTGCACATCTCCTACTGGGGATGTGCCCGCAACCCAGGTACATGCCCTTGACCGGAATCGAACCCAGGACCCTCCAGTCCGCAGGCCGACGCTCTATCCACTGAGCCAAACCGGTTTCGGCACTTTTTTTTTTTTTTAATAAAAGATGAGAACCCTGGAGAACTGCCCTTTTCACTTCAGTAAGAACAATCCCCTTCTAATTGTTCATCTCCAGTTTTGACCTTTCATATGACCTCCAAGTTCCTGCACATTACTCCTATTTGGATTCCCTAATATTATTTCAAACTAAGCATAGCCCAAACTGCCGTCTCTTTTAAACAATCACATTTTTATCAGTGCTTCTACTATTCTTTACAATGTCTGAAAATCATTTTTTCATATAACTCATTTTATAGTTGTTTAAGGTAAGAAGGAAAATTCAGCTTCTGATATTCTATCATGATTAAACTGTTATTCTATCATAGCCCAAAGCAGAAGTCTCCATATGACATATGAATTAGAAGCAATATGATATAATATAAAAACAGACTTTGGATTTAGAACTGTTTGAGTTCAAATTCTAGCATTATCATTTTTTAAAAGTTTAAAGTCCACAAAGAGATACCACTTCACACCCACTAAAATGACTATTAAAAAAAGAAAGAAAGAAAATAAGTGTATAAGTGTTGTTGAGGATGCAGAGACACTGGAACCCTTGTGCATTGCTGGTGGAAATGTAAAATGGTGTAGCCACTAGGGTAAATGGTATGGAGATTCCCCAAAAAGTTAAATACAGAATTAGCATATGATCCAGCAATTCCATTTCTGGATATATACACAAAAGAAGTGAAATCCAGGACTCAAATATTTGTACAGCAATATTCATAGCAGCATTATTTACAATAGCCAAAAGATAAAAGCAACCCAAAAGTCCACTGACAGATAAATAAGTAAATAGAATGTGGTATATACATGCAATGGAATATTAACAAGTGATTCTATTCCTAAGATGATAGTAAACAAGTGATTCTAATTCTAAGATAATAGTAACTTCTGAGGCATTTGGAGGCTGTCATTTGGAAGATGTCAACTCCTCCACCCTCTAAAAAAGAGAAGCTATCAGACTTTTAGAAAACATGATAAACCTTTCCCTAAAAGCTTTCCCAGACATGTTTATACTTTAGTAATAGCAGAATAAAATTACCATCCCTAATTCTGGTCTCTTAGGAGAATGATGTGTCATAGAATAATCACACTTACCTGTACTGCCACCCAGTGACAAGGTTGGTGTACTTCATCAAGTAGCCGCATACATTTTCCATGTGATCACTGTTTCAAAAAATCAGAGTGCCAAAGTCAGTGAAAATTACTAGAAATATCAGGAAGTTAACTGTATAGTTTTAAAAATAGCTATAGGATTGCAGTACATTGAGCTCCATAGAGACAGCGCCGGGCAAGTGCGAGCTGCACTGGGTGACTGTGTGCTCACTGAGGAAAAGTAATTAAACATGGGCAAAGGAGATCCTAAGAAGCAGAGAGGCAAAATGTCATCGTATGCTTTCTTTGTGCAAACTTGCCGGGAGGAACACAAGAAGAAGCACCCAAATGCTTCAGTCAACGTGAAGTGCTCAGAGAGGTGGAAGACCATGTCGCTAAGGAGAAAGGAAAATTTGAAGACAAGGCAAAAGTGGACAAGGCCCGTTATACAGGAGAGAAATGAAAATTTATATTCCTCCTAAAGGGGAAACAAAAAAGAAGTTCAAGGATCCCAATGCACCCAAGAGGCCGCCTTCAGCCTTTTTTTTTATTTGTTCTGAGTATCGCCCCAGAATCAAAGGAGAGCATACTGGCCTATCCACTGGTGACATTGCAAAGAAGCTGGGAGAGATGTGGAATAACACTGCTGCAGATGACAAGCAGCCTCATGAAAAGAAGGCTGCTAAGCTGAAGGAGAAATATGAAAAGGATATTGCTGCAGACCGAGCTAAAGGAAAGCCTGATGCTGTCAAAAACGGAATTGTCAAGGCTGAAAAAAAACAAGAAAAAGAAGGAAGAGGAAGAAGACGAGGAGGAGGCAGAGGAGGAGCAAAATGAAGATGATGAAGATGATGATGATGATGATGAGTAAGTTGGTTCTAGTGCAGTTTTTTTTCTTGTCTATAAAGCATTTAACCCCCCCCCCCCCCCGCCCCGTACACAACCCTTTTAAAGAAAAAAATTGAAATGTAAGGCTATGTAAGATTTGTTTTTAAACTGTACAGTGTCTTTTTTTGTATAGTTAAGACACTACCAAATGTGTCTTTAGCTAGCCCTGTCCTGGTGGCATTTTCAATAGCCACTAACCTTGCCTGGTACTGGATGGGGGTTGTAAATTGGCATGAAAATTTAAAGTAGGTTCTTGTTGGTGCACAGCACAAATTAGTTATGTATGGGGATGGTAGTTTTCCATCTTCAGTTGTCTCTAATGCAGCTTATACGAAATCATTGTTGTTCTGCTGAATACCACTCTGTAATTGCAAAAAAAGTTGCAGCTATTTTGTTGACATTCTGAATGCTTCTAATACAATTTTTTATTTAAAAAAATAGCTATAGACATATATGTTCTACAAATGCCTCAAACTTTCTTCAAAAGTAAAATTTATAGGTTAACAAATAGAGGTATTTAAATCCTCAAATTTCATATGCTTGGACTTTATTTTACCAGATTTCTTCAAAACAAGTATAATCTAACATAAATTATTATCCTATATAATAAAGAGCTAATATGCAAATGGTTGCAATGCCCTCACACCATCATGCCATGATGCCCTCACAATCCATCACCAGGAGGTTGTGTGCACAGGAGACACGCGTGGGTGGGCGGGGACTTGATGCTGCGTGTGTGGCACAGAGGAGGCGGGACCTGGCGGCTCTGCACAGCAAGCTGTGCGGTGCGGAGGCAGGACCCCCAACTCCAGCCTACCTCTTTGGAGCAATCCATCGAGGAGCCCTGGATGGGTGGGCAGGGCCTACCTCTTTGGGGCGATTGATCGCGGGGCTCCTGCACTGTAAGAGGACACAGGCCAGGCTGGGGGACCTCCCCCCTCCAGTGCACAAATTTCGTGCACCGGGCCTCTAGTATATTGTAATATTTCAAATATAAAACCATTATATAAATATAAAACTATGTAAGTATAAAAAGATATACTGTAAATATAAAAATATTTTATAACAATTCAGTGCTGAAGAAAAAAATGTAGTTTTACGGTTCTAGAATAAACTAAAAAAGGTCTCTATATCCAATAGTGCTTCCTCACTCTGATAAGACACACAAGAGGCCAATGCGTACTGCCTCTGATTGCTTGGGCTCCCACAATGGAGATCCTGTTTTGGATAAAAGTGTGACAGCTAATTCCCACTCCCTCACCCTGTACAGGCATGAGGCAAAATGCTCACTACAAGTCTTGCTACTGGGAAGATTTTATTTGGGACCTGTATCATTAGTCTTACTACAACTGAATTTCTTTACTTACTGCCCTCTTTTTTCATTTATTGCAGATAAGTTCTGTTTTAGTGGTTCATAGAAAATATCTCACTGATATTTCTTTTCCAACATTTTAAGTTTCCTTCTACTTAGGAAAATATATTGTCATATCTTTTTTATATATGGGCTTTTTATTTTATAAATTACATTAAGAACTCCTTTTAAAGGTACCTACTCTACTCTAAAGTTTTAACTTTACACTATAAAATGCAATGGATATTAAACATTTATTTTCTCTACTATCCCTGAGTCACACAGCATATTTAGTAAAATTTCAGCTAACCAGCATCCAGGAAATTGAAAGTGCCAAGCAATCGGTCACCTTTGAAACATCAAAGGCAAAAGAGCAAGGGAGAGTTGACACATCCAATAGAATAAAGTCCAAAAAAGATTTAGATTGATCTGAATGACAGATGAAAAGGGTTGAAGATAAGGACATCCTCAGGCAAACAAAATAACCAAACTGACTATAAGATTCTAGCAGTTATTATTGGAGAGCGAGTAGGGGGGTGTTTCAGGAATAAACTCAATGTGGGGTGCCTTTCTAATCTCATTTCTTCAAAGTGCTTGAAAATAAAGATCAAATCTGAAAATAGAGAACTGATCCCATGATTAAATATGTGGGGGGTTTTCTGTATCTTTCTTCCATTGAAAGGCTAGCTAGACACTATTTATTTATGTTAAGTAAAATGGCTCAGGTCCTTTTGGTTTCATAAGGTCATTAATCTCAAGAAGATAAAGCTTTGTCTACTTCTAAAATGCCAGCCTGATGTTCTGATAATTACATATGTGTTCGGACATGTTAAAACTGCTGCCCCAGCTGAGGAGCAGAAAGTGGAGGCAAAGAAAGAAGAATCTGAGGAATCTGATGATGACATGCGCTTTGGTCTTTTTGACCAAACCTCTTTTGTAACACATTGAATAAAAAGCTACACTTTGTTCAAACAAACAAACAAACAAAAAACAGCCCCTTGGGTTTTTACTAGAGTTCCTCTACTCCCAGTCCCAGGTCATAGCAAAGTTAATTCTTTCAGTTCCACCAGTACTTGAAAAGGCAGAGATACTTAAATTGCTGGCTCGCACATCTTTCCCCGTCTTCAGGCTTAAACAGTTCTTTGGGGCCACAGGAATCCCAATGCCCCTGGACTCTGCCCAAAAGTAATTTCCCTTCCTGTTTTAGATATTTAATGCATAGCTCAGAGTCCCTCAACTGTTCTTGTCCTCAAAACATTCCTTCACTTATATGTGGAAAGAGGAGGATGAGGAGGAGGAAGAGAAGAAGTGAGAAGGGGAGGAGAAGAACTCCAATACAAAGAAGAGATTGATGTCCAGCCCACATGGCTCAGTGGTTGATCATCAACCTATGAACCAGGAGAAGATCACAGTTCGATTCCGTATTGTTGTGGGCTCGATTCCCCATGGGGGGCGTGTAGGACGCAGCCAATCCATGATTCTCATCATTGATGTTTCTAACTCTCTCTCCCTCTCCCTTCCTCTCTGAAATCAATTAAAAAAAAAAATACACACACACACACACACACACCAAAAAAAAAAGAGATTGGTAGGTTGGGGGATGGATGGGTAAAAGATACAAACTTCCAGTTATAAAATAATTAAGTCCTGGGGCTGTAAGATACAGCATGGTGACTATAGTTAATAATATTGTATTGTATATTTAAAAGTTACCAAAATAGAACTTAAAAGTTCTCATCACAAGAAAAAAAATGTGATACTATGTGTAGTGATGGATGTTAACTGCACTTATTGTGGTGATCATTTCACAATACTGTATATACAAACATCAAATCATTATGTTGTGTACCCAAAACTACTATAATGTAATATGTCAATTATACCTCAATTTAATAATATATTCTTTGTCCACTCTGTCCTATAGCTCCATAACCTGAATAATATTTATTTATTTAGGCTCTGTAAATCTCTACATCAAGCCTCATTACGTAGCTATTAGTGTGTAATAAAAACATTACAACTCAATTATGGTTCAATTTCTCTGGTTCTAGGACTATATGTATTCTTCAAATGCACATGTGCAATGTGGAGAAAATGCAAAGTATACCCAGAAAAAAGAAGACGGAGAAAAAACAATTCAAAGTACACTATCTACAACTGAGAAAAACAAAATTTGCATCTGAAAGCAATCAAAGATAATGCCTCATCTCCTTTACCTTTGTTCAGTTTCTCATATTACTAAAGGTATTCCTCATATCTAAGTTATTTAACAGCTATCAATAAATTTTTAAAAGTACAATTTCAGTAGCATCATTCACTAAATAAAATCAAAGTAGCCCCAGCTGGGTGGCTCACTTGGTTGGAGCATTGTCCTGTACACCAAAAGGTCGAGGGTTTGATTCCCAGTCAGAGCACTTACCTAGGTTGCAGGTTCGATCCCCAGTCAGGGTGCACAGGAGGCAACTGATAAATGTTTCTCTCTCACATCATTGATGTTTCTCTGTCTCTGTCTCTGTCTCTGTCTCTCTCTCTCTCTCTCCCCCCACCCCCTTCTCTACCTTCCTCTCTCTCTCTCTAAAATCAATAAAATCATATCCTTGGGCGAGGATTAAAAAATAAATATAAGTATATTTTCATATCTCACAGTATAGTAATGTTCAGTTTTTAATGTTATTAATATTTTGTTGATGGTTATATCTAAAAAGAGTTAACTTTCTCACAAAAATTATGAGATGATATACTTTGACAGTAACATAAAGCCAGCCTCTAAAGAATTAAAGATTTGAACATGTGATTATAAACTGCTGCCTGCTTTTACTATATAAAGCATTCGCTATCTGAGGTTACAAAGCACCAACTTAAGAGCATCCTGTTCTTTAGAACAGCAGGTTATGCAGTCCCTCCTCTCTCATCCTTCCCCTTCTGTATTCAGTGCAACCAGCTGATGTGGAACAACTGTGCCATCTGGTGGCCAGAATAAAGAGCGTTGTAGGCTTGTATCTTTTGTTCACTCTTTTCCTTTCTTTTACTTCTTTATAATTGAGTTATCATGGAATACTTTTAATCCTCAAGCTTTGCTCCCATTTAAAATGTGCTAATTTGCCCTGGCCGGCTTGGCTCAGTGGATAGAGCGTCAGCCTGCGGACTGAAGGGTCCCAGGTTCGATTCTGGCTAAGGGCACATGCCTGGGTTGCCGGCTCGTTGCCCAGTGGGGGGTGTGCAGGAGGCAGCCAATCAATGATTCTCTCTCATCATTGATGTTTCTATCTCTCTCTCCTTCTCCCTTCCTCTCTGAAGTCAATAAAGAAATATTTAAAAAAATAATAAAATAATAAAATAAATAAAATAAAATGTGCTAATTTTTATATTTTAAATATACCTGTTAATATGAATTAAATCTAGTTGTTAAAGTGGAAATACACCCCATATCTGATTATACCATACTCCTATTTTGTGTTCTATGAAGTAAAAGATGATGGTCCAAAAGACTAATACACTAAAAAATAAGTCATGAAAAGGTTAATTTCTTCATCAGTCCTTCCTCAACTCTACCACTCAACAAATTGTGTATATTCTGATCTTTTAAATTTGTTAACATTTAATTGGGATTAGTTCTAGAAGCTGACAGTCTAGAAAAATAGTTGATTAACTGAATTATGCCAAGTGGCATTATTATATTTAGTCTGAGGCTCATCTCCTTCTATAAGCCTTAACAATTATTGCTTCAATTCCTAAATCTCCATTGCTATAACACATTTATTTCTTAGTTTCCCCTTCTTTATCAGACTTAAGGAAGATACATAGCTTTAAAATAAGTCTCAGGTATACCACATTATAATTTGAATCAGTATATACCACAAAATAACCCCCAAAAGTCTAGTTACCATCTATCACTGTACAATTGACCCCTTAACCCCTATCACATATCCCCCAACCCCCTTCCCCTCTGATAACCACTAATCTATTCTCTTTATCTATGAGCTTGTTTTTGTTTTTTAGATTCCATATATGAGTGAAATCATATAGTATGTGCCTTTCTCCATCTCTCTTATCTCCCTTAGCATTATACCCTCAAGGCACCATCCATTTTGTCACAAATGACAAGATTTCATTCTTTTCTATGGCTGTGTAGTATTCCATCACACCATCTCTCTCTCTCTCTCTCACACACACACACACACACACACACACACACACCACAGACACTCACTCACCTTTACCCTATTTTTGAACAGCTTTGAATCCTTTTATTTCAGTTCAACACAATTACCAGTACCTTTTAAATGCAAAGCACTTTGAAAATCCACTGAAAAGAATGGGAAAATTTTTTAAAAAGGTAATTCTCCAACCCCAATCCATAATCTAAAGAATTATGTCTCCTGAAGAAAAAGACAGTAAGAAGGGCTCCTACTGGAAAGGAGACACACCGAGACTGTTTTTAGCTGTCATAGAAATGAAAGGAATTTAGTTGAAGATACAAGGTTCACTAAAAAAAGACAGGATTAAATAGTGATTGAGGTTGAAGTTATTGGTCTTGATTGATTAGATGTAAAGTGAGAAAGAGAACAAAAGTGAGAATAAGGGTGCGAGAGAAGGAACAAAGGCAACATCCAGATTTCCAGATGGAACACTGTGTAGATAGTAATGCTTCAGAGAAATTAGGATCATAGAGGAAGTTTTGGATTTGTTCCAACTTATGCTGAATTTAAGGGACCTGTGGGACATACATGCTACCCAATAATAAGGTAGCATGGTGTCGGGAGCACTCGCTCCTGAGTCTGCACATACTCCTGAACCCTGCTCGCTGTGCCAATTGTTGGAGTACTCACTCCTTGAATCCTGCTCCACTATGCCAATCGTTGAATTCGAGTCCCTCTGCCAGGGACTGGACCTCCTTGGATGCAGGGTATTGGACAGAGAAGACATAAGAAGTTATCTATAATAATAAAAGTGTAATATGCTAATTAGACTGGACAGCTGAACGATCTTCCAGACGAAGCTGGGGCTGCGAGGGCCGAGGCAAGTCGCTGTGGCTGCGAGGGCCGGGCCCCTTGCACGAATTTCGTGCATCGGGCCTCTAGTATAGGATAAGCTCAAACAAAAGAGGCTTTATGCCAAATAGTGACCTCAGTATTTGGGCTACAGAAAGGTAAGCCTGTGCTTGCTGCGTCCTTGCTTTTGCACCTGCATATAGTAAACTAGCCTTGAACACGTTGATTAGGATTCCCACAGTCAGATTGGCCTTGAACATCTGGCATACTCTGGACAGGGCCTCTACACTCAAATTAGCCTTGAACATCTAGCGTACGCTGAACAGCGTTCCCACACATGGTTTGGGTTGAACACATAGACTTATTTTTTGTTTTATTTGTGTGCTTTTTAAAATATTTTTATTGATTTCAGAGAGGAAAGCAGAGGGAGAGATAGAAACATCAGTGATGAGTCCAGCTGGCATGGCTCAGGGGTTGAGCATTGACCTATGAACCAGGAGGACAAGGTTCAATTACTGGTCAGGACATGTGGGGTATGTGTCCAGGTTGTGGTCTCAATCCCCAGTATGGGGTGTGCAGAAGGCAGCCTATCAATGATTCTCTCTCTTCATTGATGTTTCTCTCTCTCTCTCCCTCTCCCTTCCTCTCTAAAATCAATAAAAATATATTTAAAAAAAAAACAAAGAATGTTCAGTGCTGCCCAGCCGGTATGGCCCAGTTGACTGTGTTGTCCCCTGCCATAGGAGGTCACCAGTTCAATTCCAGGTCAGGACACATACCAGGGTTGCAGGCTCGATCCCCAGTAGGGGGTATGCAGGAGGCAGTCAATCAATCTCTCCTCTGTTTCTCTCTCTGCACAGTCAATTGGAAAAAGACTATAAAACTAAGCAACCTGGCCCTAGACGGTTTTGCTCAATGGTTAGAGCATCGGCCTGCTAACTGAAAGGTCCCAGGTTTGATTCCGGTCAAGGGCACATGCCCAGGTTATGGGCTCAATCCGCAGTGGGGGGCGTGCAGGAGGAAGCCGATCCACCATGATTCTCTCTCATCATGGATGTTTCTATCTCTCTCTCCCTCTTCCTTCCTCTCTGAAATCAATAAAAATATATTTAAAAAATTTTTTAAAATAAAAATAAGCAATATGAATGGGAAGCATATTTTAATTGGCATTCTGAAGCCTCCAAACACATAAGTGACTCAAAAATTGTTTCCCTCCAAGACACAAATTATATAGTAACCAAAGCAAACTGAGTTATCTCAGAGGCTTATTAAGTTTGAAAAAAACTTCTAAATGTTCGAAGATAGCTCAAAACCATCCTACTGGCATGTTTCTGGCCTGAGTAGAAGCGAGTTTATGGAACTTTACACCACAAGTCTCATTATCTACACCTTTTGCTCTTTGCTGCTAGCCGGTCCTCCCCCCTCTTAACCCTTCACTGAATGACTTCCCTGTCCACAACAATGAACCCGAGGCTCTTACTGCCCCATTTAAAGTCAAACCATCAGATGGGTCTGGCCCAGGATGGCAACCCCTTATTTCTTATAAGCCCATGGACTAAAACTGAGCTCCATGCCAGTATTAAAGATTTCCCTAGTGCCAAAGAGGACCCCAATATTGTGTTTGCCAGAGTATTTCTGCTCATATCCAAACATAAGCCAGGGTTCTCTGACCTCTATTAGCTAATCCGGACTCATAGAGAAAGTCGTCTAATTATCAATTGCCCTTTTTCCTTTTCATCCATGAAAGAGAAGGAAATGCATTAGGTGTTTTGACATGGAAACCAACATGGACCCACTGGATACTGTAGCCAACAATTAGATCTGGTAGCCAAAGGTCTCCTACTCTATATGAGAGCTACTTGTAGCCACTGCCAATTCAACATGTAGAAAAGATAATAATAGGCTCTCCACTAAGTCTTTATGTGCCTCATGGAGCCTATCTGCTAGCATGCTATAAAATTCTTTTATTGTCTCCATCTAATGTGACTACTGCTCACTGTAATATTCTGAAACCTGATACTCTCCTCCTCTGATGAAAGCCCTTATGACTGCCTGACATTAAGAAGACTGACTACTAGCTCCTTGAATTGATTTACAGAAAACATCTCTTGAAAATGCTGAATTAGTTTGGTTTACTGATGGTTCTTACCTAAAGGATGAAATAGGCCACTATCAAGCAAGCTATGCAATCATCTCTCTAAATAAAACCACTGAAGCCAGTCCAATGCCTCAGGCAACTTCTGTTCTATACATTAATTTGAACTTGCAATTTGGCCAAAGATGGCTAACATTTATACTGACAGCAGGTATGTCTTTGGTGTTGCCCAGGACTTTGGTATGCTCTGGAAATGAGAGGATTCCTGACTTCTTCTGGACAAAGGATAAAATACAGTTATGTTTTAGAACTCTTAGAGGCTATCCAATTACCTACATCTTTAGCAATCATAAAAATCCCTGGACATTTAATGGCAAACACTGACGAAAGTGGAGGTAATCATTTGGCTGCTGTTGCTGAATTAGCAGCATTAGAACACTCTCAGCCCCTAACAAAAGTACCTATGCTACCAGCTGAAATAACTGGAGATTTAAAGAAAACATTATGGCCCGGCCAGTGTGGCTCCGTGGTTGAGCATCGATCCATGAACCAGGAGGTCACAGTTCGATTCCCGGTCAGGGCACCTGCCCCAGTTTCAGGCTCCATCCCTGGTGGGAGTTGTGCAGAAGGCAGCCAGTCAATGATACTTTCTTATCATTAATGTTTCTATCTTTCCCTCCCCCTCTCTCTGAAATCAATAAAAACATTTTTTTAAAAAAATGGAAGCAGAGGATCTAGCTGTCTGACAAAATATAGAAAGAAATGGTTAGAACAAGGCTATAAATTTGACCCCAAAAGAAACATATCAGTAGGTCAAAAATGTCTGACCACTCCTCCAATTGCATACAACATCACATATTACAATATGAACATGACTTAACTCATTCCAACACTTACAAAATGGTTTTATGGGGAACACAGTACTACTGAAAGCCACCTCCAAAGATAACTTCCCTGGTATACTATTAATGCTGTCCCAAGCACAACCCTGGCAAACTCACTCACACCTGTATGGGGCATTTCACCTTGCCTTTGGGATTCTTGAGGTCTGACAAATGGACTTACTTAGTTGCCCCCTTCTCAAGGATAACTATGTGTTAGGAAAGATTTGTATGATTTCTCATTGGGTGGAAGCACTCCCTTGTGGCAGAGCCACAGCCTCAGCAGTAAGTAAAATGCTCTTAGAGAAGAGCTTTCCAACTTGGGGAATCCCATAGAGCTCCACTTCACAGGACAAATTACATAATCTGTTTGTAAGATCTGGCTGATTTAACATTTCCATTGTGTTTATCATTCCCAGTCCTCTGGTCTTGTAGAACAAACTAACCAGGTAATCGAAACTCAACTGGCAAAGCCCTAACCAGTTTCTCAGTGGTTAGAGCATTGGCCATCAGACTGAAGGGTCGAGATTCAATTCTGGTCAAGAGCACATACCTCATACCTCAGTTGCAGGCTCAATCAATCCCCAGCCCTGGTCTGGGCAAGTGCAGGGAGGCAACCAATCGATGTGTCTCTTTCACACAGATGTTTCTCTGTCTCTCCCCACTCCCTTCCACTATCTCTTAAAAAAAAAAATAAAAAAATCAATGGCAACAAACTCAATTGGCAAAACCCATAGTCTTTTTTTTTTTTTTTTTTAAACCCATGGTCTTTTAATCTGCCTTGGCCTAAGGCTCAACCTAAGATCTACTCCCTTCGCCCAAAACAGACGGTCTCCTCTTGAAATTATTATCAGCAGACCCATGAGATGAAATCAAGTAATGTATAAATCTGCACTACTGAAAGGAGACCTGATTCACTATTAAGGAATGGTAGCCCAATGTCTAAAGATGTTAAAATGAATGAATTTGACTAAGACCACCTCTACCAAGGAACTTCTGATTCGAGGACTATGACTTAGCTCTGCTCCCAACAAGCTTTACTGGTCAAATGTGGCCATAAGCTCTCTTCCTGTACACTCAGGAGATTACTTTCCCTTCTACCTGGGACATGACAAACCGGTGTGAGCCTCCCAGCGATGAAGGATCAATGTAGCTTTTTTAAAGATGGACCAACTCTAGTTACTAATGGTTGACCATTGATGTTTTCTAAGGAAAGACCTTGATCAAAATGAGAAAATGTGAAAGAAAACCCACAAAATGAAATTGATATTGTCAAGAGAACAATCTAAAATAGAGCCTGGAGGCCTCTGGGAAGCTGAGCTAACTCACCCTCCTCATGTGAAACAATTTAAACTGGGTTAAACCAAATGGCAACATACTGATACAGTTCCTGGAACTGGCTCTGCAGTATTGAACTTTCTATTAAAAAATAAATTTTCACCTAGCAACAGACATAAGCAATTAATCATGTATAGCATAGTGGAAGTGTGCTTGCCAGCACCAATCACAGCTCTTTCAGAGTAATTTATGTAATCCCTTTGAAAGCCCCTGCCCCTTTTCTGTCTTTATAGACTCTTGTCTCTTTCTTTCCCTCTCAGAACACAGTTGGGTTTCTCCCCAAATCTGACTCTCCTGAATTCGCAGATCACATTCTCATTTCATTCCATTCCCTTCCCTCCCTCGCTCCCTCCCTTCCTCCTTCTACCTCTTTGCTGTCCTTTTTCTTTCCTTGTTTTCCCTCTTGTTCATCTGGTTTTCTCTCCTTTCTATCCCTCAGACTAGGGTTTCCAGCTACAGCCAGTAGCAACCACAGACTTCAGTTTATCCCCTCCGGGGACCTTCTAGCCAACCTCAAGAATAGCAATGGAAGTAAACCAGCCAAAACTCAAGTTCAGGGAGACACCATACTTTGTTACAACACCAAATAAACCAAAAGGAAAATCCCTTCTTTCACCAGCAAACTAAATTACTCTATAAACTGTCCTAAAACCCAGAAATGGTAATGCCAAAGCAATAACGTAACTATTTAATCAGGCTATTTTGTTTTAAGTTTAATCTGAATAAGTATGGACACAAAACATTTTATTAAGCAAAATCAGTACAGGAGAAGTTTCAGTACAGGGAAGATGTTCCTTCAAAGGGAACAAAAATGTTCCCTCTCTTCAAGGTAGTATGATTTACATCAAGAATATTTTCCAGCCTGGCCAGTGTGGCTGTGGTTGAGCATCGACCCATGAACCAGGAAGTTGGGTTTGAATTCCCAATTCCTGGTGAGGGGATGTGCCTGGGTTTCAGGTTCAATCTCCAGTCAGGGGAACATGCAGGAGGCAGCCGATCAATGATTCTCTCTCATCGTTGATGCTTTTATCCCTGTCTCCCTTTCCCTTCCTCTCTCAGATATCAATAAAAACTTCTTTAAAAAATAAGAATATTTTCCACTGTTTTCAAAAGCAAAAACAAGAGTTTAAAAAGCATGGCTCAGTGGTTGAGTATCGACATATGAACCTGGAGATCATGGTTTGATTCCCAGTCAGGGCACATGCCTGGGTTGTGGGTTCGATCCCCGGTGTGGGGAGTGCAGAAGGCAGCCAATTAGTGATTCTCATAATTGATGTTTCTATCTCTTTCCTCTCCCTCTCCCTTTCTCCCTCTTTGAAAATCAATAAAAACATTTTAATAAATAAAAATAAATAAAAAGACCTAATTTCCCACAAATTTATTTGATGAACAATTTTCTCTGGGACCTAAACTATGTGATTTTTTTGAAAAGGACTAAAAAGACTAATTTGCATAGTCTAACATTAACCTGTTTGTATAGTTCTGATACAGTATAACTTCTATGGAAAATATTAACTCAAATGGACTATATTGAGACCTGTAAAGCAAAAAAATATGGATATTAAGAAATTAAAGAATATCATAATACACCAAATCTTATTCCTCAAGGCTTGATATAACTCTCACTAGATTTTTGGAACAATGTTTTATAGTTTTCAGTTATATATCTACAAGTTGTCCTTCTCTTGTTTTTACTAGCATCTATAGCAGATTCCAGATAAAGAAAACAAAAATTAGGGTACAGAAAAATAGATTCAACTTTTCTTTAACCCCTACAGAGAAAAAAAGCAAACATTTATGACTTTTTCTTTAAATCATCCTCAAAAAAAGTGGCAAAAACTAGAAGACAGTAAACATTAGGTTATATTTAGGAGATCTCCTTTCCTATTGGTAAATAAGTACCTTTTCTTGTAATAGAGTATTTAGAGTGGAAGACATAATGTTTGACCACAAAAATTATTTCTATACTATACATTTGTAGACTTTTACCCATTTACTGAAACATACAACTATCTGCTAATGAAGAAAAAAGATCTGCCTGTTTGTAAATGGTGGTTAGCCAAAACAGAGCCTAAATAAGAAAAAGCAGGCCCATCGTATACCCCAATTTGCTTTTCAGTTCCTCCTCTGGGTAGTTCTCTTCTGTCCACTTTGACAAACAAGTGGCAGATCTGCAGATCTGTAAATTTTCCTGACAGCTGACATGCAGAATATAAAAATGGAAACATGCACATTTTATAAACTTTGAACATTTACTTTGAAAAAGGAAGAAAGAATTCAGAATTAAATTTTCTTTCCTCTTAAATGGTGATCAAAGACCACATCATAATGTTAAGGTCGCCGAAGGAGGAACGCAAGAGGCCAAAAGGGGCCCTCCTTTAGCGACCCTAACACCAAATGAGTATCAATTACTCTGGAAAGACAAAAATTTAAGGCTAACCTACTAAATTCACTTCTCAGCTTTGGTTTAAAAAACGATCATCATGATAAATTTTGCAACTGAAGCTGAGGTTTTTCTCTTTTCTGATTCTTTTTCATGATCTTCCCCAAATAAGCCTTGGGGTCCCTACTTTCATTGCTCTAAGTGTACACATTTATTTAGGCTTCAGAAGGCTTCACACATGATAGAGGCTCAAAAATACTTGCTGCATGATAGAACACTAGTAAATGATAAAACCACCATGGTCTAAACTAATTATCAATAATTATTCATTCCTTTAGAGAGCTTATATACTTTTAATACCTAGGAATAAAAGTTCTATTCACTGGCTATGTAACTTTGGCCAACTCATTTGATTTCCATTTTCTTCAACTGTAAAATGGGAATAACAATGCCTTAAAGAACTTCTGTGAGGTTTAAATGTGATAATAGAAGTGAAAATATTCTAATATTATGAAGGCAATTATCCACATTTCTAATGCCTTATATGTCTAAGGTAGGGATGAGTATGCCACTTTCCCATTACAGCAAGTTAAGCTCAACATACCTAAAAACAAATGCATCACACGACTCCCAAACCATTTTCTCCTGTAGACTTTCCAAAGTTTCAAATCTGGATGAGTGAAGTCAATTTTACTTCTTTGTCTCACTACCACTCTCCACCCAATCCATCACCAAGGTCTAACAATCTTCCTCTAATGCAGTGATTTTCAACCTTTTTCATCTCATGGCACTCAAATTACTATAATTCTGCAGAACACCAAAAAAATATATTACATCTTTTGCCAATCTGACACACACACAAAATTAGATATAATTTCGATTCACTCACACCAGACGGCTATTGTTGTGTGGGCTGCTGCTATTTTTTCACTTGACAATCTAAGGGAAAAGAGGTCAGCGCCCGCGACTAAATACCAGGTATTGCATGTTCTTAAAAATTCTTGCGGCACACCAGTTGAAAATCACTGCTCTAACAGTTTCCTTCTTTTCCAGCATTATTAACACCTTCCCTTTACAATCTTATGTCTAGGTCAATGCAACTGATCTCCCAATACTTCTCTTATTCTCCAACAATCAAATTCAGTCCCAAACTTCCGACTTTAGAAACAAATTTCCAACTGCCTAGTTGCCAAATCTATCTCAGTAGATGATGATCTAGAGTACCTTTATATTAACATCTGAAATAGGCACCTTCTTGCATGGCTCTCAGTGATTTCAGCCTGCTGTTTTTTACACCCTTTGTGTGGACTGAACCTCATCACTTTGTTCTAATGAACAGTGAAAAGTGATGTGACTTCACTTCCACGCTTAGGTTACAAAACACTATGACTTCCATCTTGCTAGTGCTTTCTTGCCTTCTTCTCACTTCCTCTCTCTCTCTGAGGAATCAGGCTGCCAAGTAGTAAACTGCTCTATGAGGTGGCCCATGTGGTCAGGAACCAAAGGATGCCACCAACAGTCAGCCATGAGGAACTACGGTCTTTGTCCAAAAGGCAAAAATAATTGAATTGTGCCAAGACCCATAAGAGTGAGCCAGGAAGTGGCTCCTTCCTAGTTGAGCCTCAAGATGACTGCAGCCTTGTGAAAGACCCAAAGCCAGAGAACCCAGCTAAGCTGCACTGAGATTCCTGACCCACAGACACTGAGATAAAAAATGGTGCCCTAGCGAGTTTGGCTCAGTGAATAGTCGACCTGCAGACTGAAAGGTCCCAGGTTCAATTCTGGTCAAGGGCACATTCCTGGGTTGCTGGCTTCAGGAGGCAGCCAATCAATGATTCTCTTCCGTCATTGATGTTTCTATTTCTCTCTCCCTCTCCCTTCCTCTATGAAATAAAAATATATTTTTTTAAAAATGGTGCTTTTTCAATACACTAAATTTGGGAATACATGGTTGCGGGAAGCCGCCCATTGTCTTCACTAGCAGAGAGCCTAAATAAGAAAAAGCAGGCCCATCGTATACCCCAGAATGCTGGTGACCCTTGAGCCCTGGCAAAAGTCAGGGCTATGCACCCACTGTTTAGTCCAGACAATGGTAGCTGAAGCAACTTCCCCACCAGATAGTCATGTAAATCCTTAGTGATAAAATAGTCTGCCTGTTACTGGAACTTGCCTGCCTAAGGGGTATAGGTGTATCCCAAACTGAATAAAAGGATGGCAAGGCCTGAGCCAAAGCGGAGTACTTCCTCTTGGGATGGGCTCCCGCCTGGCCCCCCAATTTCCAAATTATTATTTCTTGTCTCGTCTCTTTCATTTGCGTGCGGCCCCTTCTCCAGAACCCAAACCCTGAACCACACAGGACATGGGGGTCTTCACACATCGTAGCACAGTAATAGATAACACACTACCTAACAGGTTTTTAAATAAGTTCCAGATAGATTAAAAATTAAATGTAAAATGACCAAATCATTTTAAAACTATATGAAAACAAGGATTTATAAAAATAACTTTCTATACTAGAAGTGAAAGGAAAAAGAGTAAGAGTTCTGACTTATAAGTTTTCTCTGTGCCTGAAAATATGTAATAAATCAAAATACAAAGACTAGAAAAATCTTTGCAGCAAGTTTAGCAAAGAACTAACCATACAAAATTAAAATATATTCTATGCAGTTATATAGTTATTATATAAAGGTTTAATATAAATTTTCTGGAACTATAATGAAGAAATCAATAAAAAAAGTGTTTCCAGGGAAGGAAACTCAGTGGCTAAGACAAGTATGTAAGGTAAACACTTAACTCTTTTACCTATTCAGGAAAAAAAATCCAACAAAATATTTTAAAGGAAATACTGATACTAAAATATTAATATGTAAATTTGAAAAATAACATCGGGTATATTAACAAGAAAAATAACAAAAATAAAAAACGGCAGATATTTCACAAAAGAAAAAATAAAATTAATCATAAAGAAAAATTAACTCAAGCCCTGCCAATATGGCTCAGTGGATTGAGCATCCTCTCATGCTCCAAAAGGTTGCAGGTTTGATTCCCAGTCAGGGCACATGCCAGGGTTTTGCACTTGAGCCCCCGGAGGGGGTGTGCAGGAGGCAGCCAATCTATGTTTCTATCTCTCTCTCCCTCTTTCTTCCTCTCTTAAAAAAATCAATAAGAAGATATCTATTTTAAAAAGAAAGAAAAATTAACTCAAAATGGATCAGAGATCTAAATGTAAGTGCTAAAATAAATAATTCTTAAATTAAAACATTTGCATAAGTCTTTGTGATCTTGGACTTGGCAATGATTTCTGAGATATGATACCAAGTATAAGCAAAAGAAGAAAAAATGGATTAGGCTTCATAAAAATTAAAAGCTTTTGTGCTACAGACAATAACATCAAGAAAGTGGCAAGGATGGAGTGGGAGAAATCAATGAGGGAAAAAGGGGACATATGTAATACCTTCAACAATAAAGATTTAAAAATAAAAAAATAAAAAAGTGATTACTGATTTAAAAAAAAAAAAAGAACCTGGAGAGCATTATGCTAAGTGAAATAAGCCAGTTAGAGAAAGATAAATATCACATGATCTCACTCATTTGTGGAATATGACGAACATAAACTGATGAACAAAATTAGATCCAGAGATACAGAAGCATCAAACAGACTGTCCAACCTCAGAGATCCACCAAAGGGCTTGTATGCATGCATATAAGCATAACCCATGAACACAGACAGTAGGGGGTGAGGGCATGTGCTTGGGGGTGGGAATGGCCAATGGGGGAAAAAGGAGACATATGTAATATTTTAAACAATAAAGAATTTAAATTAAAAAAAAAAAGTGAAAAGAGCCCTAGCTGGTTTGGCTCAGTGGATAGAGCGTTGGCCAACACACTGAAGGGTCCTGAGTTTGATTGCTATTTTCTTTGAAACTGTTCACCATTGTGTCATAGAGTTCTCTACCTTTTTTTTTTTTAAATATATATTTTATTGATTTTTTACAGAGGAAGGGAGAGGGATAGAGAGCTAGAAACATCGATGAGAGAGAAGCATCGACCAGCTGCCTCCTGCACGCCCCCCACTGGGGATGTGCCTGCAACCAAGGTACATGCCCTTGACCGGAATCGAACCCGGGACCCTTCAGTCCCCAGGCCGATGCTCTATCCAGTGAGCCAAACCGGCTAGGGCAAGTTCTCTACCTTCTTAAACAGAGTGTCATACAGTTCTCTACCTTCTTAAACACGATGACTTAAGGTCATTGTGACCATGATTATTGTACTAGGAAGTAATATAGCTGAACCTGCATGTTAATTTTTCAAATCTTCTTTGTCCTACACTGTCAATTGCCATTTCCTCTGTTACATTTCCCATGATAACCTTTTCCATTTGTGATTCCAATGGATTCTAGTTTGAAAATTATATAACTATTAAATAATACCCTAAATAAGGGATAATAGGGTTCTGAATGAAAGTACAGCATGGCTTTATGAGAATTCTCTGCAGTGCTTCTAAGAAACTTGTTTAACTTTTCCATTCAATTAAGACTGGATTTCAAAAAAAGATTTGAGGGTGTCAGAAAATTGACCTCCGGCTACATGGAATATTACCTTACCTTGCTTTCTTTTTTTTCCCCCCTTAAATCCTTACCTGAGGCTATGTTGCTGTTGTTTTTTTATTGATTTTTAGAAAGAGAGGGATAAGAGTGGAAAAAGAAGGAGGGAGGGAGAGAGAGATGGAGGGAGGGAAGGAGAGAGTGGGAGAGGAAGGGAGGGAAGGGGGGAGGGAGGGAGAAAAATATCGATGTGATGATCAGTTGCCTCCCTTGCACGCCCCAACTGGGGATCGAACCTGAAACCTAGGTATGTGCCCTGATGGAAACTGAACCTGCAACCATTTGGTGTACAGGACAATTCTCCAATCAACTGAGCTACACCAGCCATGGTTCTTTCTTTCTTAAGTCATATAAAAATATCCCTGCCAAGTAATTAATTTTATATGGTTAGTAAGCCACATACAAAAATGCATCATGATGATTCCAAAAGTGGGCCTAGACACCTCACAGTAACTATCTACACTTTTTTTCTGTATGTTAATATAGTCATATATGTTCACATATATGGGTACTAGAGGCCCAGTGCATGGATTTGTGCACCGGTGGGGTCCCTCGGCCTGGCCTGCGGACATGCCCAGAGAGGCCCCGGATTGCGAGAGGGTGCAGGCCAGGCCAAGGGGCACGATCAGGGCCTGGGAGGGACCACGGGAGGGCTCCAGGGCATGTCTGGCAGGGCCAGACCCCTGCAGCAAGCTAACCTACTGGTCAGAGCATCTGTCCCCTGGTGGTCAGTGAGCGTCATAGCTACCAGTCGAACAGTCAGTTGCTTAGGCTTTTATGTATATAGATTATTCATGATAAATGTATATCCTTCACAAAATCTTGGCTTTAATCTAAAGTTTCACACAAATTTCACAAGCATCACAAGGGCTAAAAAGGACTAGAGTCAGGCAAAATTTCCTTTCCCTAAAGAATTCATCCCTTTAGTTCTAGTAAGATGGAATATCCTAATTTTATCCATTCTTAAGATTCTGGAAGGGTATTTTCCTCTACACTTTACATATCAAAAAAACAAACAACAACAACAAAAAAAAAACTGTTGCTTGTCCAGGACTCTCTTCCTGCTCCTTAAGTTTTTCATTTGTATTTAGGAAAATTAACAAATGTAGAATTTCTCACCAAGACAGAGCGCTAGTAAGTGGCCTGGTCAACTCAAACTGAAACTCTAGTATAACTGGTTTAGAGTATCAGAGGCACCAGCTTATGTACCTCTGCCTTTGTATTCAAACCATTTATGTACCTCTCCCCTTTTAAGTCACAAACACCCGGAGGGCAAGAATCCTTCTGATTCATTAATTTCATCCAGTCACTCGACAAATACCTTCTGAGCACCTAGTGTTTGCGAGCTTCTGGAGAGAAGCTCACAGTCAAGCAGAGAAGGCAGGCTTGTAAACAAATTGCAACACGACAGAAAAAGAGAAGCGGGTACGGAATTAAATCAGAGTAAAGAGTTACTCTAAGGTTGCAGAGGAAGTTCAAGGATACATGTAGGTATTCTCCAATGGGCTTCCATACATACCTGTTGAGCGGACAAATGAATGGATTAAATCTCGCTAAGGAAAGATGTGATCCCAGGTCCAAAGGAAATCAGTTGCTTCGGGAAGTCAGTGGAAAAGCTTTACTTTTCAACAACGGCAGGAACGCAGATTCCAGCACCCTCACCTCACCCTCACCTCCACCCCAGGAGATCACCTTGGAGAAAGGGCCATCCATACCTGTACTGCCAGCTTTTTGCATTGCCTCCGCGGCCGCCGCCGCCGCTGCTGCTGCCGCTGCTGCTGCTGCTGATTCCACCCCCACCGCTGCTGTTGCTGCTGTTCTTGTTCGGGGTCACCGCCGGGGCCGGGGCCGGGCCCTCCAGCTTTCCCTCGCTCTCTGAGACTTTCATGGTTGACACGGGGTCAACCCCCTGCATCTTAACTCCAAAGTCCATTTGCCCTTCTTGGGCGCGGAGAACGACTCTGCCCTTGTGTGGGTGATGGTTCCCAAGATCTGACCTCAGGGGATCCCACGAGCTAAGTCAGACGGTGGCCGGAGTGGGACCCATCAGAGGGTCCCGGGAAGGAAGACAAGCGTTCCACTGGAGGGGAACTTTCCAGCGGGCGAGGGGAGCGCGGACAGGAGCCTTTCCACATGGATCTCCTTCCCGGCAGCGCCGCGAAGAACAATCACCCCGCCAGAGGGCTTGGTGGCATGCTCGGAGCAGAGGCAACGCGGGCTAGTCGGGGGCTGGTGCCAAGAGGGCCGGGCGAAGGCCGGAGGACCACGGA
>NW_005365371.1:2882732-2917777 GCF_000412655.1 Myotis brandtii
AGAGTCCCACGCCCTCGCTCCAGCCCTCAAAGTGAACACCACAGCCAGGGCCGCCGCCCCACCCACAGCCCCACGGGGGTCATCCACCCGCGGGCTTGCGCCCCGCCTTCCCTTCCGGAATGGTGTGAGCTCACTTCCCCCAGAGCTGAAGCCTCTGACGCCATCTTGGAGCCGGGCAGACGCCCGGAAGGGGGCGGGGCCTCCGAGGGTAGCGGGGCCGGAGTGGCTGAGGGGGGACCGCGAGAGGGAGGAACCGCGAGGGGCGGGAGGAGGGGCGGGGCAGAGGGAGGGCCTTGTGGAGTGTGGCTTCCGGTGATCCTAACCGGGTCTGTCCTGTTCCAGGGCCCATGGCAGGCATTTTAGGAAGAAAGCTTAGGGAAATCATGTCATGTCTATCAGAAATGATTAAAAAACACACACACCCAACCCTCATTTTAGTAATTCTGCAACAAATGCATGACACTGAAATAAGGCAAGTAAATGTTATAAGTGAAAAAGGAACTGTTGTGAGAATATTATAGTTCTCAGAATGAAAGCTAGGTAGGTACGCCTCCTGACCCCAAGCATATCGTTCACCCTCTTTAGATACTGGTTTTTGCTTCTGTAAAGTAACAGTGGTTGATTAGGTGATTTCTAAAATCCTTTCTAATTGTAAATTCTCCTTCCTAACATCTTGTGAGTTGAATGTATACCCTATGCAAAACAGTATGGTAGATGCAAAGAAGTATTACTCAAAGTGAAAAAACAAAGCAGCAAAATAAATACAAGTATACCGATAATTAAGGCTTGGAGGAAATAAAAGGGCATCTTATAGCCCTAGCCAGTTTGGCTCAGTGGATAGAGCATTGGCCTGCAGACTGAAGGGTCTTGGGTTCAATTCCAGTCAAGGGCACATGCCCAGGTTGTGGGCTTGATCCCCAGTAGGGGGCATAAGTCAAGGGCACATGCCCACCAGGTTGTGTTGATCCCCAGTAGGGGGCATACTGATCAATGATTCTCTCTCATCATTGATTCTCTCTCCCTTCCTCTCTGAAATCAATAAAAAATTCTTTAAAAAATAATAAAGGGATCATATAAGAAAATAAATGGGATGAGATGGAGAACCTACTTTACAAGAGTAGTGGAGAAAAGTCATCCATGAGGAGACAACATGAAAAGTTAGAGATGAAGAAAGATGAGGAAGCTAAGGAAAAGGCAACCTTTACTTATTCTGAGAAATGAGTCATCTGGGAGCCTGGAGTATGTGAGCAAGAGAGAGTGGTGTGAAATGAGAGTGAAGTGATAGGCAGAGAAATTTATATTTTATTGTAACTGTAATTGAAAATCACTGAAAGTTTTATCAGAGGAGAGTTGTGATCCAATCTACATATTTTAAAATATCTCTCTAGTCTTTTCAACAAATGGTGCAGAGACAACTGGATATCCACATGCAAAAGAATAAAACTGGACCATTTACCATATAGAAAAATTAACTCAACATGGATCAAAGACATAAAGTTAAGAGCCAAAACTAAGAAAAACTGTTGTGAGAAAAGTATGGTTCTCACAATGAAAAACAGAGGAGTAAATCCCCATGATCTGAGGTTAGGAAAAGCCTTCTTAAACACATCAAAATATAAGTGACAAAAGAAAAAATAGATAGGTTGGACTTCATGAAAATTAAAAATTGTGCTCCAAACAATACCATCAAGAAAGTGAAAAAACAACCCAACAGAGAGAAAGAAAAATATTTGCAAACATATATCTGACAAGGGACTTGTAGCCAGAATATGTAAAGAGCTCTAATGGCTCATTAATAAAAAGATAAGTAAGCCTATCAACCAATATCATCCCCAATAAATTCAATTTTAAAAAAAGATAAGTAAGCCAATTTAAACATGGGGACAGGAGCTACACAGACATTTCTCCAAAGACGATACACAAGGGAAACAGATGCAGTGGTGGCCAGAGGAAGCAGAGAGCAGGGCCACGCCCATGACAGTGCTGACTGTGGGGCCATAGTGACCACCTGGAGGGGCACTGGCAGAAGTTTGTGGAGAACATCTGGCAGCTCAGCAGCAGCAGCAGCCCAGCAACCAGGCTGAGCTCAACCAAAACCTGAATTTATTGTGACTGCCTTACAGGACATTGATAGTGCAGACAGTAACTTCATGATGCTACTGAACCTTTAGAAGTTTTTGAATATATTGATTAAGGTCCAAATCTGCAACTCTATACCAAAGAGTGCCTGGAGAAGGCTCTGGTATGATGAACAAGTTAAAGGCAAGATTACATGATGAAGGGTTGTGGTCCATTCATGTTCTGTCCGGTCTTGGCTATTCTCTGCAACACAGCCACAGGCTGAAGGCAGACAAGGCTCGCAAGAAGCTTCTGGCTGACCAGGCCGAGGCCCGCAGGTCTGAGACCGAGGAAGCCCACAAGCACCCTGAAGAGCGGCTCCGGGCCAAGAAGGAGGAGATCATCAGGACTCTGTCCAAGGAGGAAGAGACCAAGAAACAAAACTCCCCCTCTCTTCCCTGTACACAGTGGCCTCGGCAATTACATGGTTCAGTCATTCAGTAAAGTAGCCTTCATCTTTTAAAAAAATAAAAAGGAAATATGTAGAAAGTGCATAGCGTGGTACCTAGCATCTAGTCAGTACTAAACAAATGCTATTTTCATTTTCTTTTAAGATTTATTTATTTATTTTTTTACAGAGAGAGGAATGGAAAGGGAGAGGGAGAGAGAAACATCCAATGTGAGAGTGAAACATCAATAGGCTGCAGGAAATTAAACCGGCAACCTTTGGGTGCACTGGATGACACCCAACCCACTGAGCGACAGGGCCAGGGCTCATTTTCACTTTCTACGCCTAATAGAGAACGGGAGGGTGATTTATTTTCCCAAAACACAAGAGACCTGCTTTCTCTATGAGCCTGCAGCTATGGCAGCTGCAATGAAGAGGACAGGCCACAGAGAAGCTGGGGGGAAGGTGGAGGGGAGCAGTACAGAGACACCGTGAGAATAAAGCTGTGGACCCACAATTTATATTTTTTTTAAAAATGAAAGAAGGAAAAAGGAAGAAAGGAATTTTTAGAAGGAAATAGGTTCACATTCACAATAGATGTTACTTCTGTGGTGAAACAGAGTTTCAATTAGCCAGGAGCCCCTCCTCCTGACTCTAGCTTAGGCAAGGATCCTTAGGTGATTCAGCAACAGGGAGCAAGCATTTCACCGGAAACACTCCTCTGCCAAGCTCATAGCTCATTGTGGGAGTAAAATAAATAGGCACACTCAGAGCTTTTGTTGGGGAAGAGAGAATGGACTAGCTGCTGTGCTCAGATTTGGATAAAATAATTTTTTTTCTCCCATTCTTTGCTTCTCCCAGTACCTCTCTTCTGAATCCCTATTGAACCTGTCTGTGGACGAAAGAGGCCACATGCTAACCTGACAAGCTCAGGGAAGGCCTGCATGGCAGTCTTGTGAACTCAAAGACCTAAAGTAACCACAAAGGATGGTCTGAAATTTAACTAACAGCAGTTATGATGGGTAGTCACCTCCTCAGCTGGTATCTTCCCTGACAAGGTCAACCTTTACCTTACTTGAGCCTATCTGTCGTTTTGCATCTACAATAATATACCCTTGAAATGTCAGGGTAATGTGTAACTTCCCTTTTTTCCAGACTCCTCAGGCCACAACCAAATGCCCTGGGCACCAGGACAGGAGACCATAAATTCCTTCATTGTTATTGTTATCATGTTAATTGTTGACTGTTAACTATCCGGCACCCACCTAAGTATGTGTCTACCATTTTACTTTTTATCCGATCCCAGAGGTCCCCCCACCTTTGCTTTCTCCCGCCTCTCTAACCTATCACCAATGGATTTCATGTAACCCACCTATGCCTCCCCCTATGTGTAAAAATAGATGAAAAACCTCCATTCTCCAGAGCATTGTCCCAATACGTTGAGATTCTGCTTCCCGGCAATTGTGGACAGTTTGGCTCAAATAAACTCACAAAAATTCTTTACAGGTTTGAAGTATCCATAAAGTTTATAGTGTTAACCGTGTCCGTAAAGTTTATAGGCTGGGATACCATTAGAAAGTAAGTGAACTCTTATAAGGAAACCATCCAGATTAAATTCACCTTATTTTTCAAGTTTTAGCATCATTTCCCTCCCTAACATATCCCTGCTTCTGTGTGGCTTGGAATCCCTCTCCTGAGAATAACTCCCCTGGGTGGTGGTTGGGCAAAGGCCTCAGATGTACCCATAAAACCACTGGCAGGGAAGGAATTACATCTTTGGGGCCTTAAGCATTGAAAGATGATGTTTCTCATATATGTTCAAAATAGTAATAATAATCTATATATATAAAAGCCTAATATGCAAAGTGTCCCCACTGGAGTTTGACTGACAACCGGGAGTTCGATCGCTTGCTATGACATGCGCTGACCACCAAGGGGTGGCGCAGAATGAAGGAAGGCCCCGGCCGGCAGCTAGCATCTGGGGAAGGGAGGTCCCGGCCAGCAGCCAGCAGCCTCTAGGGACCCTACCCATGCACAAATTTCATGCACTGGGCCTCTAGTAATAATGACAACCTGTGAAACAAATGAAAAATGCCCAACGAAGTTTGGATTTCCCCCATAAAAAACTGTTTTGAAATGTCATGTTTCAAACTTGAGACACTTGGGAGAGGCAGGGCTTTCCTGGTGTGCTTATTGGGTAACAGCACTGGATCGGGAGAAATGCCTTCTGCCTGGTGGTGGTGGTATGGGGTGGGGGCGGAGTTCCTAACCCCCTGGCTGCTCTACCCTGGAACAAATGGACTTAGTTCAGTCTCTTCTCCATCTGTGAGAGCATACTTGGAATGGTGAAGTAGTAGAAAACTGTGCCACAGGAAGGGACTCAGGGGTACCAGCCATTGAGGACAGGCTCATGGCAACTGGGAATTTGGGGTGGTTTGGCTACATCAATGGTGAGGTGCCTATTTTATGGCTTTGCCTTGGGCCCTCTTTTTAGTTTTTCCCCCAGGATACTGGATAACTGCTTTGTGTTCTATGTTTAAGATCTCTGTGTAAAAAAAACAAAAAACAAAACAACTAAAAAAAGATCTCTGTGGGACTATATTTGCATTAACATGAAGTCTTTAACGTCAACCTTTGATCTCTCTCATATAGGAACTCCTCCCTCCTCACCCTCACCCAAGGCTGTGAGCGACTTAGAAGGCAGATTCCTAGGTCCTGAGCAATTAACGCAGCCTGGTGCAGGGCAGGCCTCTGTAAATGCTTGTGGAACGAAGGAATGATGGGAACCTTTCAGATGACAAAACGCCTTATCCCTTCCTGGTCTGGCATCTCCTCACAGCACTCAGGCCAAGACTCTGCATCATGGGCCTCAGCTACACGGTATGTTCTGGGCTTGCTCTTGGCACCCTTTTGTCCTCAGTGCCAGCAGCCTCAGTGTCAGTAGTGATGATGGCATTTGTGATGTTACTCACACGAGCCAGAGGACGAGATCCTCTCATCTTTCCATACATTAGCCACCAGGGGAATTGTTATTAATTTTCTAGATACTGAACTCATAGAGTACAATGTCTAAATGAAAACAAACCTCTTTTGTCCTGTGGAAGCTGGAAGATGGCTGAGTCTGTTAGAGCAGGGAACAAAGAGGCAAGGTCAAGTGATTAATGATGTGGGAAGTAACTTTCTATTGTAAGTTTATTGGCAAAGAACTAGAGGTTTGGTAACATGCATAGTCAGAAAGAGAACAGTAAGATCTTGCAGTCGAATGGACTTAAGTCAGATTTATCCAAAGGTTCCCCATATGGGGCCCAAAGATGAACTTTCAAGAGTGTTATGCTCGGCCAGTGTTGCTCAGTGGTTGAGTGTCAACCCATGAACCAGGAGGTCATGGTTCTATTCCTGGTCAGGGCACATGCCCAGGTTGTAGGCTCAATCCCCAGTAGGGGGCCTGCAGGAGGCAGCCAATCGATAATTCTCTCTCATCATTGATGTTTCTATCTCTCTCTCTCCCACTCCCTTCCTCTCTGAAATCAATAAAAAAATATATTTTTTAAAAAGAGTGGTATGGTTTCTCTTTTTCTATGGGAGTTTAGGATGAAGAAAGACCCCCATCTTCTTGAACTGAAATGAGATCTGGCTAAAGGAAAAGAGAGAAAGTGGTCTCAGATTTTCAAAAATCACAAATGTTATTTCTTATTTCTTCTCCAAAAACCTTTACTGTAGTCATTAACTGAAGATACATATTGCACATGGATTACATGCCAGGCACTCTGCTAATTGCAAAGGATACTACAATAAACAAGATACAGACTCTGCCCTCAAAGCCCACACAGAGAGCTGGGAAACCAGTTATTAAACAAGAAATTTAAAATAAATGTGAGAAGTGTCAAGATATATGTAAGTATGGAGCTGGAGGAGAAATGGGTGGGTGAGTGAGTGGGCGGTTGTTTACCTAATGTAGCAATCAGAGAAGGCCTTCTTGAGAAAACTGATATTTAACCTGATAACTGCAAAGATGAGTTGAAGGCAGAGTATGGCAATGATCTAGGTCGAGGGAAAAACATATCCAACAATGAGAGAAGAGGTATAAGAGGAAATTAAAGAAGGCTGGGGTGACCAGCGCTTGAAAGGATATAACAGAAGATGAGTCTAGGGATGTTGTCAAGGATCAGATGGTAGGCCAAGAAATTTGGAATTTTTTCTAAGCACAAGGGGAGCCATTGAATGAATCTAACCAAAATAATTAATTGCATGATGAGATTAAGGTTGTTTAATATAGAATGACATTATCTCTAGCCCTAGCTTCTTCCTGGATCTAAGTACAGCCTTGCCCTAAATTAGGTTGTTAAGAAAATATTTCCCACACACGTTGCTGGATTTCAAGGAGAAAGACCTCCACTGCCAGTCTTGCAAGCCATCAGATGGGCACAGAAACTTCCAGCAAGATTCTGTAAGAGAGTGAAGTAATGGATCTTCATCCTATCTGTTTACATTTCTCAATGTCCTGACTCATTTGACCATAAAGACATGTCAATTCTCTCCTAATGGTTCTTTTCTTCTCCTCCTACCATCTCTACAGCTTTTAAAGTGGTATTGGGCACCATACGGCCTTGTGAAAAGTTGCTTAATACAATGGACATGGAATAGAGAGACATTCTTCTGACTTTTGAGGCAATTTGCTTTCATCATAAGCTCTTCTTTTTATGGCAATTATAGTTGTTCATAGCTCTTTTGCCTGTGATAAAACCTATTTTACTCTTTTGAACCATTCCAAATGTTTTAGAATTTAACTGATCAGATCTTTAAAGCAGTTTCTCATATGTTCTAGGAAGAGACTGGAATAAGACATTTCGCGCAGACCACAGCCCAATGGCATCAATTCATCTCAAAAAAAGCATAACAGTGACAGTTTTCCTCATTCAGCCACGCAAGGTGTGATTCTACCTTCTTTCAATTCTGGAGAGTCTGAGGCAACGATTTCCTCATTGTTCTTGGCAATTTAAGTTATTCTTTGCAAATGCAGTACTGTTGGGAAACCAAGCTACGAATTATTTGGAGCATTTGGTCAGGCTGCCGGAGGCCAAGTTCAGCTAGTCCTCTGACCTTCTACCTCCAGTCTTCCCTAAGCTCAAGCTTTCCATTTTGCTGTGATCCTTTCTCATGGCAGTATGCTCCTAGTTTCCTGTTCAACTTTTTTTTTTAATTATTATTTTTTATGTTTTTATTTTATTGATTTTTTACAGAGAGGAAGGGAGAGAGATAGAGAGTTAGAAACATCGATGAGAGCGAAACATCGATCAGCCGCCTCCTGCACATCTCCCACTGGGGATGTGCCCGCAACCCAGGTACATGCCCTTGACCGGAATCGAACCCAGGACCTTTGAGTCCGCAGGCCGACGCTCTATCCACTGAGCCAAACCGGTTTCGGCCCTGTTCAACTTTTAATCAAGATCCAAAGTCTTTGTTATAGACTTTGCTAGTTGAACAAAAGGCAAAGAAAATATCAGGCTTCTATTGTATATATCTTGCTATTGAGGAGGAATTCTGTGATGACCCTTGCAGGTAACAATTCTGTGTAACAGACTTGTGGCCTTTTTAGTTGACAGGATTCACAGATGCAAATGCTGAAGAGAGTCAGGTGAATGAATGCAGAAGGCCAGGTGGGAAGTGGAGGGTGCCTGCCCCACCTAAAGAGAGGACCACCACTCACTCCAACAGACTGTTGCCAGGAAGGCCCAGTGAAGCCACATCTTCTAATTTGCTAAGAGAAGCCAGAAACCTGGGCTTTAATGTGATAGATCCTCAAGTTTTAAATGTTTCCCCCAAAGAAGTTTAATATGTAGGAGCCAAAACAAAGCATGTTTCATGACCAGATTCAACCCAAGTTCATCCCACATCTGCATGTCAGAGCTCCAGCTATTTCAAGACAGATCATGTCACTATAAATATTTGTTCTTTTAGGTAAAAATCTTCAATTCTCAGTAAAATGCTCAATTCCTTTTTTTTTTAAAATTAATAAATCTCTTATTGTTCAGATTATTACAGATGTTCCTCTTTTTTCCACCATATCTCCCCACCACCAGGTTCCCACCCCACCCCATGCCCTTACCCCCTACCACTGTCCTCATCCATAGGTGTAAGATTTTTGTCCTCAATTCCTTTTAAGACATGATTTTAAGTGTCATTATTGTCCAGCATGCCCCCAGGTATGCCCAAAGTAGAAAGAAGCAAACTTGTACAAGTGTCCAGACTTGTATAAAGTGGATCAGGTCAGTTACCTCCCTTACTCTTGACAGTATGCCTCTATAAATACAGCCTTTAGTCATCTTAGCACGTCTCTGCCAGTGTGCATTAACCTTGTCTTAAATCCTTCATGTGTTCGCTATGAAAGCCCATCTCCCCACCTAGTGCCTGGTACGTGGCTTTTCTCCTGTTAACTTATATCTTGCCAAATTCTCCTCATTGCTCCAGCCTGACGACCTCTCTTTGGATTCTGATCCTGACATCCTCTCCATTCATGGCCTCCTCTGGCTTCATATCGGCTGCAGAATCATCAGATGGTCTCCTGTCCTCATCCAAGTCATGGACAACATTTTCACCAGGACAGAGTCTAAGTAGAGTCTTTCCCCTGGATTCACATGATCCCATCAATCAGAACTCTTTGGTGAGGTGCATTGTCTCCATCCTCACCCAGCTTGTGTTTCTCCACCTAATTCGAAAAAATGTAGTAAGAGATCTGGCTGAAATCCTATGGTTATAGCATTTCCCTACCCTATGATCTAGCAGCCTTAATTTTTAATAATCACCCAACAAGTTAGTGGCTGAGCTAAAGCAGTGTAATAGCTGCTGTCCTAAATCTCCCAATCTACTTGGAGACATGAGACACATACAACTGAAACAGTCCAGAGGATGGGCTCTTCTCTCCCCCATCAGCAGAGAGGAAAGGGATGTGAGAAAAGAGGGCTTTAGAGTAACCTGTCCATGATCCAAACGTCAGAACAGAGCTGCAGGCAGAATTAAAACCTCTGGCTGAATCTGAACATGCCAGGTCCTTTCCCATGTTTCTTTCCTACAACTTGGAAAAAATGATATTTTCTTTTCAGTGTGGGCTGTTGATCATTTGAAACAGTTCTCCTGCGGAAACAGTCCCTGTGGAATCTCCTTCCTAGAAATGCTGTTAGAGCTGGCAGGTCTGGCAGGAGATCTGGGCCAGATAACTATTCAGTCGCTACAGCCGTGTTCCTTTAGCAACGAGGGCCAAGAAAGAGGCATTTGTTTCAAGCATTCATGGCAAGGGAGATTTTCCATAGCCAAGTGCAGCTCGCTTGCAGGTCAAGGAGGGTCAGGCTGTATTCCCTGCACTGTGCTTATGTCAAAAGTGGACCCAGCACTACAGTCTAAAGCAGCCGTGGGCAAACTACGGCCCGCGGGCCGGATCCGGCCCGTTTGAAATGAATAAAACTAAAAAGAAAAAGACCGTACCCTTTTATGTAATGATGTTTACTTTGAATTTATATTAGTTCACACAAACACTCCATCCATGCTTTTGTTCCAGCCCTCCGGTCCAGTTTAAGAACCCATTGTGGCCCTTGAGTCAAAAAGTTTGCCCACCCCTGGTCTAAAGACACTTCTTAGGAATACTCTGTTCTCTCAAGTAAAAGAATGTTTTTGTTGTGTGACTAGTTATGGGAACTATGCGGACAGTTCTGGTCTAGTCCAGTGCTGAAAAGTGTCTAGGCCTGTCTTGAGTCCCATCCTCCTATGCTATCACCACTCTAATGCCACAATGTTCCTCCTGTCCTCAAATTTGTTTCTAAAATATGAACAAAGAAAGTTAAGCTTAGCTTAGGTGGGAGACATAAGGGTATCTCCTGACTATGAAAGTACGGGAGACCTGAGACCAGTCTACAAGGAGGATACAGGGAGTTGCTGGTCCCTGCAGGGCTTGAGGCAGAGGATTAATGCCAGTTTGTCAGAGATGGGGTTGGTACAGAACCTAAGGAAGGCGTCACCTGCAGCAAACCTGAGCCCAGACTTTGGAAGGTTTTCGGTTGTTTCAAGGATTAGGCCACTTGTAAGAGAATTGCCACAGAGAGGGGAAAGTGGAAGGCACCACGTCTTAACCTCCTGTGTTTTCAGCCTCAGGTATCCAGGCGACCTTCCTCCTGGATGCCACCTGGACCTTCAGCTTCAGGCGCCGCATTGCTCAGAAAGCCTCTTCCACTCAGCCTGACTTTTCCTCTTTGCCCCTGGTTTCCTTGTTAGGTCCAGGCCTTCACAGGAAAATACATCACATCTCCATCATGTTCACCTTTCCTTCCCAAGCGTACATGCACGAGAGCTGTCTTAGTCCTTTCGGGCTGCTGTAACAAAAGTACCATAGACTGGTGGCTTAAACAACAAACGTTTCTTTCTGATAGTTCTGGGGGCTGGAAATCCTAGATCAAGACTCTGGCAGATTGTCTGATGAGGGCCCACTTCCTGGTTCATAGATGGCCTTCTTCTTGCTGTGTTCTTGTGTACATGGTGGAAGGCTCAAGAAACACTCTGAGCCCTAACCGGTTTGGCTCAGTGGATAGAGCGTCAACCTGCGGACTGAAAGGTCCCAGGTTCGATTCCGGCCAAGGGCATGTACCTGGGTTGTGGGCACATCCCCAGGAGGAGGTGTGCAGGAGGCAGCTGATCGATGTTTCTCTCTCATTGATGTTTCTAACTCTCTATCCCTCTCCCTTCCTCTCTGTAAAAAATCAATAAAATATATATTTTAAAAAAAGAAACACTCTGAGGTCCCTTGTATAAGGGCACTAATCCCATTCGTGAGGGTTCCATCCTCACGACCTAAGCACCTCCCAAAGACCCAACCTTCAAATACCATCATACTGAGGGTTAGGATTTCAGCATTTGAATTTTTTTTATTATTATTAAATCTTTATTGTTCAGATTACATTTGTTCCTCTTTCCCCCCCCCCCATAACTCCCCTCCTAATCACCAGTTCATTCTGTACATCAGATTATTTATTCACTTGATTCTTAGATTCACTTGTTGATAGATGCATGTTTGTTGTTCACAATTTGTATCTTTACCTTTTTCTTCTTCCTCTTCTTAAAGGATACCTTTCAGCATTTCGTATAATACTGGTTTAGTGGTGATGAACTCCTTTAGCTTTTCCTTATCTGTGAAGCTCTTTATCTGACCTTCAATTCTGAATGATAGCTTTGCTGGATAAAGTAATCTTGGTTGTAGGTTCTTGGTATTCATCACTTTGAATATTTCTTGCCATTCCCTTCTGGCCTGCAAAGTTTCTGTTGAGAAATCAGCTGACAGTCGTATGGGTATTCCCTTGTAGGTAATTGAGTCTCTTTCTCTTGCTGCTTTTAAGATTCTCTCTTTGTCTTTTGCTCTTGGCATTTTAATTATGATGTGTCTTGGTGTGGTCCTCTTTGGATTCCTTTTGTTTGGGGTTCTCTGCGCTTCTTGGACCTGTAAGTCCATTTCTTTCACCAGGTGGGGGAAGTTTTCTGCCATTATTTCTTCAAATAGGTTTTCAATATCTTGCTGTCTCTCATCTTCTGGCACCCCTATTATTCTGATGTTTGTACGCTTGAAGCTGTCCCAGAGGCTCCTTACACTATCTTCGTATTTTCGGATTCTTTTTTCATTTTGCTTTTCCGGTTGGGTGTTTTTTGCTTCTTCGCATTTCAAATCTTTGGCTTGATTCTTGCGCTCCTCTGGTCTGCTATTGGGTGTAATATTCTTTATTTCAGACCGTGTATGCTTAATTTCTAGTTGTTTCTTTATCATAGCATCGAGGGTCTCATTAGTTTTCGTGAGTCTCTCCTCAAGTTTATTGGCAGCTTCTAGCACATTTTTGCAAGCCCTCAAAATTGCGTTTTTTAGCTCTATATCCTCCATTTCTGTCATGTTTTTTTGTCTCCGCATTTTTTATGCTTTCTTGGTGCACCCCCTTGTGATCTTTGTGCGCAGTCTTGTTCTAGTTGAGCCTTGATTGTTGTAGTTAATACTAGAGGGATTTGACCACCAGGCCGACTGGCTGTGAGAATCAGCTGTCTCAGCATTTGAATTTTGTTGGGAAATAAAACATTCAGTCCAGAATAAGAGCTCTGAGAGTTCTTCCTCACCTCAGACTGGACTCTGAGTATATTCTCTGTGGTCCTGGTCTCAGTCACATTTTGGCTGATATTAACTGGGTCTTAAGTAATCTTAAAGAGTTATCGTATTGACCAGTTGACATGGCTCAGTGGTTGAGCGTTGATCTATGAACCAGGAGGTCAGGGCACATGCATGGGTTGCGGGCTTGATCCCCAGCAGGGTATATGCAAGAGGCAGCCAATCAATGATTCTCTCATCACTGATGTTTCTATCTCTCCCTCTCCCTTCCTCTCTGAAATCAATAAAAAGATATTTTTAAAAAAGAGTTATCATTTCATCGTATACATTCTTTAACTCCCAGAAAAATCTATTTAGCCATGCCAAGAAGATGGGCATCTAGCTTTTTTAAAGTACAGTACAGGGAATAGAGTCAATAATATTGTAATAACTATGTATAGTGTCATGTGGGTAATACAATTATCAGGGGGAACACAATGTAAAGTATATGATTGTCTAGCCACTATGTGGTACACCTGAAACTAATGCAAACTGTAACTGAAAAAAAATGAAATAAATGCTCTTGACTGAGAGAGAAAAAAAAGGTGGTCACTTTGGCCAGTGTGGTTCAGTTGGTTGGGTGTCATCCCATGCCCCAAAGGGTTGCCAGTTTGATTCCTGGTCAAGGCACATGCCCAGGTTGCAGGTTTGATCCCTGGTGGGGGGTGTGCAGGAGGCAGCCAATCGATGTTGGGCTTTCACATTGATGTTTCTCTCTCCTTTTCTCTTTCCCTCTCTCTAAAAATCAATAAAAAATATTTTTAAAAGGGTGATCATCTGGTTTTTAAAGACCATTTTAAGAAGTAATATTTTTCATAAGCAATCTATTGAACACCTATACAAGCATGTTCATAGTTTATCCTAAGAAAATTAGAAATTACCTAAATATCCATTAGTAAGATAATGTGTCGTTCCTTATAGCTTCTGTACTATTTAAAAATAATTTTTTAATCCTCACCTGGGGATATATATATGACCCAGAAAGACAAGCATCACCCAGATAAAATACTCATCAGGTAGCTAAAGGTATCTGAACTCCCGTACCAAATGTATGGGAGCCAAATTTCATTCTTCTTTCCAGACTGGTTGTTTTCCTGTCTACCTTGTGGAAGTGCAGTAGTGTGGCTCTTTCATTAAGCTGCATAGTGGAGATGACATGGTGTGGTTGAATGACCCTGGACTAAAGTCAGACCATCCTGGCTCCACCATTTGATAATTGTGTGACTTGGACAAACTACAAATCATTCCTAAGAATCAGTTCTCTAATCTTATTAATACTTACATGCTGGAGTTATAGGGAACAAAAGTGAAATAACATCTAATGTTAGTTACCTTCTCACATTCTTTCAGGTAAAGAAGCTTGATCTAAATATTTCTAGGCAGAATTCACCCAATCTCTGCCATTGATGACATACTGGAAAGTTGATTACAGCTATATTTACAAAGGATTTTCGTCAGCTTGCACGTTTCCCTCTTGAACTCATGTGCCAGATAAAAACTTCCTCCTTATTACCTTTCAGCTGAATCTTTCGTTGGTAGCTTTATATTGCTTTTTACCCTCTATGGCAGCTAATTCCTACACATGGTATCCATGGAGTCCTCTTCACACACCTTTTTTTTTTAAATCCTACTTAATGATATGTTTTTCTTGATTTTTAGGGAGAGAGAGAAAGCGATACATCAATGTGAGAGAGAAACATCTATAGGTTGTGCCCTGACCTGGGATTGAACCTGCAATCTAGGTATGTGCCCTAAAGGGGAATCGAACCTATAACCATTGGGTGTATGGGCCTCTGTTTTCCCCTTGATTTAATTCTAGAGACAAATCACTAGGTAACTACGGCTCTTTCCCAAACAGTAAAGAAAATTTTTAAAAAGGAAAAGAAAAGGGAACTTCCCCATGGGATAATATCCAGTAGTTTATAGTAATGTGAAGGCTTTGTATTCTTTTCTAAAGTACCTACCATACTTCAAGCAGTTTGATTTCCTTCTGTACAAACAGTCCCCACTTCTGAAATAGGCTATGGGTTCCAAAGTGTATTTACAAAGCCGTTAATATGGAACGCTTAATTAATTAATTAATATGGAACGCTTCACAAATCTGCGCGTCATCCTTGCGCAGGGCCAGGCTACTCTTCTCTGTATCGGTCCAGTTTTAGTAGATGTGCTGCCGAAACGAGCACCAACGCCTGTTATTTAAAACAATGCCGGTGCCCATGAAAATGAGGTTACCTTGGGTCGTCAGGTGCTTAGGGCAGTCCACAAAGTCTATCTAATCCTGAATGTTGCCAACCGGGCACACTGGATGCACTGTTCATTTACTCCCAGGAACTCTGCACAGCCTTGATTTTGTAAGAGAGGGAGAAAGGGCACTCTGTGTTCCAACTTTGGGTGCCAGGGACACAGCTCTCCCCTCCTCCCTACTTGGCTGGGCCAGCAGCTAGGGGTGGGGTTGTGGAAACGAGGGGGCCGGAGAGAAGGGCAGATAATCCTGGCGGATAATCCCACCAGCGCCAGAAATTTGATTCTCTGCCTCAGGACATCTTTCTAGTCCTTTCGCTCACAGGAATTCTGAATAAGAAGCAATAGTAATAGTAATGACATTTGTAAAGTGCTTTATAGTTTCCAAATAACGTATTTTCATCCTTAATATCTCACTGGTCTCATTTGGTACTTCTAAGAACCCTCTTGAGTTAGTGATTGCATGATTTTTGTTTCAAGGGCAAGAAAACTGAGGTTTAAAAATGACATGATTTTTCTAAGGTCAGGGAGGTATGAGAGTGTAAAAAAAAGCTCAATTGCCACCCAAGGGTGGGGGTTTCTAACTAGGTCTCCTCCCACACCCACGTGTCAACACTTTATTTGTTTGTGAAATACACAACTAGTGTTCACTGGGTGCCTGGAGCTGTTCTTTTTTTAAAAATATATATTTTATTGAATTTTTACAGAGAGGAAGGGAGAGGGATAGAGAGTTAGAAACATCAATGCGAGAGAAACATCGATCAGCTGCCTCCTGCACACTCCCTACTGGGGATGTGCCTGCAACCAAGGTACATGCCCTTGACCAGAATCGAACCTGGGACCCTTGAGTCCGCAGGCCGACGCTCTATCCACTGAGCCAAACCGGTTAGAGCACCTGGGGCTGTTCTAAGGGTTCTACAAATATTAGCCCACTTATTGTGGCTCACTCCTAAATTAAGGTTTGCCTTCTTTTCTGCTTTTACTTTTACTTTTTAATATTTTTATTGATTTTTAGAGAAAGAGAAAGGGAGGGGGAGAGAGAGAGAAACATCAATGTGAGAACAAAACATCCATTGGCTGCCTCCTGCACGCCACCTACTGGGGATTGAGCCCACAACCCAGGCATGTGCTCTGACTGGGAATCTAACCAGTAACCTTTTAGTGCACAGGACGATACCCAACCAACTGAGCCACACCAGCCAGGGCTCTGCTTCTACTTTTTAAGCCCAGGCCTCCATCACTGTGAAGTCATCTTGGAAATGGATAGTGACTTTAACAGTGTTCCCCTGTGGTAGATTTTTTAAGTCAGAGAGGCTTGGGCTGTGTAGTCAAGTGATCTCTGACTCTCATATTTCAGCTATCAGATGAGTTGTTTTCAAGAGTCTGACTCTTTGCCAAATACAGTGGAACCTCAGTTCTCAAACTCAGTTTGTTCCGGAAGGCTATTTGAGAAGCGATTTGTTTGAAAACGGAATCATTTTTCCCCATTAGAAATAATTCAATAATTGAATTGAATCCGTTCCAGACCCCCAAATGGTTCGTTTTAACCTTTCTGATATACAGTGCATGTCCAATTCATTTCAGAGATAACCTCCAAACACTTCTGAAACAGTGCCTTTGGGTAGAGTGTCTTAACATTAGAAATGACCTGCTGGTCCATGGGCTGGATGAGAGGAGTTGGAGTGCCAAGAGCCTCACGGTGATGGAGCTGTGCTCTTGCACCAACTCGGCCTCCACGCCTGGGGGTGGGCAGCAGCCTGTGCCCTACAGGAAGGAGGTGCCCTGAGTGGCAATTGTGTTTCCTGGAGCTATTTCTTCACACTTGGGGCAAACACTTCATGAATCCACTCAATAAAAAATTGCCTGCTTACCCAAGCTTTGCTATTAGCCCTCCATATTATCACATTCCATTTGTTTTTCATGACATTCTTTCTTTTGAAAACTCGAAGTTTTTCAGAATGGTAGATAAATAGATGCTTCAATTTAAAGTCCCTGCTCACATTCCCACACAACAATACTGTCAGCCTGTCCTTCATTGGCTTGAGTCCTGGCAATGACTTCTCCTCCTGTGTGATGTAGGTCCTCTGGCATTTTCTTCCAGAAGAGGCCTGTCTCCTCACAACTGAACACTTGTTAGGGAACAAATCCCTCAGCTTCTACGTATTCTTGAAATTCTGTCACAAAATTATCAGGAGCTACTTTGTTAGAACTGGTAGCCTCTGCATGCCTCACTGCACTATAAATTCTCCTCCTCCTCCTTCTTCTTCTTCTTTTTCACAAAGAAAGGAAGGGAGAAGAAGAGGGAGAGATAGATATATCAATGAAGAGAGATAATCATTGATCGGCTGCCTCTTGCACGCCCTCCACTGGGGACCAAGCCTGCAACCCACAACCCGGGCATGTGTCCTGACTGGGAATCCAACCCTGACCTCCTAGTTGTTCTAGCTTCCGCCTCTGCTCCCCTTTTCCAGGCCTAACTTTTCACTCTCTCCCTCCTTAGTACCTTTAACTTTGCCTTGTGGTACATACTCTGTCATCGCATCTGTCACAGTTCTCACTCTTTTAAATACTTGTTCCCCTACTAGACTGTGATATCCTTGAGGGCAAGGACCTAGGACACAATCAATGCATATTCATAAAGGCTGACCAGCCCTAAACCTCAGATATGCTCAGATAGGCCCTGCATGTCAGAGAGGAGCTGACCATTAGCCCTTGTCCTCCCCACCTCCCGCTCCCCCACCACACACACTTCTGCTTTTTGAGATGCAGAGTTTACTGCTGATCTTCAGAATGACCGATGTTTACCATTGGTGACTATCCTGGGTCTCAGCATCACTGTTGTATAGTGTGGACTGAAAGGATTGCGTTAGGTAATTTTTGTGTGTAGCACTGATAGTAACAGCATGGTATAGGGCAGTGTTTCCTAAACTTTTAAGAGAAATCCTCCAATCCTTTTCTGGAGAATGCATACAGACACTGTATTAAAAAGTAGTCTGGTCAAAAAAGCTTGGGAAAGCCTGAAAACCATATTCTAAGAAGAAAGACAGTGCAAGTTAGCATATTAAAGGCTCAGAAATCTGGTGATAAAGAAGATGGCTTCATCTTGTTTCTCCCAACATTTCCAAAGCATAGTATCAAGGAACAAGCACTGAAATTAGAAGTCAGGAGACTGGAGTTCTCATTTCTCCTCTACCAACAATGCAAATGTGTGATCTTGAGCCAGATATTTCCCCTTTTGGAGCCTCAGATTTCTCATTCGTAAATGGAAAGAATGGAAAATAAAACTCTAAAGTGGCATGGCTGTATCCTAATGGCCCTTCTAATCCCCACTTTCTATCCTGCTGGAAGAGATGAACAGCTCTGGCCTTTGCTGGGGCTAAATGGCTCACACATGGTGCTTAGCAGCAGGTCTCAGCTCTGCCCTGCCCCACCCTACCCCGGGAACAGCTGGGCAGGAGCTTGGTTGTTCTCCTAATGCAGCTGTTTCCTTCCACTGGCCAGATCAGAATGGGACTTATCTGGTGATTCTGAGCTGACTGTGCAACTCCAGGACAACCTTCAACACTGTTAAAATCAGCTGTTCACTTTTCCTTTCCTCCTTTGCAAGGGATTCATCATGGCAAGAATCATTGCTCAGAATGTCCCCAAACCAATAAATTTGACAGTAAAGTAAAACTCTGGGTTATGGAAGAGCTGGTGAGTAGGAGAAACTTGATAGTGATCATCAACTAGGACCATGAAAACCCCAAGTATCTGCCAGGAGACCAGATCCCCAAAAATGTAGTGAGGGGAGTTAGGCTGAAAGTTCCCCTGGTCTCGGGAAAAAATACAGCCAGTCCTGTTCCCTTTAAAGTGCAGCTGTGGAAAGGAAAGTACATCTGGGTTGTGGGTTGAAAGTACAAGTCAGATTTTGGAATCACGGTGTTTGTGTGGACAGTGGTCTGCCCACTGGTACTTTCTGCTGATGGAGGCCCTATTAGCATGAACCCATGTTCAGAACAGAAAGCCCATAATTTCTGCCCTGAAGGGCAGCCCCCAAATGACCACTGTTTAATGTCCACATTCTATATAATAAAAGGCTAATATGCAAATTGTCCCCTCGACCAGACCGGGAGTTTGACCAGGGGATGGGGCCGGCCAGCCAACAGCCCATGGCCCCTCCCTGCAGCTGGCCTGGCCTGATCAACCGCGATCCGGGGCAGGCCAGCCGGACCCCACCCATGCACAAATTCGTGCACCGGGCCTCTAGTTATACATAAGCAGAGTGGTGGTTCCCTCTGAATATCTTCTCAGCAAAGTCAGAAATACCATTACTCCAAATACTCTGTAGCCAGGACTTCCTTCCTTTGTAAGCTACACCCACTCCATGGTCCCTCCTTCTTTCCTTTCCTCTGTCCTGAAACATTACAGAGCATTCCTACTGTCAAAGTACAAAAGGAAGACAATTTAGGAAGGAGTTTGACGTCCTTTACTCAAGGGGAAACAATCCATGCATTGGGGGAGTACAGTGCCTCACAAGCGGTGGAGCACTCTTCTCAATATATTGTGCGCAAGAGCGAGAATATTCGATGTGGCAATGCAGACACTGGGCGTGCTGGGCTAGGAGGGCAGGAATTTCCGGAGGAGGCTTGCAGGTCCTATTTTCTAGGGTCAGGTAAGCTGGCTAAAGATGAGTTGGAGGATTGCGATTGGTGTTAGGTTTCCTTGACAGTGAGGCGTCTCCGGAAGTAAATGCAGGCTGACTAAGGTTTTGATTTATGAGCTGGGCCACTGGGGCAGCCTCTGTTTTGTGGATCCCGATATATGAATTAACTTTATCACTGTATTTCAGGTCTTGCCGTGGGTATCATGTTACTTCATGGGTCCCGAGTGGGTATATACAGTGCAACTATGATAGGGATTGAGTTAAAAAGTTAATGTTTAAGTGAAAAATCAAGTATTGTCAGTATTACCCTTGAAAATAAAATCATCCCCACGGGTGGTAAAACGGTCACATTCTGAGAAGCACAGGACAGCTGAGAGACCTGGGGTATTTTTGTTGGTTTGTTTTCCAAGTTTTTATTGTTGGTGGTGTTAATCCTCACTCGAGGATATTTTTCCATTGACTTTTAGAGAGAGTGGAAGGAAGGGGGAGAGACAGAGAGAAAGAAACATTGATGTAAGAGAGACACATCAATTGGTTGCCTCCCACATGGCTGGAGATGGAACCTGCAACCAAGCAAGTGATGTGCTCTTGACTCTTGACAGGAATTGAACCCACAACCCTTCAGTTTGCAGGCTGAAGCTCTATCCACTGAGCCAAACTGGCTAGGGTGATTTTTTGCTTCTTTAAAAAAATTATTTTTAATTTATTAATTTTAGACAGAGAGAGAAGGAGAGACATTGGTTTGTTGTCCCACTTATTTATGCATTCATTGGTTGATTCTTGTATGTGCCCTGACTAGGGATTGAACCCACAACCTTGGCTTACCACAACACTCTAGCCAACTGAGCTACCCGGCCAGAGCTTTATTTTTCTTTAGCAAAAAAAAAAATTTATTCATGTTTTTCTTGAAAAATATAAAAAGGTCCCTAACTACAAGTTGCTCACAATCTCAGGGAGGCAGGCATGAAAATAAAGACAAGACAGTGTCATAAGTGCTGTAATAGCACGTGCTATGGGAGGCCACTGGGTTGCAGAGCAATTAATTTTGTCTTTTTTGCCTTGCTACTTAATCTCATCCCTCTCCTTTTGTTCTGTGCTCAGGGAAACAGGGTTGGATGAAGCCCTGCTTACTTAGCTTCCAGGTAACCTAGATAAGGCTTGGGCAGTTTGGCTGGTCTTGCCAGGCTCCTCCCCTGCCCCAGGGAAGGGCAGCTCTTAGGTGTGTAAGTCTATGTGAGGTTCATTGATATCAGGAGGAGCATCTGCAGGAGTTCCAATTTGTCACATTTTTCTGCCATGACAGGGATGTTGCTAAGGGTGAGAGGGGACCTTGGATCCCTGCGTTGTGCTGGCTCACTGGTTGTTGCTAACACTCACTCAAGGATATTTGCACACTCGAAGTGACTTCTCCTCCACCTTGTCCTTTGTTAGATGAAATAGACAAGAATTACTATTCTTGTTATGGGTTTGAAGACCAAGGCACATTGCCCTGGTGGAGTAGTTCAGTTGGTTAGAGCATAATCCTTGTTACTGGCAAGATGAGGAGACTCAGTTCTTGTTTTCTTGAGGGAAAGATTTCAATCAAGAGACAAAGTATAGGAAACAAAACAAGAATTTATTGACCGCAGCAAAAATATACTTAGGACAGTGAAACAAGGAAGGGCATAGCAGTAGTCAAGGAGAGCCTGGGCTGACCTGCTTTGCTCACTGGGAAGTCAGAGAAAAGGGGCCTTGGAGACAGGTTCAGGGGGTTAACCCAGGATGAGCTGCCACTGCCCATTGCTCCCCTAGTTGCAAGTCTCATGGGGTCTCTTAGAGGTTAGGGGACACGTGCCTTTGGGGGAAGGAGAGGAGGAAGGAAATGGCATGGGTGTGCTCCTTGGAGGGAGAGTGCCCTGGGACTGAGCTTAATGGATCAACTCTGAGCTCAGAATTCTGAATCCATAGGAACAGAATCACAGGAAGGCCTTTGGATGACTGTTTGGATCATTTCAGACATAGGCTAGAATGTGAGCTGTCCAAGACCTAATAGAAAAACTATATTTTTTTTTTCTAGAAATAAGGTCCCTCTCAACTGAAGGCTGTGCTTGGTATAGTAAAAGTTGAAGGCTCTAAACTGAGATAGAATCAACTACTTTTCACCTGTGAGATGTTAGACTGTGAACATCAGCACTTTATCTGTCAAATGGGGAAAAGACCACTTGCCTCATTGGATGAGGAGTGACTAGAAGCCAGGTTGCTGGCCCAAAGCAGGCGCTCAGCATATTATCAGTCTCCATCCATTTTCCGGGTCTTTCCCATGGGGGTTCTGGCTGTGCAAATGCCGCAGGACATGCCTGGTTTGGTGAGTTAGCCTAGTGGGGCAATAAAACCCACATGTGATTTGGAATATCAATGTCTGTGCTGATTGAGGGGATCTTCACTCAAAAGTGCCTCTTTTCAAGTTAACTTAGACCTGTGAGGAAAGGAGAAGCAGAAGAAAAGAGAGAGAAAAAGGAAGGAAGGAAGAAGGAAGGAAGAAGGAAGGAAGGAAGGAAGGAGGAAGCAGCTGAATCGCTGTTTCTCTCTCATCGATGTTTCTAACTCTCTATCCCTCTCACTCTCCCTTCCTCTCTGTAAAAAATCAATAAAATATATTTAAAAAAAAAAAAAAGAAAAGAAATGAAAGAGAGAAAAGCCCTTCTAAGTGGGCATCATTTTTATTGTTTTCTTTTTTCCCACACAAAGAAATTGATATTGCCCTAGTTGGCTTGGCTCAGTGGATAGAATGTCGGCCTGCACACTGAAGAGTTGCGGGTTCAATTCCAGTCAAGGGCATATCCCCCGGTTGCAGGCCTATCACCCGAGGGGGGTGTGCAGGAGGCAGCCGATCAATGGTTCTCTCTCATCATTGATGTTTCTATCTCTCTCCTCCTCTCCCTTCCTCTCTGAAATCAATAAAAATATATTTTAAAAAAGAAATTGATAAATGTTGGCCAGGGTTGTGGACATCCTGAACTCATCTTTTTTGGGGTACATTTCAAGAAAGGATCTGTGTCAGTGCTTAATGTTGGCAATGACCACACTGTGTGGTTTCCCATAGACTTTCTCCTAGAAGAGGTGTTTGATGATGAAGGACATTGGTCATCAAGCTCTTCAGGCCTCTGGCTGAGCAATAAAATGAGATGAGGGTACAAAGCAGCATTCATATTTAATGTTTTCCCCCTAGAGTTACTACTAGGCAGAGGGCAGGAAACTTGTAGGATAAAGACTAAAGAACAAAGAGAAAAATAGAAAATATCTAATTGGCTAGAGTCACATAGTCAACCTTGTTTGGGGTAAAAGGAACAAGGAAATAAGTGTAGAGCCCAGAGTTGGCTCGGTGTATGGGGATGACTGTGAGGTTGGCTGAATTGACCCACAGTTGACCCTTGAACAACACAGGTTGAAATGCACAGTCCCACTTATACACAGATGTTTTGAACAAACCTATTGTCAGCCCTCCATATCCTCAGGTTTCACATCCACAGATTCAACCAATCATGGACAAAAACAGGTTGTTGTTGTTTTATATCTGCTGTTGGCAATCGGAGTATGCAGAGGGCCGACTATAGTTATACACAGATTTTCAACTGTGCGGGGGTTGGCACCCCGAGCCCCCACATTGTTCCAGAGGCAACTGTGTTGTGTTTCTGGTCAAGTGGAGAACTTATAAGGACAGGAAAGCTCTCTAAATTTCATTTTGCTGCCCTAGCTGGTTTGGCTCAATGGATAGAGCATCGGTCTGCGGACTGAAGGGTCCCAGGTTCGATTCCGGCCAAGGGCACATGCCTGGGTTGCAGGCTCGATCCCCAGTAGGGGGCATGCAGGAGGCAGCCAATCAATGATTCTCTCTCATCATTGATATTTCTATCTCTCTCTCTCTCTCTCTTCCTAAAATCAATAAAATGTACTTAAAAAAATAAATTTCATTTTGCTGACATCTTGGGCCTAAAAATGTATTTTGACATGTCTATGTATATGCATAGTTATGCATCTGTATATTCTGGATATGTACATTATTTTATGTGTAAGGATATGTAGAGGGCAATCTCATGAGATCCGAGGACAGGGATACAGGAAAGCTGCAGGAAGGGGCTGCAACAGGGAACAGAAAGCCTTTGGCACATTTCCCTGCACGTCTGTTGGGCTCTTCTCTCTCCCTCTCACCCTCCACTGTTAGCCACTCTCCTGAGACAGTGATTGATGGCTGTGGTTCCTACCAGTTCTGCGTCAGGGCTGTTTAGATCACAAATCCCAATTCCTGGCTTGGGTAAGGTATCCATCGTGGGCCAATGAGCTACTTAGAGCCAAGGGAAGAGATATACTGTGCAGACATGGCTACTGGAGCCTGTCCACTGCGAGCAAGGAAGACACACTCATCACAGTGTGTGACCAAGAACTGGAGACCAATCCAGAGTGGGTATGGGCACCACACAAAGAAAGAAAAAAAGACCAAATATGAGCAAATATAAGCAAAGTGATCGGAATCCTGACTAAGAAAGATAAAACAGGGGCCTGGCTTCTGGGTAGGTGGAGAAAAAGAAGCTGAGCTTAATGAGGGTAAACAAGAGGGACGAAGAGAATACTTGAGTGTGATGCCTGGAGGGTAAGGAGCAGGATACTGTCACTAAAAGAGAGGAGAAGGGAGAGAAGGAGCAGCCAGGGCCACTGTTTTGCACCCTAGGATAGAACCTCCCCCAATTACTCCCACCTAAACATTTTATAATCTATTCCCCTTCAATATCCTGACGCTAAATGGGACCTGTGTCTCTGGGCTCTCATCTTCTTCCCTAATGAAAGGAAAGCGCTTTAAAAAATAAGTAGTGATAGCAAAAATAACAGCTTCCATTTACTAAGAGCCTACTACATCCCAGCTGTTTTACATAGTTTATCTCTAATTCTCACAACAGCTCTGTGAGGCAAACATTGATATCCCCATTAAAAAATATTTTTTGTATAGTTTGCCTTTTACTTATTATTGTTTTTAACTATATTTTTTATTGATTTCAGAGAGGAAGGGAGAGGGAAAGAGAGATAGAAACATCAATGATGAGAATCATTGATCCGCTGCCTCCTGCATGTCTCCCACCGGGAATCGAGCCCACAACCTGGGCATGTGCTCTTGACCAGAATCGAACCTAGGACCCTTCAGTCTACAGGCCGATGCTCTATCCACTGAGCCAAGCCAGCTAGGGGGATATCCCCGTTTATAGACATGGAAAATGAGTCTCAGAGTGATAAAGTAACTTGCCCCCAAGTCACACAGCTACAGGGCGCTGAGCAGAGTCAGACCCAGGCCTGCTGACTGCTGCCCACCAGGCCACAATGTCCTTTGTGGGGGAGAAGGGACTGTGTTTGTTTCCTATTGCTGCTATAACAAATCACCACAGATTTAGTGCCTAGAACAATGTAAACCTAAACCTATTATCTTAAAGTTCTGGAAGTCAGAGGTCCTAAAAGCAGGGGGTGGGCAGGGCAGTGTTCCTTCTAGAGCAGCCGTGGGCAAACTACGGCCCGCGGGCCGGATCCAGCCCGTTTGAAATGAATAAAACTAAAAAAAAAAAAAAAAAGACCGTACCCTTTTATGTAATGATGTTTACTTTGAATTTGTATTAGTTCACACAAACACTCCATCCATGCTTTTGTTCCGGCCCTCCAGTCCAGTTTAAGAACCCATTGTGGCCCTCGAGTAAAAAAGTTTGCCCACCCCTGTTCTAGAGGTTCTAGGGGAGAATCTGTTTCCTGGTTTTTTGCAGCCTCAAGGCTGCATGCATTCCTTGGCTTATGGCCTCTTTCTCCATCTTCAAAGCCAAAAGCATAGCATCTTCAATTCTCTATCTGACTCTGCTCCATCTTCACATCTTCTCTCAGTCAGGTCCTCCGGACTTCCTCTTATAAGGACTCTTGTAAGTACCTTGGGCCACCAGATAATCCAGAATAACCTCCCCATCTCAATATCCTTAACCATACATGCAAAACCCCTTTTGGCCTGTAAGGTAACATAGTCACAGTTTCTGGAATTAGGACATGGACATCTTTGGGGACTATTCTGTCTCCTACATGAACCACATCTATCTCATTGGCCGCTGTATCCCCAGCACCTAGTACAGTGCTTGTTGCATATAAAATGCTCAAGAAATGTTTGTTAAATTGATGAGCAAGGAATAGTAACCTAGATTAACTTCAAATCTTATCCTCTTTTTGTTTCATTTTCACTTCAGTTTTTGGTTCATCTAGAGCAGTGGTTCTCAACCTTCCTAATGCCATGACCCTTTAATACAGTTCCTCATGTTGTGGTGACCCCCAACCATAAAATTATTTTTGTTGCTACTTCATAACTGTAATTTTGCTACTGTTATGAATCATAATGTAAATATCTGATATGCAGGATATATTTTCATTGTTCGCGACCCACAGGTTGAGAACCGCTGATCTAGAGATATGCTAGGACCAGAAAGACCAACTCTATGCTGAGCAACCTGTTCTTCCAATTGACCCTGAATTTAAAAATGGATAGCCCTGAACACAGAATCTATTAGCTAAGGTTCTTAATAAAGTCTAGGAGCTCTAGGCTGTTAATAAACTCTGCAAGTGCAGATGGAATGCCTGCAAGCTACAGTAGTTAGGCCTTCGAAACTCTAAGATAAAAATAAACCACAAACAACACAATTTAAAAAAGGGCAAATGACTTAAATAGACATTTCTCCAAAGAAGATAGACAAAGAGCCAATAAACATCTGAAAAGATGCTCACCATCATTAGTCATCAGAGAAATACAAATCAGAACCACAGTGTGATTTTTTTTCACACTTACTAGGATGATTATAATAAAATTTTTTCAAAAAGGAAAATAAGTGTTGGTGAGGACGTGGAGAAACTGGAACCTACATACATTGCAGGTGGCTAATGTAAAATGGCACAACTGCTGTAGAAAACAGTTTGGTGGTTCCTCAAAAAGTTAAAAATAAATTTACCACGAACTAGAAATTCCACTCCTAAGTATATATCCAAAAGAATTGAAACTAGATTTTTGTACACCAGTGTTCATAGCAACATTATTCACAATAGCCAAAAGGTGGAAACAACCCAAATATCCATCATTAAATGAATGAATAAACAAAATATGAACTATAAATACAATTGGATATTATCTACACTAATAAAAGAGAAAGATGCAAATTGACCATACCTTTGTGATGTCCAACAGCCAATTAGGAGTATGCAAATTAACCTCATCGTCTCCATGGAGACTGACAGCAGGGACGAGGCAGCTCCCAGCACTGCACGGCCTGCTTGGCCGTCGCTGCGGCAACCCGGGAGCAGGCAAGTGCTGCCTGCAGGCAGCACCCAGCATGGCCTGCTTGGCAGTCGCTGTGGTGTGGAGCAGGCAGGCCCCGCAGAGAGCAGAGAACCATGGGGAGCAGGCCTAAGCCATCAGTAGGACATCCCTTGAGGGCTCCCGGATTGGAGAGGGTGCAGGTCAGGCTGAGGGACACACACACACACACACACGAATTTCATGCATTGGGCTTCTAGTCTACACTAATAAAAGAGAAATATGCAAATTGACCATACCTTCACGATGCCCACCAGCCAATCAGGAGTGAGTATGCAAATTAACATCATTGCCTCCATGGATACTGACAGCACGGAGGAGGCAGCTCCCAGCACAGCACGGCCTGCTTGGCTGTCGCTGCTGAGAATGGGGAGCAGGCAAGCGCGGCCCGCAGGCAGCTCCCAGCATGTCAGGCTGTTGCCGCGGCAAACCGGGAGCAGGCAAGCATAGCCCACAGGCAGCTCCCAGCACGGCCTGCTTGGCAGTCACTGTGGTGTGGAGCAGGCAGACCCCACAGAGAGCAGAGAACCATGGGGAGCAGGCCTAAGCATCAGTAGAACATCCCCTGAGGGCTCCCGGATTGGAGAGGGTGCAGGTCAGGCTGAGGGACACACACACACACACACACACACACACACCCATGCACGAATTTCATGCACCAGGCCTCTAGTATAGCCATAAAAAGGAATGAAGTTCTGGTACATGCTACAACATGGATGAACCTTGAAATCAGTATGCTAAGTGAAATAAGTCAGATGTGAAAGGACAAATATTGTCTGATTACACTTATATGAAATATCTAGAATAGACAAATTCATAGAGACAGGAAGCAGATTAGAGGTTATGGAGATGGGGAAGTGGGAATGGGGAATTATTGCTTAATGGGTATGGAATTTCTTTTGGGGGTGATGAAAAATTTTGTTAACAGATAGTGGTGATGGTTGCACAACACTGTGAATATACTTAATGCCACTGAATTGCACATGTAAAAATAGTTAAAATGACAAAATTGAGGTAATTGTAAAAAATAAATAAATGAATAAACCATGAACTTTTTTTGCCAGGAAAAGACTAGCTTTCAGTGAATCTACCCTGCCACAGGGTAAAAAGCATAGGTCCTGTGAATCCCAAGATTCATAAAGAACAAAGTGTTTAATTATAGGGCCTTGGTGGAGACATATACTCTGGGCCTTTGTAGTGTAACACAGGGAACAACTAAACTAGTTTTATCAACTCTTATCAGCCTTAGGGGAAGACCTGGGACGGATGCATATGAAAGTATCTCACAATATGCTGATTTTAGGGTTTAATGAAACAAAGCAGCAAGACAAACATTGAGAGGTCTTATTCTTCCATCTGCTCAGAATTTCAGAGATGAAGGGGAACAGAGCGTATGTGTGATGATAAGACACATTAGAAAGTACAGAGGGGGAATATTGATGAGGATGTGGTGAGACACATTTCAACAGAGGTCTTTAAGGGAAACAATAGGACAAGTTATATACAGAATATTTTAATATATCATCAAAAAAGAGAGTTCGAAGCCATATAGCTCCAGATATATATTTGGTCTGCACATGGTTTGAATTAGTTGATAATCTTTAAAAATCAAAAGATTGGCATCAAATTCTGTTTCATGACTTCTTTTAAAAAATTGGAAGGCCCAGGGACACCGAGTGCACGGTCTTGCCTGGAAACAGTCACTGGAGCCGCGAGACGACTGCCCCCTGGGAAGGGAGAGGTGGCCTCCAGTTTGTCCCCTGCCCTGTGGGCATTGAAAGGACTGCTGCCCCCAGACCCAGGCCCTCCTGAAACATCTGGCTCTTTAAAATAGAAACCGTGCCCTAGACAGTTTGTCTCAGTGGATAGAGCATTGGCCCTGGGACTGAAGGGTCCCAGGTTCGATTCCTGTCAAGGGCATGTCCCATGGTTGCAGGCTCAATCCCCAGCCCTGGTCAGGGTGTGTGTGGGAGGCAACGAATCAATGTCTCTCTCACATCAATGTTTCTCTCTCTGTCTCTCCCTCTCCCTTCCACTCTCTCTAAAAGTCAATGGAAAAATATCCTTAGGTGAGCATTAACAACAACAACAAATAGAAACTGCTTGGTGAGTTAATACATTTTCTCTGACCTTGTGTAAGGACAAAATGTGTTTACTAAGTTTACGTTTTGGTATACTGTATTTTTGTAGAAAATGAAGGTGAAATAAAGGGTAGGAGCCGTGTCTGTTTGTTTACACCCGAGTCCCCATGTCTGGAACATCACGACAGGAAGTCCATGAACAGGAGGAAGGGATGAAGGTACAATGTGGCATGTGCCAACTAACCAAAGCATTCCCTGGGAGACAGTGCATGAAGAAAGAAAAACGCAGAAACACAAGACTGTCCAACAGATGCCACTGACTGGGGGCAAGAGCAGGCAGGGGTGAGAGAACCCAGCAGCGACCGCGACAGAGAACATGTGGGGGAAGATGGGCTTTCCCTGTGGAAACAGGGCGGATGCAGAACTGTGGCACTCTGACCCAGAGATGAAGTTCTCGGAGAAGCGGGGTAAAAAGGAAAAGGAAAAACTGGAACTCTGAGCTGGTGACTAAGGAACGGTGGCAAATAATAACATTTAGTACTTCTGATACCACTGTAATTAGCTAGTTATTAACAGCAGGAAGGGAGCAAAGGAGAGGCCAGGCATTATAGGCATGTTCCCTGCAAAACAGGGGGAGAGGGACTGGACAGGGTGAGATAGACACATGCCCAGTGAAGTTGGGGTGACCTAGGGAAGTCACACTTGGGAACAAGGTCACTGTCCAGATATGCATGGCCACTGCAAGCCCGTGAAGATTTGGGATGTTTAACCCCTAAACAAAGAAGTTGGCTCTCTTGTGATCTTATGCTCTTGGCTCTGTTGGAACTGTGTGACTCTGGGCTTGTGGGCTCTTTTGCTCCTGCTCCCCACACACACTGCACTGATGGACTGCAGGTAGCCTGATGCTGCACTGGGCCCACTCCAACATGGATAGGAACTCTGACACTGGCTTTGCTTCTAGCTCTACTGAAACCCCAGCTACACTTCTGTGACTGGACTGAGGGAAATGGGACTTCGGAAACACAGGTAAGGCCTGGTAAACAATAAAGGACCATGAGGTTTGGGGGACTGCCCTCAGCTGTTTAGCAGCAGGCAATAATATATGCAGATTATCAGCCCTGCTGAATATAGAAGCCCAGGGGTCCGGAGATTCAGAGAGCTTAGTCACTAGAACTAAGTTTCCATCTGGCACCCCAAAATGCCTTCCAAATTCATATTTCTTCTCTAGTCACTTCATTCATTTATGCACAGCCCTTCTACAGATTCCTGAACCCTAGTAAATGCGGAAAAGATCCTGGCACCCCGCCCCCCAAGACTGAACTAGGGGAATAGATCAATTCTAGAAGGTATTGGCCTTTGAGAACAGGCATCATAAAACAAAGTTGGTGGTGTGTATTGGTTTAATATGATTTTAAATCCACTTATTTATGACTTAAGTGAAGCTGTTTTAATCCACTTGCTTACGACAAAGACAAAAAAAGGTTGATTTGATATAAGAATAAAGTAAGTCAGGACAGGATCACTCTATATCTATTGTCCTTGAGAAGCAGTGAGCAGCCTAGGTGCTTAGGGCCCTGCTAGAGGCTCATGAATAAGAACATGTAGAAAAACAACATGGCAAGGGGGCATCTATATATATAATCTATATATATAAAAGCCTAAGCAACTGAATGACCTAATGACCAAATGACCGGTCAACTGGTGGCTGTGATGCGCACTGACCACCAGGGGGCAGATGCTCAATACAGGAGCTTTGCGCTCCCACAGTGGGAGTGCCACTCAGATGACCAACCCGCCCCGGCAGCCCAGCCCAGTGGCAGCGACTAACTCCCTCAGTAGTCCTGCAGGTTCAATTTCTGGAGAATGGGCCAGGCACCGACGGACCAGCACTGCTGGCACGATCCCGACAGCACTGCTGGCCTCCTGGAATTCGGCTTTGGGCACCAGGGCCGCTTCCCCTCCTTAGACGCTCTGTAATGAAGAAATTATATAAAAGTGGCCGCCAGGTGGCTCCCAACTGGCACAAATGTCAGTGGGATGGATTCAGATCTCAGGCGGGCAAGGGCATTTCACCGCCTGCCCTGAACACCGATCACATGCTGACTCGCTCCCCCCTTGGGACAGGTGCCAGACACCAGGCTTATAGCTGATGAGTGCCACTGTGGCACCAGGAGCCTCTCCCAATCAGGACTGACTGGGCGTGAGCCCGCCGCAGGCACAGTGGGGCTGGAATGAGCAGGAGCGGTGGGCAGGAGTGTCAGGTGGCGCTGGACTGCCAGTTTTGGCCCAATCTCTGCAGGCCACTCTGAGGGACACCACCCATGCACGAATTCGTGCACTGGGCCTCTAGTTTAGATCATAAATACTGAGTCTGTGAGGACTATTTGAGAGTTTCGGTTTAGGAGAGGCAACTCTTCCTAAACCTAAAAAGTTTCCAAAGACCCTTGGGGCATTAGCTTCTGTCTTGGTGAGGCACTCCTCACAGGCAGTGGTGAGAAAGTGCAGCTCCTGTGAAAGAGATCAGCTGCTTGCTTACCAACACTGGTCTTCTTTCTAGCAACAGGGGACTGTCATTTTTGCTCTGGCAGCTGCAAATCAGTTCTTGGTTGGTCACCCTCTCTCCCAAGTGCCTTTAAGTATAACAAGGTACACCTCCTCTTAAATGTGGACTTTATTCCTTCATCTTTCCTTGCCTGGAACAAGAGTGTGATTCATCTGTCTTTTTAGTTTTTTAAATATATTTTTATTGATTTCTGAAAGAGGGGGAGAGAGATAGAAATGCCAATGATGAGAGAGAATCCCTGATTGGCTGCATCCTGCACAACCCACACAGGGGATCAAGCCTGCAACCTGGCCATATGCCCTGACCTGGAATTGAACCATGAATGCCTGGTTCATAGGTTGATGCTCAACCACTGAGCCATGCCAGCGGGGCTGTCTTTTATTTGAAGTATGTTATTTCTTTTCTTTTTTAAAAAATAAATTTTTTTATTGACTTTTTACAGAGAGGAAGGGAGAGGGATAGAGAGTTAGAAACAACGATGAGAGAGAAACATCCATCAGCTGCCTCCTGCACATCCCCTACTGGGGATCGAGCCTGCAACCAAGGTACATGCCTTCGACTGGAATCAAACCTGGGAACTTTCAGTCCACGGCCCGACGCTCTATCCACTGAGCCAAACTGGTCAGGGCTGAAGTATGTTACTTCTTTATTTGGCTCATTAAAAGATATTATCCTGTATGCTATTGGCCTCTCTCAAACAAAAACAAAACAGGTGTTTTGCTCATTTTTCTTCAAACTTCAAGAAATATTTATCGAGCGCCTACTATGTGACAGGAAATGTTCCAGGCTCTGGGACACATCAATGAACTAAAGAGGCAGAAATATCTGCCCTGTAGAACTTACACTCCTGTGAATGAATGAGCCCCATGGAAATGTTCACAACTTCTTTGTTTTTGCTTGTCCTGGCGTGTCATCTCTTTCAGAGATAACCTGGAAAAAACAGGAAATGAGACTTTTTAAAAAAATATTTTTTTTATTGATTTCAGAGAGGAAGGGAGAGGAAGAGAGAGATAGAAACATCAATGATGAGAGAGAATCATTGATTGGCTGCCTCCTGCACGCCCCCTACTAGGGATTGAGCCTGCAACCCTGGGCATGTGCCCTTGACCAGAATCGATCCTGGGACCCTTTGGTCCGCAGGCCGACACTCTATCCACTGAGCCAAACCAGCTAGGGTGAGACTCACATTTTTAAGAGCAGAAGGGCCATCCTATAAAAGGCTAATATGCAAATCGACCAAAAGGCAGAACGACCGGTTGCTATGATGCACATTAACCACCAGGGGGCAGACGCTCAATGCAGGAGCTGCCCCTGGTGGTCAGCGCAGCGGTGGTGGTGGGAGCCTCTCCCGCTTCCGCGGCAGCACTAAGGATGTCCAACTGACGGCTTGGGGAGCAGGCCTAAGCCATCAGTTGGACATACCCTGAGGGCTCCCGGACTATGAGAGGGCATATGCTGGACTGAGGGACCCCCCCCCCGAAGGGCATGAATTTCATGCACCAGGCCTCTAGTCTAAAAGATAAGCCTCTGTCTGCATATTTTTTGACCAAAGTGATGCCAATTTATAAATTAAAGTATCATCTAGTGGCTGTTTTTCTTATGTATTTAAAAAAATTTTTTTCTATCAGTTTATTTGAGCCAAAATAAGTACATATATCTAGGAGCAAAATCTCAAATGTTCCCTTATGTGTTTTTTTATATAGGAAAGTTTCTGTTGCCCTGACTTATAGGCTCAATGGTTAGAGCGTCGTTCTGTGAACCAAAGGGTGGAGGGTTTGATTCCACATTCAATCCCAGGCCCTGTTTGGGGCACATGCACGAGGCAACCAATTGATGTGTCTCACATCGATGTTTCTCTTTCTTTCTCTTGCTCTCTCTCCCCCCCCCACCCCCTCTTCCCTTTCACTTTCTCTAACACCAATGGAAAAAATATCCTCAGGTGAGGATTAACAAAACAAAAAAAAAGAAAAAGTTTTGTGAAAAACCTTCCATTGTTTAAGCTTTAAAAGAAATAAAAGATAAAAGACAAGTCACTGACTTGCTAATATTATCTACCTAAATTAGAAGGAAAATATATAATGACCCAAACAACAGTCTGAAACTAAGGTTCTCTAAGCTGAAGGTGAAACTGCTAGCTACACCAAAGAAGTACATTATTATTTAAGGCAATATTACCCGGCCAGTGTTGCTCAGTGGTAGAGCATCAACCCATCAACCAAAAGGTCACTGCTTTGATACCCAGTCAGGGCACATGCCCAGGTTGTGGGCTCAATCTCCAGTAAAAGGGCATGCAGGAGGCAGCCAATCGATGATGTTTCTCATCGATGTTTCTATCTATCCCTCTCCCTTCCTTTCTTTCTAAAATCAATAAAAACGTATTTTTTAAAAAGGCAATGTTATAGCCCTAACTTGTTTGGCTCAGTGGATAGAGCATTAGCCTATGGACTTAAGGGGTTCCAGGTTCAATTCCAGTCAAAGGCATATACCTGGGTTGCAGGCTTGATCCCCAGTAGAGAGCATGCAGGAAGCAGTTGATCCATGATTTTCTTTCATCATTGATGTTTCTCTCTCTCTCTCTCTCTCTCTCTCTCTCTCTCTCTCCTTTCCTCTCTGAACTCAATAAAAAAAATGTTTTTGAAAAAGATATTTAAAAAAGGCAATATTATAAGTTCAGGTCTCTCATTGGCTCAGAGAAGGATTATAAACTCTTCTTTGCCATCAGTAGCCTTTAGGTTTCATGTCACTGGTGCTAGAAAGCCAGGTTTCAAACAGATCCAAAATGGGTAGTGTAAAAATTAAACAGAAACCGAGGAGAAACCAAGATGGCTGCATAGGTAAACACCGGAGTTTGCTGCCTCAAACAACCACTTCAAAAATACAACTAAAAGACGGAACGGACATCATCCGGAACCACAGGAAGGCTGGCTGAGTGGAAGTTTTACAACTAGGAGGAAAGAGAAAAGCATACCGTGACTCAGAGGAGGCGCAGTGCTGAAGTGAAATACTAAGGTGCGGAGTGCATGCGGAGCGGGCTGGCGGCTGAGGGCGCGGTTGTCTTTTTCAATCGGGAGGGAGGCTCAAGCTCCCGACTGCTCTGAACTCCAGTTCCAGGCGAGTCTCTGGGGACCCAGACTCATAAGGGGAGAAACTGGACTGTCTGGCATAGGGCGGAACTCGAGGGCGGCTTTCTCTCAGAGGTGCTTGCAGCGATTACCACGGGACACTGAGACCCCGGGCCTCTTAGGGTAGGACGGAGGAGCAGCCATAGCTGTTTGCTCCGCCCTGTTGATTCCCTGAGACCCCGCCCCACCCAAGTTGTGCGCAGAGGCTTTTGCATATGAATAGGCTGGCCATTTGCAATCTAAAATTACCTAACAAACTGCAGCTGGGTCAGAGAGACCCAGAACATCCAAAAGAAGGCTCAAGGTCCCACAGCAGCTTGCATTGCTTCACAGCTGGGCCTCATCTGGGCACCTCCAAACCCCAA
>NW_005365371.1:2919163-2921263 GCF_000412655.1 Myotis brandtii
GGACAATAATCATGCACCTATGGATGAGGACAGTGGGTGGGGAGTGAGGGCGGAGGGTGGGGTGGGAACTGGGTGGAGGGGAGTTATGGTGGGAAAAAAGAGTAACTAATGTAATAATCTGAACAATAAAGATTTAATTAAAATTAAAATTAAAAAAAAGGACTTGTATGCATGCATATAAGCCAAACCAATGGACATGGACAACAGGGGGATGAGAACATGAATGGGGGGCAGGGAGGTTGGGAGTTATTGAGGGGATGAGGACACATTTGTAATACCTTAACCAATAAAGAAATTAAAGATTAAAAAAAAAAATTAAACAGAAACCTAATTTTAAAAAATGAAGTTGCAAGGCCAGAAGGGGGAGCCCTTACAAGGAACAACTGTTTAGAATAGCATTACCAACTTCTTATTTTTAAATTTTATATATATATATTTTTTATTTCAGAGAGGAAGGGCGAGGAAGAGAGAGATAGAAACATCAATAATGGGAGTGAATCATCGATTGGCTGCCTCCTGCACGTTGGACCAAGCCCACAACCCAGGCATGTTCCATTAACTGGAATCAAACCTGGGGCCCTTTGGTCTGCAGACCGACCGACACTCTATCCACTGAGCCAAACCAACTAGGGCTATTCTTTTCTATAAAAGAGTCTCCTCTCCTTTGTTTCTTGGAACTTGCACATGGTTTGTTATTAGACCTCATGTCCTTGCAATTCTTTGTTGTTCTGAATAAACCCAATTTGCTGGAGAAATATTTGGTTATCTATTTGTGTAAGGTCAACAGTAGCTTATGATTCCAGCAGGTCTAGGGTCATTCAACAGAGGTGTTGTATGCATGTGCTTGAAGCTTAGCAAGTTGTTTCCTTAAGATTCTTACATCAGAAGGTAAACATGACTTTTGGCTAAACTCTTCCTCTATGCAGGAACAAGAATGAAATGAGCAAGGAGGTGAAATAGCCACCTCAGTGGCTACCTCCATCTTATTGACAGAGACTCACAAGGTCCTTATGTTGTACAGTAATCCACTTCCTGTGGATCAGGTCTGCACTTTGAAGGACACAGAGAAAGGACTTCCTCTTCCCAATGACAACCCTCAGCTTCTGTTCTATGGGAGAAAAATCCCTATTGCCTTGATATATTCATCCTAGTATGCCAGTTTCCAGGTCCCTCTCATCCTGACCACTCTGTCCTGATTTACTCAGGCCTGCCAGTATACTTTTGTTCTGTATGAGTTTTTATTGAGGTATAATTGACATAGACCATTATATTAGTTTCAGATGTGTAACAATGATTCGATATCTGTATATATTGCAAATTGATCACCACAAAAGTTTAGTTAATATCTGACACTATATATAGTTACAAAAAAGTTCTTTTTTTGTGATTAGAACTTTTAAGATCTATTCTCTTGGCAACTTCCAAACATAGTTTGCCACTACACTTTTTAAAATTTGGCACTTTGAGTTGAAAGCTTGCCCGGCCAGAATGGCTCATGGTTGAGCATCGACCCATGAACCAGGAGGTCACAGTTTGATTCTTGGTCAGGGCACATGTCCGTGTTGTGGGCTTGATCCCCAGTAGGGGGTGTGTAGGAGGCAGTCAATCAATAATTCTCTCTCAACGTTGATGTTTCTATCTCTCTCTCCCTCTCCCTCCTTCTCTGAAATCAATAAAAATATATTTAAAAAAAAAAAGAGTTGAGGAGAGGAAACCAAGATGGCAGCATAGGTAAACAGCATGGAAATTGCTGCCTCGCACAACCACTTCAAAAATACAACTAAAAGACAAAATGGACATCATCCAGAACCACAGGAAGGCTGGCTGAGTGGAAATTCTACAACTAGAAGGAAAGAGAAAAGCACACTGAGACTCAGAGGAGGTGCGGAAGTAAAGTGCAGAGGTACGGAGGAGCACGTGGAAAGGGCTGGCAACTGATGCCAGGCAGCTGTTGTCTTTTTCAATCAGGAGGGAGTCTCAAGCTCCAAACTGCTCTGAACTCCAGTTCCGGGTGAGTCTCTGGGGACCCAGACTCATACAGGGAGAAACTGAACTGTCTGGCATCGGGCAGAACTCGAGGGCGGCTTTCTCTCAGAGGTG
>NW_005365371.1:2923419-2925703 GCF_000412655.1 Myotis brandtii
GGACAATAATCATGCACCTATGGATGAGGACAGTGGGTGGGGAGTGAGGGCGGAGGGTGGGGTGGGAACTGGGTGGAGGGGAGTTATGGTGGGAAAAAAGAGTAACTAATGTAATAATCTGAACAATAAAGATTTAATTAAAATTAAAATTAAAAAAAAGGACTTGTATGCATGCATATAAGCCAAACCAATGGACATGGACAACAGGGGGATGAGAACATGAATGGGGGGCAGGGAGGTTGGGAGTTATTGAGGGGATGAGGACACATTTGTAATACCTTAACCAATAAAGAAATTAAAGATTAAAAAAAAAAATTAAACAGAAACCTAATTTTAAAAAATGAAGTTGCAAGGCCAGAAGGGGGAGCCCTTACAAGGAACAACTGTTTAGAATAGCATTACCAACTTCTTATTTTTAAATTTTATATATATATATTTTTTATTTCAGAGAGGAAGGGCGAGGAAGAGAGAGATAGAAACATCAATAATGGGAGTGAATCATCGATTGGCTGCCTCCTGCACGTTGGACCAAGCCCACAACCCAGGCATGTTCCAATAACTGGAATCAAACCTGGGACCCTTTGGTCTGCAGGCCGACCGACACTCTATCCACTGAGCCAAACCAACTAGGGCTATTCTTTTCTATAAAAGAGTCTCCTCTCCTTTGTTTCTTGGAACTTGCACATGGTTTGTTATTAGACCTCATGTCCTTGCAATTCTTTGTTGTTCTGAATAAACCCAATTTGCTGGAGAAATATTTGGTTATCTATTTGTGTAAGGTCAACAGTAGCTTATGATTCCAGCAGGTCTAGGGTCATTCAACAGAGGTGTTGTATGCATGTGCTTGAAGCTTAGCAAGTTGTTTCCTTAAGATTCTTACATCAGAAGGTAAACATGACTTTTGGCTAAACTCTTCCTCTATGCAGGAACAAGAATGAAATGAGCAAGGAGGTGAAATAGCCACCTCAGTGGCTACCTCCATCTTATTGACAGAGACTCACAAGGTCCTTATGTTGTACAGTAATCCACTTCCTGTGGATCAGGTCTGCACTTTGAAGGACACAGAGAAAGGACTTCCTCTTCCCAATGACAACCCTCAGCTTCTGTTCTATGGGAGAAAAATCCCTATTGCCTTGATATATTCATCCTAGTATGCCAGTTTCCAGGTCCCTCTCATCCTGACCACTCTGTTCTGATTTACTCAGGCCTGCCAGTATACTTTTGTTCTGTATGAGTTTTTATTGAGGTATAATTGACATAGACCATTATATTAGTTTCAGATGTGTAACAATGATTCGATATCTGTATATATTGCAAATTGATCACCACAAAAGTTTAGTTAATATCTGACACTATATATAGTTACAAAAAAGTTCTTTTTTTGTGATTAGAACTTTTAAGATCTATTCTCTTGGCAACTTCCAAACATAGTTTGCCACTACACTTTTTAAAATTTGGCACTTTGAGTTGAAAGCTTGCCCGGCCAGAATGGCTCATGGTTGAGCATCGACCCATGAACCAGGAGGTCACAGTTTGATTCTTGGTCAGGGCACATGTCCGTGTTGTGGGCTTGATCCCCAGTAGGGGGTGTGTAGGAGGCAGTCAATCAATAATTCTCTCTCAACGTTGATGTTTCTATCTCTCTCTCCCTCTCCCTCCTTCTCTGAAATCAATAAAAATATATTTAAAAAAAAAAAGAGTTGAGGAGAGGAAACCAAGATGGCAGCATAGGTAAACAGCATGGAAATTGCTGCCTCGCACAACCACTTCAAAAATACAACTAAAAGACAAAATGGACATCATCCAGAACCACAGGAAGGCTGGCTGAGTGGAAATTCTACAACTAGAAGGAAAGAGAAAAGCACACTGAGACTCAGAGGAGGTGCGGAAGTGCAGAGGTACGGAGGCGCACGTGGAAAGGGCTGGCAACTGAGGACACGGTTGTCTTTCAATCGTGAGGGAGACACAAGCTCCCGACTGCTCTGAACTCCAGTTCCGGGCAAGTCTCTGGGGACATACGGGGAGAAACTGGACTGTCCGGCATCGGTCAGAACTCGAGGGCGGCTTTCTCTCAGAGGTGATTGCAGGAATTACCGGGACACTGAGACCCGGGGCCTCTTAGGGTAGGGCTGAAGATCAGCCATAGCTGTTTGCTCTGCCCTGTTGATTCCCTGAGACCCCGCCCCACCCAAGCTGTGCGCAGAGGCTTTTGCATATGAAAGGACTGGCCCTTTGCAATCTGAAAATTACCTAACAAACTGCAGCTGGGTCAGAGAGACCCAGA
>NW_005365371.1:2926363-2938458 GCF_000412655.1 Myotis brandtii
GGGGGGGGCGGGGCACGGGCACAGGGGGGGGGGGGAAGCGGGTGGAGGAGAGCTGGGGGGGAAAAGAGGAACAACTTTAATAATCTGAACAATAAAGATTTAATTAAAAAAAAGAGTTGAAAGCTTTATCTCAGGACAGTTATAATGTACACATTATGCCTGCGTAAGGCAGAGGGAGAAATGTGATTTGTTCTTGTTAATCCTCATCCAAGGATATTTTTCCATTGATTTTTAGAGAGAGTGGGAGGGGGAGAGACACAGAGAAACACATTGATTGGTGCCTCCCATATGTGCCCCAACGAACAGAGGTACGTGACCTTGTCCAGAATTGAACCCAGAACCCTTCAGTGCATGGGCTGACACACTATCCACTGAGCAAAACCAGCTAGGGCAGAAGTGATTGTAAGGAAGTGAGCTTGAGGATCAGAAAGATGGTATTGGAGATGGCATGGATAGTACTGACAAACTGGATAACAGTTCAGATGTAAGATGATTTAGAGTTAGCTATGTTTCCTGGTGGGAATGGATTAAAGACTTCAATATAACTCCCAAAACCATAAAACTCCTAGGAGAAAAAATAGGTAGTAAACTCTATGACACTGCTCTTAGTAGTATTATTTTTGGATATGTTTCCTTGGGCAAGGGTAACAAAAGAAAAATTAAACAAACGGGACTACATCAAACTAAAAAGGTTTTGCACAGCAAAGGAAACCATCAACAAAATTAAAAGACAACTTATTGAATGGAAGAAGTTATTCACCAATGATACATCTGATAAGGAGATAATATCAGATAAAATTTATATAGAACTCATACCACTTAACACCAAAAAGACAAATAATCCTATTTTAAAAAAATGGGCAGATGACCTGAATAGATGCTTCTTCAAAGAGGACATACAGATGGCCAGTAGTCATATAAAAAGATGCTCACCATCAATAATCATCAGAAAATGCAAATTAAAACTACAGTGAGATATCACTTTACACCTGTCAGAATGGCTACCATCAATAAATCAACAAATAAGAAGTGTTGACGAGGATGTGGAGAAAAGGGAACCCTCATTCACTGTTGGTGGGAATGCAGATTGGTGCAGCCACTATGGAAAACTGTATGCAGGTTCCTCAAAAATTAAAAACAGAACCACCGAATGACCCAGCAATCCCATTTCTGGATATTTATCTAAAGAAACCCAAAACACTAATTCAAAAGAATATATGCACCCCTATTATTATTGCAGTGTTATTTACAATAGTCAAGATTTGGAAGCAGGCCAAATGTCTCATCCATAGATGAGTGGATAACAAAGCTGTGGTACATTTACACAATGGAATACTATACAATCATAAAAGGGAACTCTTACCTTTTGCGTCATAATAGATGGACCTAGAGAGTATTATGCTAAGTGAAATAGGCCAGTCAGAGGAAGACAAATACCATGTGATCTCACTCATATGTGGAATCTAAAGAACAAAATAGAAACAGAGGCATGGATACATGGAACAGACCGACAGCTATCAGAGGGGTGTGGAGAGGGAGGGACTAGGTGAAAGAAGATGAAGGGATTCATCAAAGAACATATATGCATAACCCATAGAAAGACAACAGTTTGGTAATGGACAGAGGGAAGGTTGGGGAGGGGTAAGGGATGGGTGGAGGTGGGCAAAGGGGGGTGGGGAGGAATGAGGATTGCAACCCTCTTGACATGTCATTAGGAGACCCACTCATTTGGGGGAGGAAGCCAAGTATTCACACAGGGGTGGACATACATAGGTTTACCGTTGCAACGTGACATTCGAGTTAATACAGCTTTTGTAATAATCCTAACCTGCATGTCTTTTTTCCATATGAACAACTGTAAACCTACTTTTGTGATCTGAATATTTAAAAATGAGATGACAGAAAGTTGGAGTCACTGTTTCTGTTGAAACTAAAAAAAATTAAAAAGGAGTGTTAGTGGTATTGAGAGTTAAAGTGGCATTGAATCTAAGACATACTAATGTCTATAGGTAGCAAAAAAACACTTGTATACATATAAAATGGGAATGGCATTGGTCATCCACTAGAGCAGGGGTGGGGAACATCCGGCCTGTGGGCTGTATATAAGGCCTGCAAAATCATTTGGTCTGGCCCAGCCGAGGCATTAGGGGTGAGTTAATTATAGCAGGCTAATGTTTAAGTTGCTAATTTTGTATGGCTGAGAATTATGCTGTAACTATCCAAATGGCCCTTGGCAGAAAAAAAGTTCCCCACTCCTGCACTAGAACATCAGATCACATATACTTGATAGTTGGACAATTATCTCCAAATATGTCCAATTTATTTTGAAACAATAAAGAATGAATATTTGGCCCTAACCGGTTTGGCTCTGTGGATAGAGCGTCAGCCTGCGTACTCAAGGGTCCCAGGTTCAATTCCGGTCAAGGGCATGTACCTAGGCTGCGGCACATTCCCAGTGGGGAGGGTGCAGGAGGCAACTGATCGATATTTCTCTCTCATCGATTTTCTAACTCTCTATCCCTCTCCCTTCCTCTCTGTAAAAAAAATCAATAAAATATATTTTTTTAAAAAGAATGAATATCTGGTTGAACAGTAACAAAATTGATTTAAATAAACCCCTACATTTCAGCAAATCTGAAGTTGTGGACAAAAGACTAGTTAATGTACCGGAAATAACGTCTACTAAATAAGCTATACTCTCTGAACATACCAAAAGGTAGTGTAAACAGGTAATAATATATGAGATTTATCTTCAGTACACTGGCAAATATTAAAATTTCCCCTAAAGATTTCAGCTCAGCAATCCAGTCACACAGGCTACGTTCACTCATTTTCACAAAGTGCTTGGCTCCATGCCACAGGGCAGAATGGCTAAGTGCACATGGTGAAGGCATGTCCCAGGGACACGCTCTCAAACTACTTTCAGGTCATGAGGAAGAACCCCACTCCGAGACTAGACACAAGTAACTTGCCGCCACCACAGTGTGGCACTTGGATGCGCCAGGGTTGCCATGCAGCTCCTGGCCCACAGCACAGAGCAGAAGGCACGGGAGCATGTCCAGCCAGCGGTGGATGCCCTGGATTGTCTGTTCTCTTTTCTATTTAACTATGTGAGGAGGGCTATTCCCTGTAGCTTTTCATAACATCTGTCCTCATTCTTTTTTTTTTATATATATATATTTTATTGATTTTTTACAGAGAGGAAGGGAGAGGGATAGAGAGTTAGAAACATCGATGAGAGAGAAACATGTATCAGCTGCCTCCTGCATACCCCCTACTGGGGATGTGCCCGCATCCAAGGTACATGCCCTTGACCGGAATTGAACCTGGGACCATTCAGTCCGCAGGCGGATGCTCTATCCACTGAGCCAAACCGGTTAGGGTGTCCTCATTCTTCAAGTAGGACAATTTTACTCCAGTTAAAATAAAAACTGAATTATGCTTCATAATAAACACCTCATCTTCTCCATGCAGAGGACTGGCTGTGTCTATGTTCCCCATCCAGGTTTTTAAAAACTGAGTGTTGGCTTGGCTGGTGTTCCCAGTGGTTAGAGCGTCAGCCCTGGACCAGAGGGTCGCAGGTTTGATTTCTGGTCAGGGGCACGTACCTGGGTTGCAGGTTTGAACCCCTCCCCGACTCAGGGCATGTGTGGGAGGCAATCAGTCAATGTGTCTCTGTCACATTGATGTTTCTCTCTCCCTCCTCCCTCCTTTCTACTCTCTCTAAAAATCAATGGAAAAAATATCTTCACTCCTCGGCTGAGGATTTAAAAACAAAACAAAACAACCACCTGGCAGTGTTAAAGACAAGATGCAGTTTAGTTTCCATTTTTATTAAAGTTGTTTTTTTTAAGGAATATATTACACTTAAAGTTCAATACCATAAATAAAGATTAGTTTTTAAATCTTCTATTTTACTTATTTAAAATATAAACATAAAAGAAAAAAATTCACCACTCCTTCCCCAACTCTGCCTAAATGTATAAAAAAACCCCACAAAGTCACCCCTCAGGTAAGGTCTTTCTTCAGAATGAGTAGCACAGTCTTTACTGACGTTAGTCCTCCCGGGCTGCGAGGATGCGGCACGATGACTGGAGTCCACGATACATGGGCCTGAGGGGCTGCGACCGAGTCCACCTCCTCCTGCCAGGACTGCGCAAATGCCCTCAGGGACAGGCTCTTCTCTGTCCATTCAGTGTCCAAGGCCATGGACTGTGCGAAGCCTTCAAGCACAAGACGCTGTGGCGAACATGACATGGAAGCTGGCATGCTCTCAGAGGCGGCTCAGACCCAGCAGGAACCTAGCAATTCTGGATCAGTATTCGTCATGGACTATCAGCGCTGGCAAGATCCTGAGAAAGCACCTAGTCATTTTACAGTGAGTCTTCTAACACTGAAGAGAATATTGATATACTTAAAGAATACTGATATACTTATTTACACTTCTTCCTAAAGTTATTTAAACTTCATTAATTCATGTTTCATCTTCACATAATCATAAACTCTAAGCCAACATATTAGGCTGAAACTAACTTTAAGCACAATTTATAACATTTTTAGAATGTCTATTTGATCTTAACAAAAATAGGTATCCTTAAGAAATCGGTAAGGAAAAAGGATGTTTTTCAGGAGACTATTAGAGGGGTTTACATGAAGACTTCCTAACTGCTTGCCAGTTTCTCTAAAGCTGTCAGCTCAAATCTACTGACATGGCTTTTGCTTCCTTCCTGTATATTCTGTTCTTGAAAACCTGAGAAACAAATTCACTTGATACAATTGGGACCTTAATCCTATCAAAATGAACCTAAGTCTGAACGGAAACTGAGGTAGTCGGAGTTTATAAGCACTTGACACTTTCTGAGTCAGAAAGGACTCCTGTCTGCCACCCCCAAATCAGCTCTTCCCCACTCTCCTTCCCTACCCGACTCTCTTTCACCACGGCTGCAGTCTGCTCCATCTTTCTCAGGGAACTGGTTTTGCTAATATGAAGGGTATAACCTGCCACAGAATATTGACACTTACGCCATTTCAAATTCTTCAGTTCAAAGCTGAAGTCTAGCCCACTAATGCTGCATTGAAACCTCAGATTTTAAAAGTCTTCGTTTTTTAGAATATTGTCATAATCTGAGTGACTAAAATGTGCCTCTTAAAATTTTTTACAGGCTCAATGACCTTCTAAGTCTTCACTGAGTAAACTATGCAGAATCAGTGATAAGCAACCACTTTCAAGTCTTGAAGAGGAAGGAAGACAACAGCACATTTAGTTACCCTCAGAAACTCAAGATTTGTTGACATTATACTTTATCAAGTTTCACATTTGTGCAGGGAAAACATTGGGCTACCAGATTCCAATCTTAATAAATATATGTAGAAAAAATGTCATCTATAATATTTTCTCCAGAAAGTCATTAGTGCAAATATAATTATATCAATAAAAATAAAGCAAAAATATCTTTCAAGTATAAAAAGCACCATGCTCAGAAACAATACTATCTAAATGGCATCACTGCACAACAGTCAAAATATAATCAAACCTATCATGGTAAATCTCAAATATATTCTTAGTCCATAGTATTTTTGGTGAAATTCTTTATACAACTTTGCAGGATGATCCATAATCACAATCAGAATGTAAGTTTATATTTTCATAGCTTTCTTTAAAAATATACTCTATACTTTTCTCGGATGTTGCACAATTTAAGAGATACATGACACAGGCAGAAAACAGAGCACTGACCTGACACCTTTACGATTAGCTTCTCTTTAGCTGAAGGTGGATATGCTAGAGACCCAGCTTTCACAATGACAAATACCTTCAATTCAAAACTGCACATTTAAATACATATTTAAAATTTATGCATTAAAAAAGGCAACTTTCCTTTGCTGGGGTTGCTGTTTGGCCCCAGGTCCAACTAATCAGCTGGAATTACTCCTTAGTAATTATGTTGCTTGCTCACTTAGCACAATTTCTTACACGGAGTGCTCAATAGTTATATGCTGAATTAAAGGGCTAACCAATGAATGAATGTTATGTATATATGAATGTATGAATGAATGAATGCTTGTCCAAGGGCTGTGTTTATAATGTCACAGGACTTTGTTAGCTTTAGAGAGAAAAAGTGGGAATCATTTATCATTAAAGAATTTAATTAGTAAAGTGGGGTTGATAAGCTCCAGAGTAGACTTGCTTCTGTGGACCAGAATCTACGTGGTAACAGAAGTGCCAAAAGCAGGAGGTAAAGGATATCACCTCCTTTTAAAGTAAAGGCTATCTTATAACTTCTGAGGATTGAGCCATATGTTGTGCAGTAAAGTGGACCCTATTGGCTGGGCCGTACACCAACCCTACACTTTGCTATTAGTAAACAATTCAGATTATCTTGTTTTGACTTATATTTTTCTTCTTGTATATAAAATAATTTTCAGAAGTTCTTCTGAAACAATTCGCAAGCCCACATGAAGACAACTGCATACCTGTCTATCCCAGAATTTCTTTTTATCTTCATTGTTAAAAAAGGAATAGTTCTATTTTTTGGTTGGATTATAGTTGTCATATCTATTACCTGAAAAACATACATTTATATTTTCTTCTGTTTGCTTGTCTTCAATGTTTTTACAGAGCACATTACTTTCTCTCTCTGCTTCTATCGTTTTTCAGGTCATTATTAAACGAACGGAGGATACAACAGGACACTGAGCTACGGAGATCTGGGATAACAGATGCAGCTGTAAGAGGGCTACCAACACACCATGATTCCATAGTAAACTATCACACAGCTAGTTTGAAAGGCAAGCATGGTTAAATCATAACATTTAGCAAAACAATTTTATAAAAGACTTTTTAGAACAACAAGAGCAATGATTTAATTGTACCATGTACACTCATTAAATTCAAAATAGGTGTAACAATGATGTACAAACCTCAACTCAATTATTTTCTGTAAGTCAAAGGATAATTTATACTTGTGGGTACAGGATCCACAACGTATAATCTGCAGTAATTAGCAGTTCTTTATTATTGCAGTATTGATGAACTTTCCCATCATTTTAGGTTAATGAGAATGCTGAGGTATGTAATCTGAAAATTTCACCAATATTCCATTTTCAAAGGAAAACTTGAGGACGGTTATGCATCCTGAAAAATAAAGAGTCCTGATGACTTGGAATTCCTTCCCCCTCTCCAAGCCGAGGCTGTTGGGTTGCTGTGAAGCTCTGCTTCAAGGTCTGACTGTGGTCAACACTTTCAAGCCAAAGTCAGGAATGCCACTTCTGCCATCTGCACAGGCTGATACTCACTCAGATTTTGTGCTTTGTTCAGAGGAACATGACACAAAAGAATGCCTTGAGAATTCACATTTCCATTCCTAGTGCCATACACACAGAAGAAATCCAGCCAGCAGAGGAAACAGATTGCCTAGCAGAAGCCAGAGGGTGACCACAAGGCTAGAGGAACGGGAACAGAGATCTAGGATTGAAAACAAAAATTGACTTTCTATAGACATTTTTGGAATATATTATATCAACTAAATACTGACAGATGAATACAGGTGATTATTAAAGGTGAACAAGGACCACCTTGGAGAGCAGAATCAAGAATGACTTCCTGCCCTGCCAGCGTGGCTCAGTGCTTGAGCATTGGCCTATGAACCAAGAGGTCACGGTTCAATATCCGGTCAGGGCACATGCCCGGGTTGTGGGCTCGGTTCCCAGTAGGGGGTGCGCGGGAGGCAGCTGATCAATGATTCTTTCTCATCATTGATGTTTCTGTCTCTAAAACCTAGGTATGTAAGGTCAAATTTTTTTTGCATTTTTTGAAAAAGAACAAAATATTTATGCAGGAAGAAAAGAAGATGTACCTACCATATCATGGATAAAAAACGGCACCCAAGAAGAGAAAGAAGTGTCTTCGGCTAGTATCCCAGCATAAATATGTTACACAGGAAAGTAGATTAATATCTTGGCTATTCTGATATGGGAAGTAGAACTCTCTTCTTTTCTTTCTTGTCCCCTTTTTTATGGTAATTTGATATAATTTATCATCCCAAATAAGGACATTTTAAGACAAGTTTTGAAATAAATTGCTAATCTCAAGATGGTGCCATGTCAGCAAACTGAAACTTAGATAACTTCCATGCGCTTGACCAGAAAGATAGTATATTTAGTCAGCCAAATGCCAACCAACAAGCCAACTCTGGGCTCTATACTTATTTCCTTGTTCCTTGATCTTTCAAAATAAGGTCAGATATGCAACTCTGGCCAATCAACTTAAGCCGAGTGTTTCTTCCTTGTTTCCTGCTTGTATCCCTTTTCCTTATTTTGCAGTTCTCTGGACTCTTGAGTGTGGAGACTGCCTGCTTCATGAATTGTGAAATAAAATTTGCTTAGATCAAATAAATGTTCTCTTTGATTTTTTTTTTTTAAACACAAGGGACGCTATTAACAATTATACCAGGACAAAAGGCATATGGACTGTCCCAGGCAAGCCAGGGCATATGGTCCCCAATCTCTAAACAACTACCTATCTATCCACATCCAGCCTTCATCTGGAAACAGAAGAAAAATCTATGGGCTTTGGGCACTAGAAGTCCATTTTAATTTAGGCATGAGCTGTTCTCATGGCTAAAACTATTTCCCAAAATAATTCTCAGAAAGGAAAACTTTTTAATTTTGTTGATTGGTTTTTAGAAAGTGTGAGTGAGTGAGTGAGTGAGTGTGTGTGGGGGCGGGGGGGAGAGCGAGAGAGAGAGAGAGAGAGAGAGAGAGAGAGAGATATTTGTTGTTCCACTTATTTATGCATTATTCATGGTTGTTTCTTATATGTGCCCTGACCAGAGATTGAACCTGCAACCTTAGTGTAACAGGACACCACTCTTAACCAACTGAGCTACCTGGCCAGGGTTGGTAAACATTTTTACAGCAGCCAAGAGACCAGGCCAACTTGACCAGCCTTTATCTTGAGATAAATTGTTCTTTCTAATATACGGTGTCCCCCCAAAATATATACACACACTTTGAATAATTATAAAGTCAGTGTTTATGAAAACACATTTTTTTTCAAAATTGAGTTTTCAGTGATTAAATTATGTATACTTTTAGGACAGACACCCTGTCTTTTGACCAATAAAGAACCAATCATGCTTCAAGTCTGACTGCCTAAAAGTGGAAAATAGGGCTAGTCTTCAGCTCTAGAATGAATAGAATGATAACGTCACGGCACTGCAGCCTGTTCTTCTGAGCACCATATATGGTGTGGTATAAATATTTAAAAAAATTATTTCACAAAACAGGAGGAAACTCCTATTCTTCCCAATGGAATCAGCTGGTAATTGTTAAATCCCACTTTGCCAAGAACAGTCCTTCTCATCAGCATCATCTGCAAACTTGTTCAAAATGCAAATTCTCAGGCTCTGACCCAGATCTTCTGAATCAGAAACTCTGGGGTTGAGGCTTAGCAACCTGTGTTTTAACATGGTTCTGATGCATGCAGAAGTTTGAGAGACTCTGATCTAGCGCTGCACTGTTCAATATGGCAGCCACCAGCTCTATGTGCTACTTAAATTTAAATGAACTCAAATGAAATAAAGTATTTATTTAGTTCCTTAATCAACCCAGTCATGTTTCACACATTCAGTAGTTGCATGTGGCTAATGACTACTCTGTTGGGCAATGCAGATTACAGAACATTTCCATCACCCCAGTCTACTGGATAAGTTCTGGCCTAGAGCATGAGGTAGAATGGTCTTGGCTGGAATAAGGAATGGAACCTGGAGTCTAATAACACAGGCATATCCCTATATCTCCTGATTCTCAATTTGGCCCAAGGAAATGGAGGACTCCCTATTTGGCCCAAGGAAATGGAGAAGGACTCCCTAAATGAAAGGTGGCCTGTTTCCTTTTCTACTGACACAAAAATTTAACAAATTATTAAAACATTAATGACAGCTCTGGAACATTTGTTGTCCTTCAAAAATACTGAACTTTAGCAGGGCCAGTGTGACTCAGTGGTTGAGCATCGACCCATGAACCGGGAGGTCACCAGTTTGATTCCTGGTCAGGGCACATGCCCGGGTTGCAGGCTTTATCCCCAGTAGGGGGCATGTGAAAGGCAGCTGATCAATGTTTTTCTCTCATCAATGTTTCTCTCTCTCTACCCTTCCTCTCTAAAATCAAGAAAAACATATTTTAAAAAAATACTGAACTTTATGTGACAGTAATCTTTTTTTTTTTAAATATATTTATTGATTTCTTATAGAGAGGAAGGGAGAGGGATAGAGAGCCAGAAACATCGATGAGAGAGAAACATCGATCAGCTGCCTCCTGCACACTCCTTACGGGGTATGTGCCCGCAACCAAGGTACATGCCCCTAACCGGCCCCTGACCAATCGAACCCGGGACCCTTGAGTCTGCAGGCCGACGCTCTATCCACTGAGCCAAACCGGTTAGGGCTGACAGTAATCTTTAAAAAGAAAATATTCAAAGAGGGTATTTAAAAATGAATTAGAGATGATCAGATTTGGGTTTTGACCTGAACCTCATTATTTATTAGTTGTGACAGTAGACACATTACACTTAACCTCTTACACCGTAGTTTTCTCATGTGTAAAATGATTATTCCTACCTCATTAGGTTTTGTGATGATTAAATGCAATAATATAGACATAAAGCACTCAGCATTCAATAAATGGAAACAAAAATAACACCTACAATCTGAAGAGACCAGAAAGAATTTAGAAATAAATATTTTATATTCACTATCTTAGGCAGTATGGAACAACTACCTAATTACACTCTAGCATTTAGAAGTGACAATCAGAAAAAAGGAAAAAAGATGAGTTTTACATTCCAAAAGAAATTACAAATACAAGAAAAAGCTATGTGAAGCTGAGCTCAACAATAAAAAAAAAATCAGAAGAATTTGGGGAGAGGAATATATTTTTACACTTCCTCTAGAATATTAGCAGTTTTAATGTTTTAAAGGCATACTAAAAAAAACCTAAATTATTTTAATTCATAAAACATATTAGGATGATTATTTGTCTAATAAGCTTCATCATAGGTTAATTCTAATTTTTAGTATTTCTCATATAAGTACATTTAAAGCATCAAATCTTATTTTTATAAGTTTGGTGGGTCATAAAGACTATATTTTAAAAAGAAATAAACTATTTATCTAAAAGAAATAGCATATGTAAAGTCTGCCATAGTTCCTGGTACAGAGTTCACTAAGGGCCTAGTGTGTGCTCTATTCACACATTAACAAACATGAGTAATCAGGATATTTTAGAATTTCAACAGTGATACTTATAATGTTTTAAAAGCAGTGCCTAAAGACATCTATTCTTAAAATATTTTATACAGTTTTCAAAATTGTGTAATGACTTATAGATTACAATGCTTTTTTGAGTATGCTTCCTCATAGAACGGGTTAACAGGGAAAAAGAAATCACATCATAGCACCAAAATTTCAGAAGGGTAACTGATAAAGAGGGAGCCAGGATAAGTAGAAGTAGAGTCTAAGATGCAGGTTGGTGGACGTGGAGGGGTTGGGTGGTTTGCAATCTCTATTCCCCACCTCCTTTCCACAGATCCATTTGTCTCTGTCATGCTCCAAAGACAGGAACTAATCATTTCATAGCCCTTTGCCCTGGCCTGGCTTTCTCCACATTCCTATACATTCTTTTACTATACTCCTAAGATTTTTACCCCTGAACCAGCTGGAGTAACTCTCTCTTTATGAACTAGCAGTCAACGTAATTTAATAATAACAATAAAAGTAAGTTATCCTACTAACTTACATGAAAGTAAAAGTTAAGAGTATTTAACACTACATATACTACATACCACATCAAAGGGACCGAAGATCTTATATCATTTCAAACAACTCATTGTATCCTCCTATATAATAAAAGGGTAATATGGAAATTGACCCTAACAGCAGAATGACTGGGAATGACTGGTCACTATGACACACACTGACCACCAGGGGGCAGGTGCTCAATGCAGGAGCTGCCCCCTGGTGGTCAGTGTGCTCCCACAGGGGGAGCTCTGCTCAGCCACAAGCCAGGCTGATGGCTGCCAGCACAGCAGTGGTGGC
>NW_005365371.1:2938586-2944903 GCF_000412655.1 Myotis brandtii
GAGCGGGCCTAAGCCAGCAGGTGGACATCCCCCGAGGAGTCCCAGACTGCGAGAGGGCACAGGCCGGGCTGAGGGACCCCCCCGAGTACACAAATTTTTGTGCACCGGGCCTCTAGTTACTATTATAACTGCAGAAAACTCAGATGACTCACTGGAGTACTGTGCAGAAACGAGTTAACTTAGCAGCCCTGAGATCGCCATCCAGGGTCACATGTAGTACATCAAAGCTGTCAGTGTTGCTCCATGAACAGGGATGTGGGCTGGACTGACTGGAAACATTGCAAACAAACTGGCTGGGTTAGGGTTAAATCATAATAGTGATGTCAGGAAGGAGTGAAAGGTGGCCTGACAACCAGTAGGAGTAAGAAATCAAGATGCTGAGATAAAGGAACATAGGGGATTGTCATGGCAATGTGGTTTTGGCTAGTGAATGTTGGAACAGTAGTCTGATTTAAGGAATTTTGTAGTATTCATAATAATAAAAAAAAGAGTGGTTCAACATATAGAGTGTGTAAACTGAGGACTCAATACTTTGACTCTGGAAATTGTTTTTGATTCCATTGACCTTGTCTGGCACAAAGGGTTTTCTTTTGCACTGAACTGACAGAAGAACTAAAAATTATCGATGTTTTACATCATTACAACCTGAAAACATTTCCAAAATACAGGGACAAGCTGGCTCCACACTACCACAGAAAGCTCTCATTAAAGTGGCAGAGGCACTTAATATGTGTTAGGGTAGCTCCTGTGTCCCTGTGCAGGAGTATAGGTCCTGAACAAAGAATTTAGGGCAACATACGCTGAAGACCATTAAGCTAGATCTGGGAGGCTGCAGTGCTCTCTGAATATGAAGTGCTGGGGGGACAGGCTCCTGTGCTGAAACAGGTCAGTGGCTGACTGGGATGTAATCTGTGCACTCAAAACTGAGGTGCTGTGAGTGAGAGGGAAATCTATTGCCAATAACTGAGTTTGGTAAAGATAGCTGACTAAATTGGTTAACATAGGTGGGAGGCAAATTACTAAATTTGGTTTTCTGAGATGGATATTAAGCTATTTCTAAAGGCAATTTAAAAAGAGGAGTTCCAAAAATGTATTTCAACAATGGAATTGCCCGGCTGGTGTGGCTCTATGTACTGAACGTTGTCCCATGGACCAAGGGGTCACCAGTTCGATTCCCAGTCAGGGCACATGCCTGGGTTGCAGAGTCAATCCCCAGTAGGGGGCGTGCAAGAGGCAGCCTATCAATATTTCTCTCTCATTGATGTTTCTATCTCTCTCTCCCTCTTCCTTCCTCTCTCCCTAAAATCCATAAAAACATATTAAAACAAAACAAAATAATGGAGTCACTTTTGAAATAACTCTATTGATAGATATTGCTCCTGCCAGGAAAAAAAAAAAATTCAGTGGTGGGAAGGAGATTTTCCAATAAAACTGAAATTAGAAGAGAAGATGCTCAACCTGTTGTAGAGCTTCCTTGAAGGGAATTTTCAACATCTGATAAGAAAAGTCTCTGTCTTTACTCCAACCATAGAGATACTCACCCAGGGGTAGAGCTCGGGTCAGGTTAGCAGCTGGAGGATCTGTTTCTGGAGGACAGAGTTCACAGAAGTCCCAACATGATGGGCAGAGCAGGTTTCCATCGTGAATCCAGCCGTTCATACGAATACTAACGAAGAGGACCTGCCCGGCTCGACTACACAAATATGAAGTATTCTGGACCCAAACCTTTAGACCTTGTGGAGAACAAGAAACCTTCCAACAGAGAGGAAAAAATCAGATCCGTAAGTATACTGGCTTCCTTCATCTGCAGGAAAAGGTTAGAATTTACTAAAAATACTGGCTATAACATATAATTTGGGATATAAAAATTTCAAATGATTATTTCTTCTTCAAAGTTGTTTTCTAAAAAGACTTCATGTTAATTTCAATTATGCTACTTCACTTTAAATATTTCTAAAACTTCTTTCCTAGAACTATTTTCAAAGTAAATGCATGTTTCTGAAAATGTTTGTTAGTAGCTAATTTTTACTCTACAGGTAGATGAAATTTTTGGAAAAACCCAAAAGCTGCTCAGAACTGAGTCTGGTAAAGGTAGTTGACTAAACTGGTTAACACTAGGCTAACATAGGTGTTATGCGAAGTACTAACATTGATTTTCTTAAATGGCTATTAAACTAAAGGCAATTTCAAAAAAGGAGTTCAAAAAATGTATTTCAACAATGGAGTAGTCGTTTTTAAAATAACTATCATCAATTAAGGGTAAATACTCATTTGGAAATTTAAGTTATAAAACGCTTTTGAGAAAACAAACAACATAACCTGTAATTCAATGAGCCACATCTAATAAGTACCATAGGTATAGTGTAATGTAGTCATCTTTTAAGTGAACTTGATTTTCATGTTTAGTACTGAAAAGGATACCAAAGAACTTCACAACACAATGCCTGCCCTCTACCAGCTTTGATGGAGGAGAGAAGGGAGGGATATCATTTTTTTATCCTAAAGATGTGCATAGGATTTGGGTCAGTGAGGGAGAGATATTGTGACCTGGTGGGTTGTGTCAGAGTCCGAATGGGTGAGGAGGGCAATCACATAGGGGGGTGGGAGAAGGTGAAAGAGGTGTGGACAGATGAAATAGGACAACATATTGAGGACAATGAAAGCCATATTTCTCACTGTCAGAGAAAGGAGTTACAAATATAGAAAGGGAGAAAACCAAAATGAACCCTTTGGTGTTAGACTGGAATCAAAGATACTGATGCAAACTCATGGTTATATATTTACAGATGTATAAGCAGTATATATAAAAATTAGATAACACATATTTCCCAGCTCTGTTTACCAAGAGGGCCTGGAGAGCAGCTATATTTCAATAGCAATGAACAGTTCACCTAGCAACTAGATCTTTGTTTCTAAATACCATACTTTACTGAAGAAACTAGAGCTCCTTAGAGAAATGGTTGATTCTAGGTGGGGGCAAAGAAAGTAAATATGGATCCAGAATATCTTGGGCCAGAAAGCCAGGAAATATTAAAAAAAAGATGGGGACAGGCTAAAGAACACAGGGACCAACCTAAAGGGGCTCCCTCTGGCCAAAGCTGGAGCAACTTGAATATCAAAATAAATATAGTAACGGTAATACTCAGTATTAAATGGAATCCATGAGTCAAAACGAATATAAGTACATAAATAAAATGAGAATCTGATAAGAAATAAGTTATTGACATATTACCTTCCCCCAATACTTATTAATTACAAAGGTAATTAATTAAAACAGAAAAAGAATAACTTGTCAGTAGAATATGAGCATCACTTCTGTTATATTGCAGCCCCAAACCCATTACCTAAATTTAATGAAACACCAGACATCTTGTCTAGAACTGGCTTGTAATCTTTAAAAATGCAAGGTTATGAAAGTCAAGAAAAGATGAGGAATTCTTCCAGATTGAAGAACAGAGACATGACACCTATGAAACATGTGAGCTTAGTACAGATCCTACTGCTACAAGGACATTGTTGGGCCAATTGACAAAACTTGAATGGGGTTGAAGAATTAGATGTATCAATATTAATTTCCAGATTTTTTGGTAGTATTGTAGTTATGTAGAAGATATCCTTGTTCACAAGAAGTACACATTAAAATATTTGGGACTGAATGGGCAATATGTCAGCAATTTATACTTAAAAATTTTTTTGTACCATTCTTACAACTTTTGTCAAAATAAGGAAAACAACAAGTTAATCCATATGTAAAATACTTGGAAATCATACACACTTTCCCACATACATGGTGTATTAAATTAGCAAAATTAATTGACAATATTAGGTACAGGGAAGCCAAGTTACATTCAATCTTTATGGCCGGTATTTCAAATCTGCATAATCCCTTTGTGGTGGTGGTAGTGTTAATAAATCATTAAAATAGCCTGAAAGGGTCTTCTTCCTATTATAGCTGTCATTGTTCTAGCTTTATTCCTTTAACCTAATATTCTCATTTATAGGAATTTATTTCAACAAATAAATTTTTAAAAGGTAAAATATGCAAGTATACTTACAAAAGCATTTTTAGATACAAAATATAACAAGGAAGTGACTTCTCAAATTATGATGATGCAATGTTCTACAGCTATAAAGAATAATAAGTATTATTACTGGAAAAACTTAGAAAGGGTGTTTTGCTCTGCATAAAAAGTATTAAGTGAAGGAAGTAAAACAAAATTATGCATTATGGTCAAAACTATGTATGTAATCTATATATATAAAAGCCTAAGCGACCGATACTGGTAGCTATTATGCGCACTGACCACCAGGGGGCAGACGCTCAATGCAGGAGCTGCTTCCTGGTGGTCAGTGTGCTCCCATAGCCAACTTCCCACGGCCGGCCAACCTCCCGTGGTCCTTCCCCCCACCGGCCGGCTTTCATCGGCCCCAATCACTGGCCAGGCCAAAACACCCCACCCGTGCATGAATTTGTGCACTGAGCCTCTAGTCAATACATAAATCTTTAGTGGGATTTATCAGAAAATAGGTAGTGGATTATAGTTATCAGATTATAGTTAGAAAGTCTTTGTTTTTAATGATCTTTTATAAGGTTTCAAAGATAATTTTATATGTAAACTATCCTATATAATAAAAGCCTAATATGCTAAGTGCTCGGTCATCTGGTTGGCCATTCAACCAATCAAAGCATAATATGCTAATGATATGCTAAGGCCGCTCAACTGCTCACTATGACGTGCACTGACCACCGGGGGCAGATGCTCTAACTGGTAGGTTAGCTTGCTGCTGGGGTCTGGCCGATCAGGACTGAGCGAGACAGGCTGGACATGCCTTGGAGCCCTCCTGTGGTCCCTCCCTGGCTGGCCAACTTCCCATGTCCCTCCCTGGCCCAAATCGTGCACCAGTGGTGTCCCTCGGCCTGGCCTGTGCCCTCTCGCAATCTGGGACCCCTCAGGGGATATCAGAGAGCCAGTTTTGGCCCGACGGTGGACCGACCAGTCGCTATGACGTGCACTCACCACCAGGGGGCAGATGTTCAATGCAGGAGCTGTCCCCTGGTGGTCAGTGCGCTCCCACAGGGGCAGTACTGCTCAGCAGAAGCCAGGCTCACGGCTGGTGAGCACAGCGGCAGTGGCGGGAGCCTCTCCCACCTCTGTGGGGAGCGGACCTAAGCCAGCAGTCAGACATCCCCTGAGGGCTCCCAGACTGCAAGAGGGCACAGGCCGGGCTGAGGGACCCCCCTCCACTGAGTGCACGGATTTTGTGCACCGGGCCTCTAGTATCTCAATAAAGCTGTTACTCCAAAATGATTAATTTTATAAGAAACTTAAAAATATATAATATTTAAATGTCCAGCTACAGAAGTCTGTTCAGCTCTTGCAGCTGAAATAGTACAATGTATTCTGATTTTTCATTTTCAGAAGCACACTCTCCACCTTGACATCCATTAGTAGGGTATGGGATATTCCTTAAGTTCTGCTCCTAAGTTACAGAATGCCTGTGTCTCAATACGTTTTTAGTATGGTAATGCATTCATTTAATATCAGGCATGCATATAAGATACTTAAGAAAATAGTAATTTGCTCCCTTTGGATTTCTATTTTCAAAGGAGAAAAAAAACTATTATTAATCAGTAGTTGATTTATTAATTCTTAAATCTATACTTTCCGCAGATCTTATGAAATAAAATTGTAAATTTTTTCTATTCAAAGTAATAGCTATTGAAGAAAGAATTATCTACTTTCCATTATTTCCTTAGGCTATATGCCCAGAAGTAAAATTATTATAAAAGTTGTTGCCCTAACCGGTTTGGCTCAGTGGATAGAGCAAGGGCCTGCAGACTCAAGGGTCCCGGGTTCGATTCCGGTCAAGGGCATGTGCCTTGGTTGTGGGCACATCCCCAGTGGGGAGTGTGCAGGAGGCAGCTGATCGATGTTTCTCTCTCATCGATGTTTCTAACTCTTTATCGCTCTCCCTTCCTCTCTGCCTCTCTGTAATAAAATATATTTTAAAAAAAAGTTGTTGATATATAGCAATTTTATACACACACACAAACACACACACACACACACACTAGTGGCCCGGTGCATAAAATTCATGCAGGGGGGTTCCTCAGCCTGGCCTGCACCCTCTCCAATCTGGGACCCCTCAAAGGATGTCCTACTGCCAGTTTACAGGGATTGGGCCTAAACTGGCAGTTGGACATCCCTCTCACAATCCAGGACTGCTGGCTCCTAACCACTCACCTGCCTGTCTGCCTGCCTTATTGCCCCTAACCACTCTGCCTGCCGGCCTGCTCGCCCCCAACTTCCCCCCAC
>NW_005365371.1:2945199-2946151 GCF_000412655.1 Myotis brandtii
GCCCCCCCCCCCCCCGCTGTCCTGATCACCTCCAACTGACCCCCATTGATGGCCTGCTCGCCCCCAACTGGCCCCCCTGCTGGTCTGCTTACCCTAATGGCTCCGGCCCTCCATCAGCCTGATCACCCACAACTGCCATCCCATCCTGGCCTGATCACCCACAACTGCCCTCCCCTCTTGGCCTCTAACCGCCTCTACCTCGGCCCCTCCACCAAGTCTTTGTCCAGAAGAACGTCCGGAAGGTCTCCTGGAAGGTCTCCCAGTCTAATTAGCATATTTCCCTTTTATTAGTATAGATAGAGGCCTGGTGCATGGATGGGGGCTGGCTGGTTTGCTCCAAAGGGTGTTCCGGATCAGGCTGGGGGTCCCCACTGGGGTGCCTGGCCAGCCTGGATGAGGGGCTGATGGCTGTTTGCACGCTGGCAAGCCCCCCAATGGGGACTCTCACCCCATGGGGGTGTGGCCAACCTGGATGAGGGGCTGAGGGCCATTTTCAGGCTGGCCACAACCCCTTCAGGCTGGGGGTCCCCACTGGTGTGCCTGGCCAGCTTGGGTGAGGGGCTGGTGGCTGTTTTCAGGCTGGCCACGCCCCCCCGGCGACCCAAGCTCCCAGCCTCTCCTTATTTTCTTTTTTTTTCAGTGCCTCCTTGAGTGGAAAGCCCCTCCTTGAGCAGAGGCCAGAGCCGGCTGGAAGCAGGTATCTGGGATTTATTTATCTTCTATAATTGAAACTTTGTAGCCTTGAGCGGAGGCCAGGGCCAGCCGGGAAGCTTGGCTCCTATCGCCAGGGGCAACCCAAGCCTCCTGCTCACTTGAGCTCTGTGGCCACCGCCATCTTAGTTGGGTTAATTTGTATACTTGCTCCTGATTGGCTGGTGGGTGTAGCGGAGTGATGGTTAATTTGCATGTTTCTCTTTTATTAGTGTAGATATATATATATATATTAAACAGA
>NW_005365371.1:2947392-2974663 GCF_000412655.1 Myotis brandtii
CCATCTTAGTTGGGTTAATTTGTATACTTGCTCCTGATTGGCTGGTGGGTGTAGCGGAGTGATGGTTAATTTGCATGTTTCTCTTTTATTAGTGTAGATATATATATATATATTAAACAGAGATAGGCAATTTCTCTAAAAAAAAAAACACCACCAATATTTTCACAAAACACAAGCATCCAAACTAATATTTACATAAACAAAGTTAAAATATTAATCAGTAAATTAAAAAAGATAAAATGTATTTTAAAATATAATAATCAAATAATGAGACAAAAGTTATATAATATTTGGTATAATTATTAACAATCATTTAGTTTACCTGATAACATCCACTCCCCCAGTCTGGGTAACTCTGCTTCCTTTCACAATTTTCCATGACAAATGCTGATTTCTGAATTAGACAAACTGAATGAGGTCCATACTTTTCAGCACCATAGTTTTTAAAAAGGTCTGAGGAAAACCAGAAAAATTTTCTTAAAAACTGATCTTTGGCTCAAAGAACAAGAAATTGAAGTATTCCATCCTTATGACTAATCGTTATTTTAAAAACAAACATGTTTAATGGAAAATTTCAATTTAAAATATCAAGAGAAAGAGGGCTCCAAACTTAAACTAGGTTCTCAATACAGAAACTACTGGGAGAAAATTATACCAGAAACAAGTGATAAAAGTGGATCTAAAGTATTTAAGTTAAATATACAGAGGAAATGGCACTGAGAATCACCTTCATTAGTGGCTTAAATAGCCGTCACTTGCCAAATGACCCAAAATAGGATGAAGGCAACTATTTATATAATGAAAGCTTTTTGGGGGTCTTGCAACTTTTGCAAAACTCTTTTTGTATTTTCAACTTGTATTGTCATCCCCTGGAAGTTCATAAATACCATGCTGATCTAGTCTCAGACTAAACACAAACTTGCAGAGTCGACTCAATGACCTCTAAATAGCTAATGGGCAAAGGATGAAGCTCTTAAACACAAGCAATATTTTGCTCTCTTTACACTTAATACAAGTAAGTTACATCTTTTGAAAGCAGAGAGTTCAATTAGCCCATTTAAAAATATTATAAAGATAAGTATTGCCCTGCCATTGTTGCTCAGTGGTTAAGTGTGGACCTATGAACCAGGAGATCATGATTCAATTCAGTCAGGGCAAGTGCCCAGGTTGCAAGCTCAATCCCCAGCAGGGGGCATGCAAGAGGCAGCTGATCAATGATTCTCTTTCATCATTAATGTTTCTATCTCTCTCTCCCTTCCTCTCTAGGGAAGGAAGGCCCTAGTGGGGCAACCTCCCGGTCCCTGAAGACTTCTGAAAAACCTCTTTCTGGGGAGGCTTTTCTTTTCCCTCCAGCGGCGCGCAATTCAAAGGCGCTAGCTGCGGAGCCACCTGCCACAGAGCTGCCTAATCAATCTCTCTCTCTCTCTCTCTCTCTCTCTCTCTCTCTCTCTCTCGGTTTGAGTCTGGGGCGCGGTGGGGCGGCGGACCCCAAGCCGCTGCCCGCAGGCGGGATGCTGGCGGGGGTGGGGCATGTGCGCAGAAGCCTTGGGGCTGGACCCCCAGCCCCCAGGGTGCTCTCTGCCTGGAGGCATCCAGCTGCAGAGCTCCGACCCCATTAACTGGATCAGCGGTGAGGTGAGGAAATGAAATTTGGGGCGAGTACCATGGGTGCAGTCCCCATGACCTTCCCCTCCCAGGATAATGCTGCCCTCCCTAACCTCCCACGTGCCAAGAGATAAATGTGGATTCCCAAAGAGGCAGGCCCCCAAGGAGCTTCAGCTGGGGAGGACGAGAGGAGTTACGCTTTAAGGCTGCATTCTCCTTCCCTAATACATGTTGCTTGAAGTACACGATGGTTTGTGTTTAGACATGTGATAAACGTGGGGAAAATAAAGTTTTGTGCTTTAGAACAAAAGAGTCTGGAGTCTGTGGGGGGGTCTCTCTCTCTCTCTCCCTCTCTCTCTCTCTCTCACACACACTCTTCCTCCCCTCTTCCCTGGCCTGGCAAATATTCACGTAGAAAGTTAACCCTAGCTCCTCAGAACCCACCCTCACTGGAGTGGCCTCTGTTTTGCTTTGTTTTTTTTCCTCTCACAAGGTTTCTTTCTAACCTCTAAACCAGCAGTCAGACATACCCACGAGCGGTCCTGGATTGCGAGAGGGTGCATGTATTTCATGCACCAGGCCTCTAATATATGATAAAAAGGTAAGTATTTCCCTGGCTCGGGGGTAGCTCAGTTAGAGTGTTGTCCTGATACGTTAATGTTGTAAGGTCAATCCCCCATCAAAGTACATACAAGAATCAATCAGTGAATGCATACGTGGAATAATAAATTGATGTTTCTCTTTATCTCTCTAAAATCAATCAATAAAAATTTTTTTTAAAAATAAGTATTTTATTTTATGTCAATTTTGAAAAATCTTAATTATATAAACGAAGAAAGAAAATGTAAAAGAGAACTCTATATTTCTTTTATTTTCAGAGTATTTCGAAGTCCTCAAAAAACACAGTGACCAATGGTAAAAAAAAAAAAAAAAGGGAGCATCAGCAAGCTACAATTCTCAGGCCAAATCCTGAGGGTTACCTGTTTTTATAAATAAAGTTTTAGCCAACACATCCACACTCATTCATTTATAGATTGTTTATGACTGCTTTCACACTACAACAGCAGTGTTGAGCAGCTGCAACTGAGACTATGACCCACAAAACCTAAAATATTTACTATCTTGCTCTTTACAATAAATGTTTGCCAACTCCATCTGTAAAACAATAACATGTGATAATGTATTTTTAGCAAACCCATGACTGATAGATCTGTGCATTTCTTTTGTTTTATATGGAACTGCTGAGTAGTTGTATCATAAATCTTTAATATTTATTAAGTAGGTGAGTGATAAAAAAAAATAACTACAAACCCTGTTAAATCTGCTAGGTTTAAAAATAAAACATTATGGAAATTTAAAATTTAAGTGACTTAGTTTGTAATAAAGTATGTAATAAAGGGGGAGTGGGAGAAAGGACCAGGTTAAAAATTTTGATGATGCCCTAACCGGTTTGGCTCAGTGGACAGAGCATTGGCCTGCGGACTGAAGGGTCCCAGGTTCAATTCCAGTCAAGGGTACATGCCTCGGTTGCAGGCTCGGTCCAACGTGCAGGAGGCAGCCAATTAATTATTCCCTCTCATCATTGATGTTTCTGTCTCTCTCTCTCTTCCTCTCCTTTCCTCTCTGAAATCAATAAAAATATATTTAAAAAAAATTTTGATGACCACAGAAACAAAAACTATTTATTGCTATTTATTAACATATCAGATGTGAGAACACTTTATTTATAGAGGTGGATAGTATGAGCTGTAACTATTATTGTTGAATATCCAATTGCCATACTGTTTATCCCTTTGAAGACCTGTTCATTTATATGTATTAAGAAAGAATAAATAGTATGACAACATCTTACTAGTGATGGGATAATAATGCTATCCTGATATCTGAAGAATGGCATGTTACTTCTAAATTACATAAAATGCACACTCCTCAGGAGTTGAAAAAATAGGTTACCTAATGTGATTAGCTAAAAAGAGCTCTCCATTGGAGGACCCTGCACTAAGTAACTGGATCACTTAGTATCTTTTTATTCATCTGTGAAATTCAATAATATCTTCTCTATGTCTCTCATCAGGTTCTTAGAAGAATAAAATGAAATATAAAAATGAAAGAGTTTTGCAAATGAAAGTGTCAGGCAGATGTAAGATATTACTAAAAAGCAGTGTGTATACATGCACAAATCTATCTAATAGCTAAAAATCCTTTCTATGTGTGATGGTCCTAAGCTCTTACTACATTAATTCATTTAATTCTCACCAGACCTCTATTAGACAGATATTATTATCCCCTTTCTACAGAGGAAGAAGCTGAGGCACAGAGAAGTTAGATTATTTACAACAGATGGATAGCAGTGGAACCACAATACAAATTCCAGGGTCTGTGCTCGTAACCACTATTTTACATTGCTGATATATAATTGTAATATGTATATAACATTTCATTTCACTAGACTACTAACCTGGTTGATTTTCCAATATTCTACAATCTGAGCTGCGCTGATATTCACCACTTACATGCCAAATGAATTCCTGACTGAAAGGGCAGTAGTCAGCAATTTCTACTGAACCACCATAATGAGGCAAATCTTCTGCAGGTATTCCAATGAGTTCATCAAAGTACTACAAGAAAAGTATTAGGAAGATAGGAAAAAAAAGAAATATTCTGTATAACCAAACAAAGTCCACAGACAATTTGTAGTAACCCTCTAATGCTGTATAACACAAAGAAAATATTAATGTAGTTTTCCTTATGTACAGCAAGCATGTCAAACTCAAAAGCTAACACAGGCCAAATAAACGAGGCATGCGGCCCGTGGGCCGTGAGTTTGACATGCTTGATGTACAGTGTAACACAAAAATATTAATATACTACTCAGGGGTATGTCAAAGCTACTGTAGTTTTAGAAATAAATAAGGTAAGTAAACTAGTTAAGTTTTTTATTAGATAACAAATTTGGTATGTTTTTAAAGAATGAATCAGAAGACTTTTAAGAGTTGACAAAATACATAAAACTGCATAGAATTAACATTTTAAATATACTGTACTTCAAATGTCTTTATAGGCTGTTTTGACATTCTTGAAAAAATAAAATTGTAAGAAAATGCAAGAGATCACATATATACATATAATACTTTGAACACCAAAGGAACAAGGTACCAGATAAATCTTAAAGATTTCACATTTTACACCAACTCATTGAATTATAATACTACTAGTGGCCCAGTGCACAAATTCGTGCACGAGTGGGGTCCAGCCAGCCTGCCCTGATTGGGGTGGGGTGGCCAATCGGGGACGGGGTGGAGCTGGCTGGGGAGAGGGGCTGCAGGCGGCTGGTGGGCCAGCCCCGCCCTGGTCAAACTCCTGGTAGAACTCCCAGTTGAGGGGAAAATTTGCATATTAGCCTTTTATTATATAAGACGTCTAAGTATAGTTACCATCATATGGTGTCTGAAACACTCAGAAAGATCATAAACCTATGTAGGAAGCTCAAAATTTAGCAGCAATCATTTAAAATTAGCTTTTGTGATATAATTTCTGACTAACGTGTCCTTTGAAAATGACAGGCAGAGTTCAGGCTTTTTAGAGATAGCCATGGCAATGAAACACTTAAAAGGTCAAATCAGAGATTCAGACAACATCATGTGGGGCCATTTTCTTCACCTTTTACATCCCTTGAGTCAAACCTCCTCTAAATCAGAACTCCCAAGCCTTCTAATTAATTGGCTTAGAGTACCTGGGTTATTTTCTTTAAAGAATCTTGGGGGGGTTTTTGGTGTGTAAATTAGAGGAAATTAAAGATGAAGACTTTGGAAACAACTAGAAAGAAAAAAACATACAGTTTAGAAATATTTAGAGCAAAATAAATATTCTAAATGCTTCTTACTATTTCTACAGGAATTGCTAGATATGAATTACTATCTATTATCACATTAGTTATAAATAAATGGAGGAATTCCTCAGTTTTATCTGACTTATAGAAAACAAATGAGGCCTTATAGTTAAGAGACTTTACTCTTCTAATTCAAAATAGAAACTTATTTTTAAAAAGGTGATTCTTAAAATTGGGCCCCAATCAAGTGTTACCTGGTATTCTTGAGGCAAAGGTTTTGGAAACTTCTGCAAATTACACACTGCAACTGCTCTCTGGTCCTGTCTGCAAGTTAACTGCAAGGGATTACTTCTGAGGGTGTCACAGTAAGGGCTCAGCATCTGCCTCCTGCACATAAAAATAAACACCACAGTATAAAACTGTAAAGAAAACAGTACACGTCTATTCTTTTCCATTATAAGCTTATCTTTTCCACTATAATTTCAATGTTTTAATAGCTTAAAATTAATTGCTAAATAGAGTTATAAACTTATTTTTCAAAGGGTAAAAGGAATGCTTAATGTAAATGTAAAAGATTAATGCTTAATGTAAATGTGAAAGATTAAAGCTAGATGCATTATAACATTATTTCACTGTTATTAAATAAAATCCTATTTAAAAGCTATAATGGAATTTTAAAGACCTGATTTGCATTTTATATGACAAATAATGAAATTCCAGAGCTTGTCAAAAATACACATCTTCATAATTAACAAATGGAGTCTCAGAAACAAATGGAGATGATGTCCCCTTTGTCCTGCAGCTACAAAGAGTTAAATATTTTCTATGCTACAATCTAGTTCAAAGAATCCTATTTGACAATTTGTTAAATTAAAAACATTCACACCCTGACCGGCCCTCAGACGGAAGGGTCACAGGTTTAATTCCCGGTCAAGGGCACGTACCTCAGTTGCAGGTTCAATCCCTGCTCTTGTTGGGAGGCAACTAATCAATGTGCCTCTAACACATGGATGTTTCTCTTTCTCTCTCCCTTCCTCCCTCCCCTGTCCCTTCCACTCTCTCTAAAAACTCAATGGAAAAAATATCCTCATTCCTTGGGTGAGGTTTAAAAAAGAACACACATACACACAAAAACAAAAACAATATTCACAATCCAATCTTGTTTTTCTGCGTAAAATGAAAATTGTGTCAATGTTCCTAATTGTTACAACTTGTTCTGTTCTCTGCTAAATCTAATCTTGGAGAGAAAGTAATTTATTTAATGTTTAATTATTTAATTTGTTAATCCTCTCCTCTCCCAAGGATACTTTTTCCATTGAGAGTGGAAAGGAGGGAGAGAAGCGGGGAGATAGGGTGGAGATTGGGGGGCAGGAAGGGTAGGTGGAGGGAGACGGAGGCAGAGAGAGAGAAAGAGAGAGAAACATCGATGCAAGAGAGACATTGATTAGTTGCCTCCCACACACGCCCTGACTGGGGCCAGGGATCGAACCTGCAACCCAGGTACATGCCCTAAAGTTTAGTGTGCAGGCTAACACTCTACCCACTGAACTACACAAGCCAGTGCTCAATGGAAACTTTTTTAAAAATTGCACTAATTGCTACAGATTAAACCGAGTCCTCCAAAATTCATGTGTAGAGGCCCTAACCTCCAATCTGACTATAACTGGAGAAAGGGTCTTTAGGAGGCCATAAGGGTAGAGGCCTAATTTGATAGGTCTGGTGTCTTTATAAGAAGAGGAAGAGACCAGAGTGCACTCTGCCATGTGAGGACACAGTGAGAAGGTAGCTTTCTGCAAACCAGAAAGAGAACTCTCACCATGAACAAAATTGGCAGGCACTTTGATCTCAGACTTCTCAGCCTATAGAACCATGAGAAAATAAATTTCTGCTGATTAAGCCACACTTTCTGTATTTCGTTATGGGAGCCCAAGCAGACTAAGACATGATTGGAAATAAAAATAAAACATTAAAATTTGTGGGACAATGCTGAAGAAATGCTGAGAGGGAAATTTATAACACTAAATCAGAAATATGTAACATCTCAAATTAATAATCAACAATGTAGAGAAAGAAGAAATAAAAAGCAGAAGAAAAGCTATAAGATAAAAGCAGAAATCAATGGATTTGAAAACAAAAACAACAGAAGACATCAATAAAACAAAAAGTTCATTCTTTTAAAAAAATTGGTAAAACTGCCCTAGCTGGTTTGGCTCAGTGGATAGTGTCTGCCTGTGGACTGAAGGGTCCCTGGTACGATCCCGGTCAAGGATACATGCCTGGGTTGCAGGGGCCTGCAGTGCAGGAGGCAACCGATTAATAATTCTTTCTTTTTTAAAAATATATTATTATTCACTTTTTACAGAGAGGAAGGGAGAGGGATAGAGAGTTAGAAACATCAATGAGAGAGAAGCATCGATCAGCTGTCTCCTGCACACCCCCTACTGGGGATCGAGCCTGCAACCAAGGTACATGCCCTTGATCGGAATCGAACCTGGGACCTTTCAGTTCACGGCCCGATGCTCTATCCACTGAGCCAAACGGGTCAGGGCCAATAATTCTCTATCATCATTGATGTTTCTAGCTCTCTCTCCTTCTCCATTCCACTCTAAAATCAATAAAAAAAATATATATTTTAAAAATTGGTAAAACTGACAAACATCTAGTTAAATTGTAAAAGAAACAGAAGAGTCAAAGGATTTTTTTCATTCATTAAAATGTTTTTCATTCATTAATATGAATACAGTATATAGTGAATACTGTATTCATTATATACAATATAATTCCATTTATATAATATTCTTGAAAGGACAAAATTAGAGAAATGGAAAACAGATTAGTGATTCCAGGAGTTAAGGAGGGGCTGACATGAGAGGGTACTGAGTATGACTATAAAAGGGAAACAAGAGGGATCCTTGCAGTGATCCAAATGTTCTGTATCTGACTGTATCAGTGGCAATATCCTGGCTGTGATGTTGTACTATAGCTTTGTAAAATGTTACCAATCAAGGCAACTGGATAAAATGTACATGGAATGTCTGCATATGAATCTCTAATTATCTTAAAATATATATATATATATATACACACACACACACACACATACATATAAAATATGAACATGCGTGTGTGTGTTTGTGTGTATCTCCCAAAATTGGAGACTGTATTTTTAAAAAAGCTTGCTAGGTGATTATAATATGCATCCAGATTTGAGAACTCTATTGAAAAATACCTTTATTTTTTTTTAATATTGAATCAGCAGTTACATCTATGTTTATGAGTGCATTTTCTGAAAAAAAACAGTAAGAAATATAGAGTATGTAAAATTTTTGCAGTGTATATTTATGAATTATAAGCTAAGCAGAAATATTTTATGGTCTGGCTCCCACATTGTAGATTCTTCTTTTTTTTTTAATATATTTTATTGATTTTTTTTTTTTTTACAGAGAGGAAGGGAGAGGGATAGAGAGTCAGAAACATTGATAAGAGAGAAACATCGATCAGCTGCCTCCTGCACGACCCCCACCGGGGACGTGCCCGCAGGCAAGGTACATGCCCTTGACCAGAATCGAACCCGGGACCCTTGAGTCCGCAGGCCGACACTCTATCCACTGAGCCAAACTGGCTAGGGCTAGATTCTTTAAGTAGTATATGATTTAAAACAATATGCAGCTATTTGTTATATCACCAAGCACCATAAATGGTTTTCTACACATTTTGAATATGAACTATTCTGACCATATTTTGAAAGTAACACTTTAGGCTCCAGATAAAGAACAAAATCAGAAATAAATTGTTATCAAACATTATGAGGAAATGTATTCTTACTTTTTTCTCTGCTGATCAATCCAGAATTTACAGCTCTTCCTGACAAAGTCACAGCCCATTCCTCGACCCCAGTCTAACTTCTCAGCCATGCTATAATTAGCTTTATACCAGCTGTGGAAATAATTCAAACAAAGCACTTTTTATTGCTGTCATTTAAAAAACAATTCCAACATACCCAGGACAAATCTCAACAATGAGAAGACTAGGACCTCAAAAGGGACTTTGGTGGCCATCCCACCGATAGGCATTACTAAGAAAGCCCTTGCTGCAAGGGTCTCCGGGGCAGGCCTGGGGGACTTCAGTTTTATGGTGAGGCTGTTCACAGTTGAAAAAACACTAACAAACCATGTTTCCATTGTAATTTCCAAAGATGATAGAAGTCACAGAGTAGAAACTGGTTCAGGTGTGAGACCATAGGAATGAGGGCCAAAGAAACAAAGAGAATGAGAGAAAAAGAGAAGTAAACTGAGGAAGAAACAGTGGGATTGTTAGGTAGCTAGTTTTTACCTAATCTGATTCAGTTGGCCCTAGTGTCTTGCTTCTCTGGCCTTGAATCTGTGCTATTTTATCATATAGGCCCTGCTTGTGACTAAATATTACACCATTATAATAAGACAAATTAATACAATGTCTAATACTTTTAAAATATTCTCATTTCAGAAAACACACACACAGCACATTGATTTAGTTTCCTGGCAAATTTAATTGACAAGCTTACTTTTATTAGCATTTCTTTTTTTTCTTTTTCTTTTTTAATCTTTTTTTTTATTTTGGTCCTAGCCAGTTTGGCTCAGTGGATAGAGCATTGGCCTGTGGACTGAAGGTCCTGGGTTTGATTCTGGTCAAGGGCTCGTACCTCGGTTGCAGGCTCCTCCCCAGCCCAGGCCCAGGTCAGGGCTCATGCAGGAGCCAACCAATCGATGTGTTTCTCTCACATCAATGTTTCTCTCTGTCTTTCCCTCTCTCTTCCACTCTCCCTAAAAATCAATGGGGAAAATGTCCTCAGGTGAGGATTAACAAAAAAAAAAAGGAAAAAAATCCTTTTTAATTTTTCAACTAAAGGCCCAGTGCACAGATTCATGCACGTTGAAAGGAAATTAATTAGAAGGTGGCTGGTGGGGCAAGACTAGGCGAGATGGGCCAGACACGCCCTGGATCCACCCTCCTGTGGTCCCTCCCTGGCTGGCCACACCTGGGGCAGCGCTGGGGCTCAAAGGGCATCTGCAGAGTGAGTGGGGTCCCTCCGGCAGGTGGGGTCCCTTGGCCTGGCTTGCAAGGATCGGCCAAAACCGGCAGTCTGACATCCCCCAAGGGGTTCCAGAATGCGAGAGGGCATTCTGCAAAGTTGCTGTCATTCTGCTGCTACTGGGTTGAGCATCTGCCCCCTGGTGGTCAGTGCACATCATACATACTGGCTGGTTGGCCAGTCAGCAGGTCGTTTAGCCTTTTATATATATAGATTGATTACAGTTGACATACAATATTATATTAGTTTCAGGTGTACTCTATACTGATTAAACATTATATAACTTACTAACTGATCCTCACAATAAATCTCATACCCATCTAACACCATACGTAGTTATTTATTTATTTATTTTTTAAAATATATTTTATTGATTTTTACAGAGAGGAAGGGAGAGGGATAGAGAGTTAGAAACATCAATGAGAGAGAAACATCGATCAGCTGCCTCCTGCACACCTCCTACTGGGGATGTGCCCGTAACCAAGGTACATGCCCTTGACCGGAATCGAATCTGGGACCTTTCAGTCCGCAGGCCGACGCTCTATCCACTGAGCCAAACCGGTTAGGGCCATACATAGCTATTAGAATATTATCTATATACTATATATAAAAGACTAATATGCAAAGTGTCCCCTCGGGAGTTCGGCCAGGAGAACAGTTCAATCACTTGCTATGATGTGCACTGACCACCAGGGGGCAGCACAGAACATGACGGGCAACCAGTGGCGGCAGCGGGGCTAAGGGAGTGAGGGAAGGAGGAGGTGGGGAGGTGGGGGGAATCACATGGTGGCAGTGCACGGGTAGCGACAGAAGGAGGAGACGGGGAGGCGGGGAACCTGATTGGCCCTGATCACAGGCCAGGCTTAGAGACCTTACCCATGCACAAATTTCGTGCACTGGGCCTCTAGTTGATTATAATGCTCTACTTTACATCCTCATGACTATTCTGTAACAACCAATTTATACTTCTTTTCTTGGTTAATTGACTTTAGAGAGAGAAAGGGAGAGGGAGAGAGATAAAAACATAGCTGAGAGAGAAACATAGTTTGGCTGCCTCCTGCACGCCCCCTACTGGGGATCAAGCCCAAAGTCTTGGCATGTACCCTGACCGGGAATCAAACTGTGACCTCCATGCCAGCCGGAACCAGCAACCTCTTGGTGCATGGGACAATGTTCAACCAACTGAGCCACACTGGCTGGGCTCCGTGTCTACAGTTTTAAAATATTGCCAGGAATTTAGAAAAAATTAGCCCATGTTGCTGTTGTGTTGCCTCAGAAAAAAAGAAAAAATGCTTTAAAATTCACCAGTGCCATGATTTTTCATTAGTGACTCACACAGTCTACAGTGCTTCTATATCCAACTGGTATCTGAAAGAAACTAGCATTGTTTATAAGAGGGCTATAAATAGTTTGTTAAGCAGAGCAGCAGGACCACTTCAGCTAGCCATTGCTTATTCAGGGATAAATGAGAAAGAGCTATACTGGCACTAAAAAAAAATCCATCATTGGAGGGTTTTTCCCCTTTTCAATATATGAATGCCCTAACTTGGTCCACTGTAAAGTATGAGAAACAATGATAACCTAGTAGCAATGAACACAGTGTCTAGGCCAGCCGTGGGCAAACTACGGCCCGCGGACCGGATCCGGCCCGTTTGAAATGAATAAAACTAAAAAAAAAAAGACTGTACCCTTTTATGTAATGATGTTTACTTTGAATTTATATTAGTTCACACAAACACTCCATCCATGCTTTTGTTCCGGCCCTCCGGTCCAGTTTAAGAACCCACTGTGGCCCTCGAGTCAAAAAGTTTGCCCACCCCTGGTCTAGGCTGTGGTTTCTTAAAGCTATCTCTATTAAAAGGAACCAGCACTCCTTGTAAGATTGGCTGATGCCCAGGGAGTATGTGCTGGTCAGCCTGGTACATTCTACCATACCAGAAACCAAGGAAGCTATCAAAAACCAACATGTCTTTTCTAAAGGATCCAGGAGCCAATTAAAAAAAAAAAGACACCCATTGGAGTAATTTAAAAACAGTATTCTACTGCTTTACCAGAAAGTTCTACTGCTTTAAAAACCAGGAATCTATACATCACCAATTTCACTTATAATTTAAAAAAAATTTTAAATTAGTCTTTCCTTCATATTAGTATGGCCTCTATGTATTGAAAGATAAATTCTGTAATACTAGGAATTTTGTTCTATTCCTTACTATATCTCAGGGCCTCAAATATTTATTGAATGAATAATGGAGTTGTTAGAGGTAATGGATAACTAACTGCACAAAATTCTAAGAATATTTTACTTCAATGCAAAATGTCAGTATTTTAAGCTGATTAGTTTATTTAGCGTAATCATATTTATTTTAATATTCATTTCATTTTAATGAACAATTCATATAATAATCTCAAAGCTGTCTTACCCAGTGTCCTCCATTAATGCCAGAGTGATTCGAGAGAGGACTCGGTTCTGGGTGTGAGAACCAGTCATTGCTTCATTCTGAAAATCGCCAACAGATTTTCATTAGAGGACTGGACCCCTTGCAATCTCAATAATTTCCATCATTACGTTGATGTATATTTAAAATGTCATAAGTATGAGAGGCTCATAAAGTATTCACTTAAAATAGTGAAATATATAAGTCTTGTTTAAAATGACAAGACTGAAGCTTAAAATCTACTTTCTGCCTCAAATGTCTACATTGTGTCCAATTTGTTTGAATGGTAGACAGCCAGCATTTAGAACTCTGTGATGAAAATGAGGATAAATACATTGAAACAGGAATACTGTAAACATATTACACTACCTAGGCAAAATGGATAGTTGAGACAGATGCCGAGATAATAATTACCTGAATTACACAAAAATGCTTTCATAACCCTCAACTTTGTGATCACAGAAATACACATTAATATGCAAAACACGTATCACAGGATCAAAGGATTTGCATGAGGGACCTAAAATACCATCAAGGTCTACTATCTACCCAATGTTTTAATTCATATCATAAAATTTATACCAGTAGGTTGCCTAACGACTTCACTGCCTCTTAAGAAGGCGTATTCTATCTTTGGGCAGCTCTGACTATTCTTCCAATCTTTAATTTGAACACTAGATGGTCTTCTCAAGCACTTTAATATCACCTTTTTAAAAAATAGGTCAAGGACACAAAGTTGACTTCAGAGAAAGGTATAAGTTGATGAAATTAATAAAATTATTACTATCTACTGAAAAGTAAATAAGCTTTCATTTCTGGCCAATCTATAGCTTTCTAAAGGGAATCACTTGATAAAATTGCTTAAAGAAAATAAACTGAAATTCCCACGGGAGAAATATATGTTGCTTCTAGTAAGTTTCCATCACTGTTACTTGTGGTCATCTAGATAAGGTCAGTACAAGCATTAATTTTATTCTTTTCACAGTTTTACCAACTCAGGTCATGATACATGTAAGCATAATTTTCAAATCCTTCACCCATTTTTAAATTTTTAAATATTTAAATATTTTTACTGATTTCAGAGAGGGAGAGATAGAAACATTGATTGGCTGCCTCTTGCACACGCCCCCGCACTGGGGATGAGCCCGAAACCTGGGCATATGACCTGATTGGGAATTGAACCATGATTTCCTGGTTCATAGGTCAAGGCTTAACCACTGTTAGCCATGCTTTATTGCTGAGTTATAAGAGTTCTTCATATAGTCTGGATTATAGACCCTTATCAGACAGATGATTTGCAAATATTTTCTTCCTTTCTGTGAGTTGTCTTTTCACTTTCTTGCTAGTGTCTTTTGAAGCACAAAAGTTTTTAATTTTTTATGGAGTTCATGTTGTCTATTTTCGTTGGTTGCTTATGCTTTTGGTGTCACATCTAATATATATAAATAATCTCCTTTGAGCAAGACACTCCACTTGCAGGGATTTATCTCTTCTTTTTTTATATAAAGAAATTTGACCTTGAGTTAACTTCCTAATTCTGGTTTCTGGAAACCTAATAAAGGTGGAATGTGAACTGAGTTACCAGCAACAGTACACAGGGAAAAAGACCTCCTGATATGCGTCTGGATATGGGATTACTATAAGTGAACAGAACACCTGTTGGTAAGCCACAATTTGGGACTTCCGGGTGTGCAGTGACTATATGGGTATGACCCTTACAGGGTTCTGCAAGTTATATCTATGGATAACTCTTAGACTGCTGTATGGAGTATAAGAGAAATGCCTGATGGCCATGGTGGCATGCTGTGCTTTCTTTCCTCTATCCTTCTACATGAATGTTTTTTCAATGTGGACCATTTAGGTCTTGTTAATTTGATTGTTTAGTTGAACCTAATTACCACCACTAGAACAACACTCCTAGAAGACATTGCAGATTTAAATAAGTTGCTCACTGCAATATTTTTAAAATAAAAAATTAAAAAGTTATTCATTAGTATAGGAATGTTGTTCATATAATATGTAGCTATTAAAAAATGAACAGATCCAATATACAGATTATTCTACTAAAGCATGTGTTTCTGTATGTGAATGAGCTCAAGTAAGCCTGGTAAATAAGAAAACATCATCATCATCATAAGGATCGTGTTGCTTCATAATGATTTTCCCCCTGGATTTTAATGTTTTGTGCAATGGAGCAAAAGCAGCTAAATACAAAGCACACTAAGGCAGCTAAACACAGTAACAGAGAAATGCTATACTGTGCAGGATGTCCGTTCACTCCATGCTCTTCTACATGGCTTGAAGTGCTTATTGCATGGTTCTCTCTAATCTTTGTACAATTTTACTATTTTCTTCCATTGCTCAGATTTATAGTCTCCCATCCAACTATCACTGCTTTTTGTTATTGTTGTTCAATATAAAGAAATACTAGAGTAAATATAGTTTATTTATTGGAAATATATGTCTTTTTAAACCAAGCTAGCACTTTTATTATGACTTATTGCTTTTATTGGTGCTCTGGTATTTGTTTTTCCCACAAGCCTTGTTATTTTTAGTGTTCAATTTTGGAGGAAGAGGTTTTTCTAGGAAAGCATACATTGCATTACAGTGGAAGCACTTTACTACCTTGGAGAAATGTTTAAGATAAATATCATTAAGTGAAGAAAGTTGTAGAAATGTACGAACCATTTTTTAAAAAGTATATATGTTAGTTCATATTTCTGAAAGGATATACAAAAAACTTAAAAAGTGATTGCTTCGGGAAAGTGATCTGGAAAGCTAAAGGGCAAAAGAGACTTAAATTTTTTTATTTTACTAGTATACACTATTATACTGTTTGAATGACTTTTTACCATAAGTAAGAAAAAATATGTCTAGTAACATATTAAAGAAAAAACAGATTTAGTAAAATTTTAATGTAAACTTACCTCTAATAACCGCTTTTCCCAATGGTTGAGTTCAGTGCCCATACCTCCTTGATTTTCAAGTTCCATTCCCTCCAGAATTGGACAGTTAAAATGTTTTCTTGCTTCATCCTTAAAATCAGAAAAAAATACAATAAGATAATGGCAAATGATCACACTATATGTAATAAAGAATTAAAGAATTACTTTGGTGCCCTAGCCGGTTTGGCTCATTGGATAGAACGTCAGCCTGCGGACTGAACGGTCATGGGTTCAATTCTGATCAAGGGCAATGTCTGGGTTGCAGGCTCCATCCCCAGTAGGGGGCATGCAGGAGGCAGCCGATCAATGATTCCCTCTCATCATTGATGTTTCCCCCTCTCTCTCCCTCTCCCTTCCTCACTGAAATCAATAAAATATTTAAAAATAATTTTTAAGAATATAATTTTGTTCATTTGGTTCTGCCTGTCCTTCAGTTAGAGACTTCCAGGGATGGAAAATATGCCAAGAGCAGTGTAAAAGTTCCAAAGACTCTTAGAAAGAGCTGCGTTCAGTCAAGGAGGGAGAAAGGGAGAAGAAGTTTCTGTCATTACATAAACATGTGATGGTTAATTTTATGTGATCTTGGCTGGGCCGCAGTGCTTAAATATTTGGTCAAACATTAGTCTGTATATTTCTATGTGGATGCTTTTGGATGAGATTAGCATTGAACTTAGTGGATTTTGAGTAAAGCAAATTTATAGATGGGCCTCATCCAATCAGTTAAAGGCCTTAACAGAACAAAGACTGACCTTACTTGAGCAAGAAGGAATTCAGTCAGGAAACTGCCTTTGGATTCAAATTAAAACTCTTCCCTGAGTCTCCAGCCTGCCAGCCAACTCTCTCAGATTGTAGATTCTCTAAACCTCCACAATTACATGAGCCAATTCCTTAAAATGAATCTTTCTTCTCCCTTCCCCCATGTCAACACATCCTGTTGGTTCTGTTTCTCTGGAGAACTCTGACTAATACAGACTCCAAATTAAGTGATCCCCAATTATGCAATAGTGCCAGTAATGCTAAGAGGTATGAAAACAGAGGAGCACTGACTTAAAGCAGTGGGTAGAAGGGGGAACCAGGAGTCATTGCCAAATTTCCATTTCCTCAGATTTCTCTGGGCGGGTAGCTTTATTGTATTGCCTTTCTAATCTTTTTCCTACTATAGGCTCTAAAATGTAATCATAGTTCTTAAACAATAATGATTAGTAGAGGACCATTATGAAGGAAAAGAGCTGATGGCTCATGTGATGTTAATAATTTAGTAATACTTACAACAACACGAGGTGTTACTAGGAGATACACAGTGTGAGGAACTATCTTGTTATCTCGAACATCCCATAATCTCTCCACTTTTTGAACTACTTTATCACTCCATTGATATAATCCAAGACTGTAATTAAAGGATAAGAAGACAGTCACTTTTGCAAATTTACCTCATTAAATGTGAGGTAAATTTACCTCATTAAATTTACCTCATTTAATTTTATGAATATCAATAAAATTAAAATATTCGAGCTTACTATGTACCAAGTTCATAAAAGTACTTGATAACATTTTCTCATTTAATCTTTTCAACAACATCATGAGATTGTCATCACCATGCCATAGATCAATGGTTCTCAACTTTGGCTGCACATTAGAATCACCTGGGAATCTTTTTAAAATCCTGATTTCTGGGCCTAATCCTCCAGAAATTCTGTTTCTTTGTTACTAATGTTGTAGCCCCACCCCGTAACAGCCAAGGTTGAGAACCACTGCCATAGATAAACACACAGAAGCTTAGAGAGATGAAGTAACTTGCTCAAGTTCACATAGCCAATTCTTGGCTACGATGACAATGAATTCTTTCCTTTTAAGACATTTATTGGGGGAAAAAGCAAGTCCAGAGACATATTCAAGTATATAAAGAAACTTAAGCCCCCAAAAAGATGACACTTTAATTTAGTGGGAAAGTATAATTTACATAATAACTGTGCAAAACCGGTTATCCATCTAGGAAAAAAGTTAAATCCCTATTTTGTCCCATATACAGAAATAAATTCCAGACAGATGGCAGCAAAAATAGTAGAGTAAGGACCTCTGAAAATTATCTGCCTTGTGAAAGCCATGAGAAGAGTAGCAAAATTGACCAAATCAACTGTTTTAGAACTCTGGAAATTAACCAAAGGCTTGCAGCAATCCAGGAAGCACTTAAAAATGGATGAATCTGATGAATTAAGAAAAATGAATTGTAAGAACAGAAAGCTTTGTGGTTTTTTCCCATGCCCTCTCCTGTCTTATGGCAGGCTTGAAAATCAAAAGTCCAGACATGGCAAAAACCAGCAACTGGGCAGCCACCAGAAGAATTCATAAAAAACAACAGCCATGATCCAATTATATGTCTACAAGAGACAGTTCAGACTCAAGGACACAAATAGGTTGAACATAAAAGTGTGCTGGGCTACATATCTGGCGCTTTGGCCAGACGGGTCATGCTGTGCTGTCTGTTCCTAAAACACATAGATAGGAAGGTACTGACATCAGGCCAAGCCTTGAGATATGGTCTCATGGCCCCTTCCCAGCATGCAGGCCTTCTGTCTCAGAAGGCCAGAAGTCTCATTCCAAATTTGGGAGACAAAGGACTGGAAAAAGTATAAATAAAGAGAGTTTCCTCCATATTGGGGGGCCCAGAATTTGAAAGACACATTTTCTCTGGGCCTCCACAAAATTTAATAAATGTAACTCTTGCAGTCAGCGCTGCAGTTCAGCCTCTGCTTCTGCAGGGTGCTGTAACTGTAGTCAGCTGGCCAGCTTAATAAAGGCTCTTAAATTTAAATTCTGAGTTGGTGGTCTATCTTGCTGAGTGAACCCATAACAAAAGGATTAAAAAGAAATGACATTCAAGCAGTACTCAAAAGAGAGCTGGAACAATTTTATTAATATCACACAAAATAGACTTTAAGACAAAAATTATTTCTAGACACAAATAGGGAAATTTTCTAATGATGAAAGAATCAATCCACCAAGACATAACAATTATAAAAATATATGTATAGCCCAGCCAGTGTGGCTCAGTGCTGAGTGTCGACCCATGCACCAAGAGGTCGCTGGTTCAATTTCCACTCAGGGCACATGCTTGGGTTGCAGACTTAGTCCCCTGGTGAGGGGTGTGCAGGAGGCAGCCAATCGATGTTCTCTCTCATTGATGTTTCTATCTCTCTATTACTCTCCCTTCCTCTCTCTAAAAAAATCAATAAAACATATTTTTTAAAATAAATAAATAAATAAATAAATAAATAAATAAATAAAAAAAAATACATATAACACATCTATATAATAAAAGCCTAACCAACTGTTATGGCAGAAAGACCAGAACGACCAGTCGCTTTGATGTGCACTGACCACCAGGGGGAAGATGGTCCATGCAGCAACTGGTCCCGGTGGTCAGTGCACTCCCACAGGGGGAGTGCCACTCAGCCAGAAGCTGGGCTCACAGCTGGCAAGCGCAGCGGCAGTAGCAGGAGCCTCTCCTGCCTCCACGGCAGCGCTAAGGAGCAGCGAGCCAAGTGGCAAGGAGTAGCAAGCAGGTGGGCGGTAAGGAGCACGGGGTCGCGGACATCCCCCAAGGGGTCCCAGACTGTGAGAGGGTGCAGGCTAGGCTGAGGGACCCCCTCAGCAGAGCTCAAATTTCGTGCACTAGGCCTCTAATGTGTGTGTATATATATATCCTCTTTTCAGCTGGAACTGCCATCTTCCAATAATTTGCCAAAATGACTAACACAAAGAGAAAGAGAGGCACCCACTATATGTTTTCTAGGATTTTTAGAAAACATGGAGTTGTTCCTCTAGCCACATACGTGTGAATCTACAAGAAAGGTGATATTGTGGACATCAAAGGAATGGGCACTGTTAAAAAAGGAATGCCCCATGAATGTTACCATGACAAAACTGGAAGAGTCTACAATGTCACCCAGCATGCAGTGGGCACTGCTGTGAACAAACAAGTTAAGGGCAAGATTCTTGCCAAGAGAATTAATGTACGTATTGAGCATATTAAGCACTCTAAGAGCCGTGATAGCTTCCTAAAACATGTGAAGGAAAATGATCAGAAAAAGAAGGAAGCCAAAGAGAAAGGTACCTGGGTTCAGCTAAAGCAGTGGTTCTCAACCCAGAGGTTGAGAACCGCTGAGCTAAAGCGTCAGCCTGCTCCACCCCGAGAAGCTCACCGTGTGAGAACCAGTCAACAGGAGCCTGAGCTGTGAATTCATAGCATGACAAGTGTAAAAAGAAAAGACTTGTGTACTGACAAATAAATACATCTTACAAAATAAGGGTGGGGAACCTTTTTTCTGCCAAGAGCCATTTGGTATTTATAACATCATTCACTTAATATAATTCACTAAATATAAGTTTACGTTGCTTGAAAAAAGCTCCTAGATTTATTGAATTTCAAGTACTGCCTGGGGTTGCCTGGGCAGGGCCAAACCAAATGATTTCGTGGGCCTTATACAGCCCTCAGGCCCGACATTCCCCACCCCTACTATAAAGAACCAAAATATATGAAGCAAAAATAAATTTCAAATAGATTAAAGTTATGAATGTAAAAAATTTAAATAATAATTTACTGTAAGAAATTTAGGGTAATATTTTTTATTTTAGAGAGAGAGGCAGGGAGAGGGAGAGAGAGACAGAAACAGTGATGTGAGAGAGAAACATCAATCGGTTGCCTCGCACAGGCACCCAGACTGGGCTTGAACCTGCAACCAGCGTTCGTTGTACTGGATGATGCTCCAAGCACTGAGCCACAACAGCCAGGGCTAGAGTAATATTTTTATAATCTTTGGAGGGCAGGAACTTTCTTATGCAATAAAGGAAAAAAGAGATGAATTTAATGATATAAAATTTTAAAACTTCTTTGTATGTGAAGCTAAATGACCTCTTATACCCTATCTTGTTTTAATAGCTATAATTTTCTTAGGCTAGCCATAAAACAACTGTTACTTATGGCACTTAACATGCTACAATTCTCAGATTCAAATCTTAGTATCTCTCCTAAAAGAGAAGAATAAAAATAACAAATACCTATAATTAAAAAGTGGGAGACCATCTGCAAATCTTGAAGTTAGAGGATTTCCATCTTTATCACGGTAGAATGCAAATAGCCCAGCAGAGAAACCCTATAAGAAAAAGTTGGAAATGTCTTAAAGTAAAAAATATCAATTCTGATTAGAGACATCATAGCATGCTGCTATCAAAAGAGAACACTGATATAACCACATAGAAGCATCAGTACTTCTACAGGAACTTCTTATATTGAAATTGGACAATGAAGTAGTTCATATTTTTGAATTTTAAATTCCAATTACCTGAGATTATTAAGTGAGGAAACCATAAGTAACAGTAACAAAGATATTCTTTAGGGTATAGACAATGCATTTACTTGTTTAAGAACGTATTAATCACAGTAGATCTTCACATAAACTTACTAAACTCTATAACTGCATCCAGGAAATGCTACTATTGAGAAAAATTAACAATAGAGTAGGGGGTGAGTGATCAAATATGTTCCTAAGAACATTCATAAAATTTCAGTGTCTTTGATTTCAAAATCCACATTTAATATATATCTACACTTAAGTGGAAATGAGTGTGCGTGTGTATGGTGTGTGTGTGTGTGTGTGTGTGTGTGTGTGTATTTATACACTTAATAAAAACTGGAACATATATGAAAATGTTAGCTGTGGTTCTTTTGCTAATATGATAATGTGTAAAATCACCCACATTCCCAAAATTGTTTTACAATGTGAATTTTTATGTTTCTAATCACATTTTAAATAGTTTTTAAAGAAGTGTTCAATTTTGCCCTAACCGGTTTGGCTCAGTGGATAGAGAGTCGGCCTGCGGACTGAAGGGTCCTAGGTTCGGTTCCGGTCAAGGGCATGTACATTGGTTGCAGGCACATCCCCAGTGGGGGGTGTGCAGGAGGCAGCTGATCAATGTTTCTCTCTCGTCGATGTTTCTAACTTTCTATTCCTCTCCCTTCCTCTACGTAAAAAATCAATAAAATATATTTAAAAAAGAGAACTGTTCAATTTTAATGATAATGTATATTTCACATAAAGACATTCAAATTCCTATTCTCTATCCCTCCCCTTCCAATTAACATGAGAAAGTGGGCAAAAAAATTGTTGACATTTGATATCTCCTATTTCTTTTCTTGCTTTCTTTCCTAATCTAATAGCTAAAACAAAGCACTTTTGGAACTACTTCTTCTTTTTTTTGAAAAAAATATTTTTATTGATTTCAGAGAGGAAGAAAGAGGGGGGAAGAGAGACAAACATCCATAATGAGAGAATCATGGATCGGCTGCCTCCTGCACGCCCCCTAATGGGATTGAGTCTGCAACCTGGGCATGTGCCCTAACCGGGAATCAAACCATGACCTCCTGGTTCATAGGTTGATGCTCAACCACTGAGCCATGCCAGCCGGGCTGTAACTACTTTATGTATATCTTATACATTGAGAATATGCTACAGCTTATATTCTAACTAGAGGCCCAATGCACAAAACTCGTGCAAGAGTAGGCCTTCCTTCCCCTGGCTGCTGGCACGGGCTTCCCTCTGGTACCCGGGACCCGGGCTTCCCTCCAGCCGCCAGCAGGCACCCGGGACCTGGACTTCCCTCACAGCCCTGGCTTCGTCCAGAAGGTGGACCCAAAGGACATCCAGAAGGATGTCTGGTCTAAATAGCATATTGCGCTTTTATTATTATAGATAACTAACAATCATAAATGATCACTTAATCAATTTCATTGGCAAATTTCTTTGCTTACATAACTGTGGTCTGTGTCATTCATGCTTGCCAGTATGATTAATGGATCCATATTAGTATTTTATTCCTATATTTCTTCTTTTTTAACCTCTAAAGATGCAAAGGATACTTAATGGAATCAGCTAAGAATATCTAAATAGTTTTAAATATAAAATTCACTGAAGTTACATAAAGTTTAAAATAGTATGATTTGTCTCATCCTTTATGATATTCTAAATAAACATTTTTCCCACCCTACCAACTAGAAAGTTTTTCTAAACACTCATATTTCAGAAGGATTATCTAGTATTTAAAGTACCATGGATGACTGTAGTTGAGAGCTCTGAACATATTTAACTTTACAGGGAGTACCTGTAGCTGTTAAACATTTAATTCTTTCCATCCTCCAGGATGGTTTTTGAGATTTAAACTAATTTTTAAATTTCGTGGGGCTTTACAATTTTTAAAATAATTCAAATACACAGAAAAGTTTCAAAAGCCTAACAGAAACTTATGCATCCTCTTTAAAAGGATTTAAGATGTTAGTTTTTCCATATTTTCTTCAGGTTTTTTTTTTTTAATAAATAAAACACTCCAGAGTAAAATACTGCTGAAGCCTTACTACCTAATCCTTTTTCCTCCCTCTCTTCCCAGAAGTAACCACTACCTTGAAATCTATTTGCCTAACTCTCATACATGTTTTTACATTCAATGGTGTCTCACTTTAATTTGAAATTACCTGATTATTAAAGCAAGTATGAATACCTTCTCATACATTTCTTGGCCAAGTGAACCTTTTCTTTTGTGGTCTATTCATAACCTAATTTATCTCATGTTTAGGAGCTCTGTATTCATGTTCACCTATAGATTAGACTTAAAAACCTGTTGTTTTACTCTGGTTCTCTCAAGTATCTATAGATTTTATAACTTAAAGCTTAAAATGTTACTCAGAATGACATTTGTCTTTCACCAAATTGAGCAGGTTCAACTTACTTTTTTTAATAAAGGGAAAATAGATTATTCATTTTGGAATCTCCTTACTTGAAATATATAAGTACTATTTGGTTACAGTACAGTTTCACCAAGTTATTCAATGTATTTGCTGATTTAAAGACTGATGCTTAAGAAAAATACAGACAAGAAAAGCACAGGGAAATGGAGCTGGACTAGTAGGGTAAGTTAGTCCTGAACCCCACATTTTATACTTCCAGTAAATCAATATATGTCCTAATATTTGAGGGCCCCCCCCCGAAAAAAAGAGAGTGAGGCCTGCATTTCAAGGTCATACATGATAGCTCACTAAATAAAACTAATAAATAATAGCCACTAATTTTATTACACCTTATTATGTACGACATGGTGCTAAGCCATTTATAAGTTTTTAAAAAAAACAAAAAACATTTCAGTTCCTACTACTGTAAAAAAAAACCTTTTTCTTTTAAATTTCAAGAGAGAAAGGGAGAGGGAAAGTTAGAAACATCAATGATGAGAATCATTAATTGGCTGCCTCCTACACGCTCCCTATTGGGGATCCAGCCTGAAACCCAGTCATGTGCCCTGACCTGGAATTGAACTGTGACCTCCTGATTCATGGGTCAATGCTCAACCACTGAACCTCATGGGCCAGGCCCATTTATGTTTTGTCTTATATAATCTTCAAGAGAAAAATCCCATTGTAGCATGTACTAATATCTTCATTTTACAGATGAAATTGAGGCTTACAAAGGCTAAGTAATTTACACAAGATCCCAAAGATTTTTAGTGATAGAATTAAAAAAAATCACACCTAGATCAGTGTAATACTCTCTCTCTTAAATTTACTGCCATCTACTGTCTAAATACACAGATGGTATCAGAAGAACATGTCCTAGCATCTTAGGCAACATTGTTTAATTCCCTAGACACATAGTCAAAATTTATTTTGGATAAATTAGGGAAATGAAAGAAGTTCTGAATCAGTTAGTACATATACACTTAGAAAGCCTAAATAGACCAAGAGGACTTTTAGAAATAAGATCTCTGTAGGAGATAAGATCTATAATTAGTATATCAGTTGTCATTTTAGAGGAAAGTAAATTTTTCTAAATTACTAAGTTTTTTCTGTAGAAACAATTATTTTCTCAAAAATCCCATTTGCCTAATATACTAATTTGTTTAATTATTATTTTTTTTTATTGTCTAAAGTTTTACATATGTCTCCTTTTTACCCAATTGGCCCCCCCCCCCCAGCCATTCCCACCCTGGGCAAACCCCCACTGCCCCAGTGTCTGTGTCCATTGGTTATGCTAATATGCATACATACAAGTCCTTTAGTTGCTCTCTAACCTCTGCCTCCCTTAACATTTGTCTCTAGATCGATCTATTCTTGTTCATCAAATTATGTTGATCATTATATCCCACATATGAGTGAGATCATGTGATATTTATCTTTCTCCGACTGGATTATTTCGATTAGCATAATGCTCTCCAGTTCCATCCATGTTGTTGCAAATGGTAAAAGTTCCTTCCTTTTTATAGCGGCATAGTATTTCATTGTGTAGATGTAGTATTTCATTGTGCAGATGTATCACAGTTTTTTAATCCACTCATTTGCTGATGGGCACTTAGGCTGTAAAAATATGGAACGCTTCACGAATTTGCATGTCATCCTTGCCCAGGGGCCATGCTAATCTTCTCTGTACCGTTCCAATTTTAGTATATATGCTGCCGAAGCGAGCACTGTTTAATTATTTTAAATAGTATAACTCAACCTAGCTCAAATGCTAATCATTAGAAATTTTCTACTGGCAAAGGCCTAATCAACTGTTTTATGGAACATGAATTTAAGAATCTACATAATCTTAAATGTTAATATATACATCAAAATGAAAGCACAATAAACAGAAAACCAAGGCGCACACGCATACACACACACACACACACACACACAGAAGAGTTAACAGGAAAATTTACCAGGGCATGAATAATCTCATGTTTCACTGTAGACAGCATCCCAATAAACTCCTGAGGCTGGGTAGAGATCATATTTGGACACAGGTTAGCATATCCTGCTATTGGCCTGTTAAAGTAGACATTGAATTTTTATTATATTCCAGAATAATATGCATTATGGTATTTATTAACCTATACTTTTCTATAAAAAATTTCCCAAGGTCATGCCCTGGCTGGTGTGGCTTAGTTGGTTAAGTGTTATCTCAGACACCAAAAGGTGGCAAGTTCAATTACCCATCAGGACACATACCCAGGTTGTGGGTTCGATCCCTGGTTGGGGCACCGACAGGAGACAACTGGTTGATGTTTCTCTCTCTCTAAGATCAATTAAAAACAAAACAAACAAGTGCCCAAGGTCAGGAAAATCTTTGCTAAATATCAAATGTCATTTTGTATAATAACACCTAACTTTCACTATCTTTTACTTTGAAGACATATACCTCTGTGTTTCTATGGCATGACTAATCAACAACTATTTCTAAAAAAGGATTTAGTCAGTTAATTTTATTTTACTATGAATTTTTAAAATTTCAATATATACCAAATAAAGAAATGTACTGAAAAATTCGAATTCTAACACTATTTTACTTGCAAAATCCATATATGACCTCAGCATTTCTCTATATTTACAGGCACAAGGACAGTCAAGTAAGTAGAGAGGGAAACGAGAATACACTATAGGACAATAAATCATTCAGGTTGCTGACAGTTGCTGGACCTTCTTATTTCCATCTCACTATTCCCTCTCCCACCCCAACACTGCCCTTCATTCATATAAAGATCTCTATCTTCCCATTATCTTCTTTCATATGCTATACCTTCTAGAATCTACAGAATTCTACATCTCCTCTGCACCCAGAACCTGAGTCCAAGAGCCGACTAGGACCCAGAGTAATTCAGTCAGTTTTCTCATGCACTTACCTATCTTTTAAAAGCAATGGCAAACAAACAATGGTAAGGAACCCCCAGGTCATTTCTCTCATCACTATTGTAACATTTTACCATAGAAATACCACAAACCTCATTAAATTTTGATTGCCTATTTAGAAAGTAACATTTGTCTTATTTAAAAAACATGTATAGGACAACCAAGATGGTGGCATAGGTAAACACCTGAACTTGCTGCCGTGCACAACCACATTAAAACTACAACTAAAAGACAAAATGAATATCATCCAGAACCACAAGAAGGCTGGCTGAGTGGAAATTCTACAACTAGAAGGAAAGAGAAAAGCGCATTGAGTCCGGTAGGAGGTGCAGAGGTGTGGAAGTGCGGAGGTATGGAGGAGCGCGCGTAAGGGGCTGGCAGCTGGGTATGCTGTTGTCTTTTTCAATTGGGAGGGAGATACAATGTCCCGACTGCTCTGAACTCCAGTTCCGGGTGAGAATTTGGGGACCCAGACTCATATGGAGAGAAGCTGGACTGTCAGGCATCTGGCCTGAACATGAGGGCGGCTTTCTAGCAGAGGTGCTTGCAGAGGTCATTGTTCCTACACGGGCCGTGGGACACAGACCCCGGACCTCTCTGAGGCAGAGCAGACTGGCAGCCATTGCGGTTTGCTCCGCCCTGGTGATTCCCTGAGACCCCGCCCTACCCAATTTACAACCC
>NW_005365371.1:2975995-2976632 GCF_000412655.1 Myotis brandtii
GGATGGGAACTGGGTGGAGGGAGCTATGGGGGGAAAAAGAGGAACAACTGTAATAATCTGAACAATAAATATTTATAAAAAAATAAAATAAAAAACATAGTATAGTTTCTTCATATTTGAAAACAATAGACTTAAACTTAGAAACAGTATATATATAATTCACTTACCAAAACATTGCTAGCAACCTCTAAAATACAAAATGGATGTCACTGTCAGGCCTAAAACCCATCAGGGACTTCTATAACATTAGATTAAAACAGCCTTGTCTTTCTCTTCAATCCATTTCACGAAGCTCTCATCCTTACACAGTGTCCACTAAAGTGGCTTCTAACAGCAATAGGTACACATGGCTTCTTCCTAACCTAAGCTTATTTGTAAGTATCCTATCTAATAAAAGAGAAACATGGTAATTAGCCGTACATCCGCTACCCTTCCCATTGGCTAATCAGGGCGATATGCAAATTAACTGCCAGCCAAGATGGCGGCCGGCAGCCATGCACTGAAGGGAACAGGGAGGCTTGCTTGCTCCAGTGACAGCGGACTCCAACGTTCCCCGCCTGACTTGCCGGCCTCTCAGCTGCAACTCTAAGCAACTATGTTGCAAATATAGAAGCTAAACAAAACCCCAGAAACCTGC
>NW_005365371.1:2977887-2985076 GCF_000412655.1 Myotis brandtii
CCCCCCCCCCCCCCCCCCCCAGTGCACAAATTTTTGTGCACCGGGCCTCTAGTCCTATATAATAAAAGGCTAATATGCATATTGTCCCCTCAGGAGTTCAACCGACTGGGAGTTCGACCGCTCATTATGACATGCGCTGAACACCAGGGGGCGACGTAGAATAAAGGAAGGCCCCGGCCGGCAGCCGGCAGCCAGGGGAAGGAAGGCCCGATTGGCCCTGATTGCCAGCCAGGCCCAGTGCACAAAATTTGTGCACTGGGCCCCTAGTATTTAACTAATATCTCAGGGGGAAAAAAACAACACTCTATTAAATATATATTCTTTTTACTAAACAAGCTGACATATGTATCTGCAAAACAATACAGCACTTTCTTCTTCATTAGTACATAACACTCAATATTTAACTATAAGCTTTTTGAACATTCAGAAGCTAAAAATTTTTGAGTCAATTTCATGGATCAATAATTACATAGTATCATGGTAACAGACTGCTTTTCATAATCCATGATGCTGATTTTGAACTCCTTACCAACTTCAGTACTGACTGACAGAATAATTCTGAAGCACATACAAGTGATTCAGAAAATTTCATTTTCCTTAAATGTAACCTGATTCCTTCACTCTCTGGCCCCCCATTCAGGCAGTGTGCCATTTCTTACTTCTAAAGGCAATCTGGCAAGTGCAAACTTCCTGTACTCTAAACACATAATATAGTTTGTTTTAAACGTTCCCATATTAGATGTTGAGAAATAAGTCTCAGGGGAAAGCTTACCTGTCCATTTTTGCTTCCTGCTGACAATAGGCTGCATAAGAAATGATGTTTTCATGGCTGCACCTCTCGGTGGCCAGAGCACCAACATAAAGAACAAAGTCAGCATCTCGGACCCCCTCTTGGTCTGGCACACCCACCGCTCCACAGGGCCACTTACCCCCACGGCAGACCCTGCATTGCTGCGCCCATGGGGGAGGGGGGGGCAACAAAATCAGACCAAAGACAAGGTTAGCTGTGGAGACTTTTAATTTATAGTGAATCCAGACTCTGAATATATATAATTTAATTTTTATTTATCCCTCAAATTTATCAAAAGCCATACCTACCTCTACTCACTTCTTGTCTCTACTAGTAACTCTGAATCCATTTTACTAAAATTTCTACTTTATGTAAAATAATCATAAATCTGTAATTTTACCTCAAACAAATAATTGCTATTTCTAAGCGGCAGCCAACCAAGATGCAAAAAAGAAATATAAAAGGGACCTCCTTATACATTTTTTTTGCAGCTTCCTATAAATCTATGATTATTTTATTTCAAAATTATTTTTAAAAATTTAAAAGATAAATATATTTCCTACTATAAGTAATTCATGTATCTTTTAAAAAATTCAAATACAAAAGTATATAAGGTAGCCCGGCCTTATGGCTTAGTGGTTAGGCGTCGACCTATGAACCAGGAGATCAGTTTGATTCCCAATCAGGGAACATGCTGGGGTTGCTGGCTTGATCCACAGTGGGGGATGTGCAGGAGGCAGCTGATCAATGATTCTCTCTCATCATTGATGTTTCTATCTCTCTCTCTCCCTCTCCATTCCTCTCTGAAATCAATAAAAATGTATATTAAAGAAAAACACTTCTTGGTAACACAGATTCAAAATTTCCCCTAAAGTTATTCTAAAGAATAAAAACATTGCTTAAGAAAAAAAGAAAAACCCTTAAGGAACATTTATGGCAAAAAACAAAACAAAACAAAAAACATTGCTAAGAGCAAGCTGAATTACCTGGAGGTGCTCTTCCGGCACTATAATGGGGCCACATTTTGTATGCTCTGCACATTCTCCAGTACAGTATCTGTGGGGATCATTTTCCTTCCGTAGGTATTGGTTTGTTGCACATTGTCTTCAGTTCATTTGTATATCAAAGTTTAATTGCCAAAAAGAAAAAAAGGGGGGGGGAGAATAGTTCACAGTAGTCAAAGACATCATAAAAAACTAGTAACTGCTATATTAGCTCATTAATAGTTACTATTTTAGTTAGAAAAGTGGACTAAGGAAAAATTTTGGTTCCATGGGAAATCCTCCTGATCTGAGTTTTCAAATACCCAAATATTTCATAAAACCAATACTGCAGACAAAGAAGGAGGGAGAAAGGGGATGTAGCAAGCAGGGACAACTATACCCTAGGACAGTGATGGCGAACCTTTTGAGCTCGGCGTGTCAGCATTTTGAAAAACCCTAGCTTAACTCTGGTGCCGTGTCACATATAGAAATTTTTTGATATTTGCAACCATAGTAAAACAAAGATTTATATTTTTGATATTTATTTTATATATTTAAATGCCATTTAACAAAGAAAAATCAACCAAAAAAATGAGTTCGCATGTCAGAGGTGTCATAGGTTCGCCATCACTGCCCTAGGAAAAAATCTAGTAAGTCACCATATAATAGAAAATCAGGAAAAGAATAATTATCCAACAGATGCTTTTATATTATTTTTAAAATAGCTTGTATTTTTGTCTCTAAAAAATCATAATAAAATATTCTAGTATAAATTTCATAATTTGCCATATAGGTAGAATGGGGAGGGCAGAGTACTAAATGACAAGAAAATGATCTGTGTTTAATATGACATACCTGCTAAGTAAGATAGTGCCCGCAGGTCTACGAACCTGAAAAGTCTTCTCTAAATAAGAAATAGCTTGTGGAAAAAGTTTGTTCTAAATAAAAGTTAAACAAAGAAAACTAGTCAGAATTATAATCAAAGTATAAATTACATTTAAAACAAGTACACATAGGATTTAATGCCTGAGGGTAAAAAAAGGAAAAAGCCTTACAATTTTAGAATACAGATATTAATTAGTTAAAGGTTGCATGACAAGGAGTAGGGGAAAGAGTAAATATGTCTAGGAGCAGAGGAATTTCCTCATTTTCTAGATGAGTTTGGGGAAAGAACACTAGCTGGAAACTTCCTTCCCTACTTCTGTGTAAATAGAATATTAGAAAACATAAATCTGAACTATTAATCTAAATTACTTCAAATTTGGGACTGAGTTAGCTGGTTCCAACATCATGGTAGTTTATGTTAAGAAAATCTTATGTTTAGAAAATTTACTTTAACCTCGATTATTTCTGTGAATGAACTGGCTTAACATGTGTGTGTGTCACTCTCTGTAACAGTTAAAAAACTAATGAGGTTAGCACTTCTATAAACAACTTTGGCATATCATACTTTCAGGTTAATTATTCTTCAGGAGAAAAAGCATTTCCACAATGTATTTTCAAAGCATTTCCAAAAAATCAGCTTTTTGTACACTATCCTCAATATGTTCTGCTCCCCCAAAACTTAAGAGAACAATTAAGAAAATGAGAAGACTAATTTAATATCAAATACAGACAAAGTTTTGGTGAGTGCATAACAAAGACACCTTTGGTGAAAATGATAAATACATTTATCAATTCACTACCAACATCTTGTATTCAGTCTTTCACAAAAGTCATGTATATAGTTTTCTTTACCGAAGTAGAATTTACATAAAACAAAATATACCCATTTTAAGTATCCAATTCAAACCCTGAGTATTTATTACCTACCTTAACAAGGGATCTTTTTTCATGAAGCAACCTGAAAGAAATGACAACATGAAACATAAGAATTGCCATCCTGGGCAGAGCACTGTCTCAATTGTTCAGAATACATCTGGTAGGAGCCCCAAAGAATGCTTTGTGGAAGCATGCAGTATCAAGCCCCTAAAATTTCAATTTATCTCAATAAGTATTTGAGAGTTCACTCTGTGCCAAAGCACAGTGCTAGGCATGATCATATGCTATTTCACTCATTTGGAAAGTTAAAGATAGGAAAGGACATCAACTTCTCTTAATAGATTTTTATAAAATACTATAGATTGTCCTGGACAATGTGGCTGTTGGTTGGGCATCATCCCCTGTACTGAAAGGTTGCTGGTTCAATTCCCAGTCAGGGCACATACTTGGGTTGTGGGCTCGATCCCTAATGGGGGGCGTGCAGGAGGCAGCCCATCAATGTTTCTCTCTCATCCCCTTCTCCTTTCCTTTCTCTCTAAAAATCAATAAAAAATCTTTTTAGAAAACCTACTATAGATTCATAATTTACCTGTTTTCTGGACTACTCTTACACTAAATAAAAAATTTAGACTATACCACCTCTCTGGTGAATAATTTTGTAAATGTTCTTATTAGTGTGTGTGTGTGTGTGTGTGTGTGTGTGTGTATAAAATTACTTCCTCTTATTTTTCTTCCAAGTATTTATTGAGGAGGTGCCTTCTGGGTCTGTTATTGACCACATCCAAATAGATTCACATTTGTTTTGTTCAAATTATGCATGGCGTATAGATTTTTTTAAAATAGGTTTGTATTGATTTTTAGAGAGAGAGAAAGGGAGAGAGAGTTAGAAACACAGATAAGAGAGAAACATCATCCTGCACACCCCCTACTGGGGATGGAGCCCTCAACCTGGGCATGTGCCCTGACTGGGAATAGAGCCGTGACCTCTTGGTGCATGGGTTGATGCTCAACCACTGAACCACACCAGCTGGACATGATGTATAGATTTTGATCATATCCCATGGCTATCATCTTTCCAAATTAGTCCATCTGGAAGATGCACTGGCTCTGAGTTCAACCTATGGAACTTCAGATAACAGAGAAAAATATCTTTAAAAGTTTGATTCTTACCCTAGCTGGTTTGGTGCAGTGGACAGAGTGTTGGCCTGTGGACTGAAGGGTCCCTGGTTTGATTCCTATCAAGGGCATATGCCTGGGTTGCGGGCTTGATGCCCAGTAGGGCATGTGCAGGAGGCAGCCAATCAATGATTTTCATCATTGATGTTTTTATCTCTCTCTTCCTCTCTGAGATCAATAAAAAAATTTTTTTTAAAGTTTGATTCTTAATAAAAAAGATCACAAAATAATGATATACTTACTCTTCAATACTTTTATCATAGACAGTCTTGATTCTTAAATGTTCATCAACATCTCTCTTTACAACATGATTTGCTTTAAGATGGACCTTATTTATGACCTGAAAAAAAAGGAATAGGTTTAAAGTTTTTTAAAAGATGTTGTACAGATTAGTCAATTGAGGTCATAATGTAAAATTAGTAGACTAAATTTCAAGTATAATACCCAGAATAAAAATAAAGAATGAATAGACAGAGAGATATTTCATATTTATGCATAGACTCAACTTGATGTATATATTCAGTGTAATCCCAATCAAAATCTCAGCAGGTTATATTGTGGATATAAATCAAATGATTCTAAAATTTACATAAATAGGTAAAAGACTTAGAATAGCCAACACAGTATTAAAGAAGAACAAAGTTAGAGGACTGACACTACCTAACTTCATGACTTACTATAAAGCTACAGTAATCAAGACAGTGTGGTACTGGCAAAAGCAGAGACAGAGCAATAGAACAGAATAGAGAGACCAGAAATAGAACCACATAAATACAGTCAACTGAGCTTTGACAAAGGGGAAAAAAGGCAACACAATGGAGCAAGATAATCTTTTCAACAAATGGTTCTAAAACAACTGGATATCCATATGGGGAAAAATGAATCTAGACACACACCTAACATTCTTCATAAAATTAACTCAAAATGGACTGTAGACCTAAATATAAAATGCAAAACAATAAAACCCTTAATAGATACAATAGGAGTGAACCTAGATGACCTTGGTTATGGCAATGACCTTTTAGATGTAGCACTAAAGGCATGGTCCATGAATGAAATAATTGATAAATTCAACTTTATTAAAATTAAAAACTCTGCTCAGTGAAAGATAACATCAAGAGAAAAAGTTAAGCCACAATAGGAGAAAATATTTGCAAAAGACACATCTGAAAAGGGACTATTATCCAAAATATACAAAGAACTCTTAAAACTAAACAATTATGAAAACAAACAATCTAAGTGGGGAAGGGAGGGTAGAAGAGGGTATGAGGAGGATAAATGGTGATGAAAGGAGACTTGACTTGGGGTGGCAAACACATAACACAATATACAGATTATGTATTATAGAATCGTACATCTGAAACCTATATAATTTTAAAAAATACATTCTTATTGATTCCAGAGAGGAGGAGAGAGATAGAAACATCAATGATGAGAGAAAATCATTGATTAGCTGCCTTCTGCACATCCCCAACTGGGGACCTAGCACACAACCCAGGCATGTGCCCTGACCGGGAATCCAACTGTGACCTCTTGGTTCATAAGTCAATGCTTAACCACTGAGCCAAGCTGACTGGGCTGAAACCTATATATTAACCAATGTCACCCTGATAAATTCAATAAAAATGTTAAAAAAGAAAAAGAAAACAAACAACCCAATTTTTTAAATGACCAAAAACTGCCCTGGCCAGTATGGCTCAGTTGGTTGGGCATAGTCCTGGCACTGAAAGATTGCCAGTTGGATTCCTAATCAGGGCACCTGCCTGGGTCCGGGCTGCAGGCTCCATCCCCTGTAGGGGGAGTGCTGGAGTCATCCAATTGATGTTTCACTCTCTCACACTGATGTTTTTCTCTCTCTAAAAATTAATTTAAAAAATTTAAAAAGGCCAAAAACTTTAATAGTCATTTCACTGAAGAAAATATACAGATGGTGCCCTGGCCGAGTAGCTCAGTCAGTTGGAGCATTTTACTGATGCTCGAAGATTGTAGGTTCGACCCCTGGTGAATCAACCAATGAACCTTCGCCGGTTTGGCTCAGTGGATAGAGCGTCGGCATGCAGACTGAAAGGTCCCAGGTTCGATTCTGGTCAAGGGCACATGCCGGGGTTGTGGGCTCAATCCCCAGTGGGGGGTGTGCGAGAGGCAGCCAGTCGATGATTCTCTCTCATCAGTGATGTTTCCATATCTCTCTCCCTCTCCCTTCCTCTCTAGTGGATAGATCGGCATGCAGACTGAAAGGTCCCAGGTTCGATTCTGGTCAAGGGCACATGCCGGGGTTGTGGGCTCAATCCCCAGTGGGGGGTGGTCGAGAGGCAGCCAGTCGATGATTCTCTCTCATCAGTGATGTTTCCATATCTCTCTCCCTCTCCCTTCCTCTCTGAAATCAATAAAACTATATTTAAAAAAAAATAAACCAATGAATGTGTAAGTGGAAAAACAAAAATCAATGTTTCTGTTTCTCTCTCTCTCTCTCTCTCTC
>NW_005365371.1:2986683-3001329 GCF_000412655.1 Myotis brandtii
GGAGAGATCTGCAGATTCCTCTTCTTTGTTTGGGGTTTGGAAGTGCCCAGATGAGGCCCAGCTCTGCACTTTACTTCCGCGCCTCCTCTGAGTCTCAGTGTGCTTTTCTCTTTCCTTCTAGTTGTAGAATTTCCACTCAGCCAGCCTTCTTGTGGTTCTGGACGATGTCTGTTTTGTGTTTTAGTTGTATTTTTGAAGTGGTTGTGTGAGGCAGCAATTTCAGGTGTTTACCCATCTTGGTTTCTCCTCCAGCCTAATATTCTTAATAGTGGAAGACTAAATGCTTTCCCCTTAAGATCAAGTATGTCTATTCTCACTATTCTTATTCAACATCATATTGGATGTGCTATGATACTATTATACATAATAGTCATCATAATAAGGCAAAATCAATATTAAATATTTATAATAAGGACAAGATGTGGCCTGGCTGGTGTGGCTCAGTGGTTGAATGTTGACCCTTGAACCAGGAGGTCACTGTTCAACATGCCTGGGTTTTGGGCTCGATCCCCAGTAGGGGACATACAGGAGGCAGCTGATGGATGATTCTCTCTCATCATTGCTGTTTCTAGCTCTCACTCTCCCTCTCCCTTCCTCTCTGAAATCAATAAACACACACACACACACACACACACACACACACACACACCACAAAAGGTTAAATGTAAAAGAATGTAAAGATGTGTATTATGTAAGCTCTAATTATAAGCCAGCTGAAATGGCAACATTAATATCAGACAAAATTGACTTCAAGACAGGGCCAGAAATAGAGTAAGATTTTATAATGAAAACATATACAAGTAGACAGGGTAAATACAACAGAAAGACATAATTATACATTTGAATCCATCTAACAACAGATTCAAAATCCATGAAGCAAAAACTGAAAGAACTAAAGGAAGACAAAATTATAATCTTAGAGGTTTTTAAGACCCTGACAATTAGGCAAAATTTGTAAGAATATAGTAATCTGAAGTACACTGTCAACCATTACACCTTATTGAGATGTATGGAAACCTGCACTCAATAACTATAGAATACATATCCCTTACAAGTACACATAAAAAGTTAAACAGGATAAAGCATATGCTGAAGTATATAAAACAATCTCAAACTTCACAGTGCTGAAATCTTACAAAAGGTACCCTCTAAATTAGAAATTATTAACATAAGGTAGATAGAAAAGGACCGAATATTTATAAATTATATTTTAAACATTTTTAAATAACTCATGGATCAAAGAAGAAATTATCAGGAAGAATAAAAACACTTTTTGAACTAAGTAATAATTAAAATACAATGTGTCAAAATCTGTGAGGTACAGCTAGAGTTGTAGGTACTTAGAGCAAAATTTGTATCTTTGAATGTTTATATTAGAAAGAATATAACAATATGAACAAAGTAACCACAATAAGTAGGAAGAGGAAATAATAAAGAACAGAAAACAATAAAATATATAACCATTATTAAAGATAACTACAAAAGCCAAGTTGGTTATTATAATGATTAATAAAATTAATAAATCCCCTACCCAAGCTGGACTATGATAAAACAGAATAAACACCAATTGCAATGTTAGAAATAAAAGAGTAGATATTGTTCCAGATTCTACAGACACCAAAAGATGATTTTTTTAAAATATATTTTTATTGATTTCAGAGAGGAAAGGAGAGGGAGAGAGAGAAACATCAATGATGAGAGAGAATCATTGATCGGCTGCCTCTTGCACACCCCCTACTGGGGATCAAGCCCACAACCCAGGCATGTGCCCTTCACTGGAATTGAACCTGGGACCCTTCAGTCCCCAGGCCAACGCTCTATCCACTGAGCCAAACCAGCTAGGGCCAAAAGATAATTTTAAAAAATATTTGTTTTGGGTGTTCAGTATAGTGGTTAGATAATTATATAATTTGTGAAGTGATTCCCCTGATAATTCTAAAATCCACTTTACACCATACATAGTTATTATAATACTAGAGGCCTGGTGTATGAAATTCATGCACGGTGGGAGGGTGGTCCCTCAGCCCAGCCTGCACCCTCTCCAATCCGGAACCCCTTGAGGGATGTCTGACTGCCGGTTTAGGCCCGATCCTTGCAGTTGGACATCCCTCTCACAATCAGGGACAACTGGCTCCTAACCGCTCACCTGCCATCCTGATCACCCCTAACTGCCTCTGCCTGCTGGCCTGATCACCCTTAACCGCCTCTGCCTCAGCCCTGCCACTGTGGCTTTGTCCGGAACACATCTGGTCTATCCGGTCTAATTAGCATATTACCCTTTTATTAGTATAGATAGATGATATAGGATAGGATTGCTTAAATGGGGGTGGAGGAAAGCCTTTTCAGCAGGACAACTTTGTGTTGGACAAAAACACATAATCCCTATATGTGGACTGATAGCCAACCATATGCACTATACTGCCAAACTATCACTTCTGCCTGCCAGCCTGATCACCCAACCACTCCTCTGCCAGCCTGATCAATGCCTAACTGCTCCCCTGCCGGCCTGATTGCCCCCAACTGCCCTCCCCTGCTGGCCTGATCTCACCCCCACTGACCTCCCCTACTGCCCTGGTTGCCCCCAACTGCCCTCTCCTGCTGGCCTGATCTGGCCCCCAGTGGCCCTCCCCAGCTGGCCTCATCTCACCCCTAACTGCCCTCCTCTGCTGGCCTGATCGCTCCTAACTGCCTCTGCCTCAGCCCCCTCCTCCATGGCTTTGTCCAGAAGGAAGTCGGACGTCCAGAAGATGGCCGGTCGACTTGGTCTAATTAGCATATTACCCTTTTATTAGTATAGATAGATGATATAGGATAGGATTGCTTAAATGGGGGTGGAGGAAAGCCTTTTCAGCAGGACAACTTTGTGTTGGACAAAAACACATAATCCCTATATGTGGACTGATAGCCAACCATATGCACTATACTGCCAAACTGGTCATTAAAAAATTGAACCACTTTCTTACACCTTACACCAAACAGCTGTTGCCCTTAAAACCCCTCCTCATCCCCCACCTTAGGAGATTAGGTTCTGATTGGTTGGTTTCTATGCCAGTCAGCATCTCCGGGCCTATCTCTGGGCCTGATCAAAGAGTCAGGCTGATTAACAGCCCCCTTGGAGGCCTGGAGAGAAACAGAGGTGCAGCTGCTGGGGAAGCCCAGAGAGAAAGAGAGAGGCAACAGCTGATCAACAGCTGCCACAGAGGCTGCGGATTAGACCCTGCCTCTCTCTCTGCAGGCCTCTCCTTGTGCCTGATCTGCAGCCTCCTTGGCAGCCAGAGCTGGGTCACTGCACCAGCACCAGCTGCAGTCAGTGCTGGGTCACCATGGCAACCCAGCACTGACTTCTGGTGTTTGGTCGAGCCTTCTGTCATTAAGGACCCTGGCTCTTTATAAATATAGATTATTGACTATATTCCCTAACTACAAAATAGTTACATCCCTGTGACTACTTTTGTAAGTTCTTACTTTCTTTACTCAAAAGGATAATTATGAACAACTTTATGCCAATAAATTTAAGTTCAGATGAAATAGAATCCTTGAAAAAAACAAGTTAACTAGACTGATAAGATCAAATAGAAAACATGACTAGATTTGTAACAGAGAAATTGGATTTATCTAAACCTCTCTAGCTCAACCAGTGTGGCTCAGTGGTTGAGCTTCGACCTATTGAACCAGAAGGTCGCAGTTCAATTCCAGGTCAGGGCACATGCTCAGACTGCATGCTTGATACCAGCGGTGGGTGTGCAGTAGGCAGCCAACTAATCATTCTCTCTCATCACTGATGTTTCTATCTCTCTCCCTCTCCCTTCCTCTCTGAAATAAATAACAATATATTTTTTAAAAATAAAATAAATCTCTCTACATAGTAGTTGCTTGAAAATAGGGCTTGACTATAAATGGGCACAAAGGATCTTTTTGGAGTGGTGGAAATGTTTTAAAATTGGATTGTAGTGATGGTTGCATAACTCTGTAAACTTATTAAAAATAACTGAATTGGACAATTAAGTGGGGAAATTTTATGGTACGGTATATAAATTATCTACACTAATAAAAGACAAAGATGCTAATTGACCATACCTTCACTATACCCAAGTCACGCCTGCTAGCCAATCAGAGCAACTATATGCAAATTAACCCAACCAAGATGGCAGCCGGCAGCCACAGAGTTGGAGCAAGCTGGAGGCTTGGTTGCCCCAGCGATGGAGGAAGCCAAGCTTCCCGCCTGCCCTGGTGGGCTGTGGCCTCCACAAAAGGCAACAAAGTTTCAATTATAGAAGCTAAATAAATCCCAGATACCTGCATCCAGCCAGCCTCCACTTGGAGCTTGGGTGGCTGGGGGCTGTGGCCAGCCTGCAAACAGCCATCAGCCCCTCACCCAGGATGGCCACACCCTCATGGGGTGAGGGTCCCTGCTGGGGGGCTTGGCCAGCCTGCAAACAGCCATCAGCCCCTCACCCAGGATGGCCACACCCTCATGGGGTGAGGGTCCCTGCTGGGGGGCTTGGCCAGCCTGCAAACAGCCATCAGCCCCTCACCCAGGATGGCCACACCCTCATGGGGTGAGGGTCCCTGCTGGGGGGCTTGGCCAGCCTGCAAACAGCCATCAGCCCCTCACCCAGGATGGCCACACCCTCATGGGGTGAGGGTCCCTGCTGGGGGGCTTGGCCAGCCTGCAAACAGCCATCAGCCCCTCACCCAGGATGGCCACACCCTCATGGGGTGAGGGTCCCTGCTGGGGGGCTTGGCCAGCCTGCAAACAGCCATCAGCCCCTCACCCAGGATGGCCACACCCTCATGGGGTGAGGGTCCCTGCTGGGGGGCTTGGCCAGCCTGCAAACAGCCATCAGCCCCTCACCCAGGATGGCCACACCCTCATGGGGTGAGGGTCCCTGCTGGGGGGCTTGGCCAGCCTGCAAACAGCCATCAGCCCCTCACCCAGGATGGCCACACCCTCATGGGGTGAGGGTCCCTGCTGGGGGGCTTGGCCAGCCTGCAAACAGCCATCAGCCCCTCACCCAGGATGGCCACACCCTCATGGGGTGAGGGTCCCTGCTGGGGGGCTTGGCCAGCCTGCAAACAGCCATCAGCCCCTCACCCAGGATGGCCACACCCTCATGGGGTGAGGGTCCCTGCTGGGGGGCTTGGCCAGCCTGCAAACAGCCATCAGCCCCTCACCCAGGATGGCCACACCCTCATGGGGTGAGGGTCCCTGCTGGGGGGCTTGGCCAGCCTGCAAACAGCCATCAGCCCCTCACCCAGGATGGCCACACCCTCATGGGGTGAGGGTCCCTGCTGGGGGGCTTGGCCAGCCTGCAAACAGCCATCAGCCCCTCACCCAGGATGGCCACACCCTCATGGGGTGAGGGTCCCTGCTGGGAGGGGTCCCAGACTGCGAGAGGGCACAGGCCAGGCTGAGGGACCCTCCCGAGTGCACAAATTTTTGTGCACCGGGCCTCTAGTAGCACAATAAAGCTATTGGAAAAACTCTCTACAAGAAAACTCCAAGCCCATGTGGTTTCAGTTATAAATTATACCAAACACTTAAGAAAGAAATGATTTCAATTTTATACAAACCTTAGAAAATATAAGAGGATGGAACACTTCCCAACTCATTTTGAGACCAATATAATTCTGATATCAAAAGATAACAAAAACTTGGCTAATAAATGTTATAAACTAACATCACTCATGAACATAGATACAAAAGTCCTTAACAATTTATTAGCAAATTGAATTTTGAGGTATATAAAAAGGATAATATATCATGACCAAGAAGTAGGGTCTATTCCAAAAATACAAGATTGATTTACTACTAGATAATTCAATATAATCTACCATATAATAGGATATATACTGTATCACTCCATTTATACAAGCTAATTCTACAACAGGCAAAATGAATCTATTAAAAAAATCTAAATCTACTGTAAAATAAAAATCAGAACAATAATTACCTGGTATGGACAAGAGACTGCTGGCATTGGACAGGAGGAAACTTTCTGAAGACATGGAAATGCTCTACATTGTACTGGGTTGTGAATTTTACATAATGTTACATGACTGCATTTGTTGCATTTCAATATATGTAAATTCTACCCCCCAAAACTTTAAAAAGTAACAAGTGAAAGGATGGGGAAAGGATAGAAGTACCTGAAACAAGAATGACTGAATATTGGTAAGTTTGAAGTTGGATAATGAATGGGTCCATGGGAGTTCAATATACTATTCTTTTATGTTGTTGTTGTTTTATTTTAATTTATATAATAAAAAGTAAAAACAAAACACAGAAGTTTTGAGAACAAGTTAAATGAGTCAAAATGTTTTATAGTTCCCCACCACCACCAAGAAAAGTTATGGTAATTTCCTGTAGCATTTAACTAGTGAGTACAATGAATGGTTCTTCCCTATACTTTGTGTTAAAGCAGTGGTTCCCAAACTTATTTGGCCTACCGCCCCCTTTCCAGAAAAAATATTACTCAGCCCCTGGAAATTAATTTTTTAAAAATTTTAATAGCAGTTACTCATCGCCCCCAATTGCACCTGTGGCCATCACCGCCTCCCCTGGATCGCTGCAGCGCCTACCAGGGGGCGGTAGCGCCCACTTGGGAATCACTGTGTTAAAGCAAAGAAAATGGTTAATAAGGGCTTGCTATTACATACCCTATCAAGAACTAGGAAAATTTACTAGGAATGAGAACTCTCAAGAACTTAATAGCTTGCTTCTAATATGTGAAACACTATCACTACCAAGTTTTTCAGCTGAGAGGCATAAACAGGAATGGAGGTGAGGATGGTGGAACTTTCAGAAAGAGTTTTCAGCTCTTATGATAAAGAAAAACTTTAACAATGTTGATCTCCAAAAAACATAAGGGCTGCCTCTGGAGATAGTGACCCTATTCATGGAGATGTTCAAATATAAGTTTGAGATTTATACATTGGCAACAACCACTAGAAGAAAACAGATATTATTAAGTTTCCTTCTAGCAGAGGTTTTATAGGTCTTTGAACTACTTCCTCTTATAATTTTTTTTTTACTTCCTCTTATTTTAATCTAGATTGAAAGAGAGAAGCACAAGGCTTTGTGGAAAATTTTAAAAAAGAGCGGTGGGAAAACAGGGGGTTACATTAAGGGTACAAACTTCCAACCAGTAGATAAATAAGTCCTGTAGATCTAATGCACAGCATAGTGATTATGGACAACACTAATCCTGTATAATAAAAGCCTAATATGCAAATTGTCCCCACAGGAGTTCAACTGGGAGCTCACTATGACATGTGCTGACCACAAGGAGGCGGCGCAGAATGGAGGCACCAGCCGGCAGTTGGAAGGAAGGCCTCAATCGGCCCTGATTGCCGGCCAGACCTAGGGACCTACTCATGTACCAGGCTTCTAGTGTATTATAAACTTAACAGTTACTAAGAGACTAAGAAAATAAAACAATTCAGCCAGAATGCAGTGTCATGATAAAAACTATCCACTACAAACCACAAACTTAATATTTTGACACATATGGTTGAACATTATGCATAGAAATTTTTGGAAGTTACCACATAAATGAGTGGTCTTAGATTACTGGACTGAACTGAACATTTCTAGGTTAATATTTACTGATAAAGCAATAAGATAAACTGTAAAACCAATCACAAAATGCAGCCCTGCTCCAGTACTGTATCTCTTTTCTTCAAAGAAGAATAATTGTTGTGGGCCCTCCCTCTGAGCTAAGTACTGTGGAGGAATCAAAGTGATTTGAGGTTTTTTGGTGAGCAGGGTGCAGGGGTGATTTCCTTATCAGGTTCTTGTCCAGACAGATTCGAAGAATGAAGCAAAGCACAAAAGGTGGTAGATGAGAAGTACAGAAACTTTATTGCAAGTAGATACTACCTCTTAAATTTCTAATTCTAAGACTCTGTCTCTCTTTGTCTTGAGGTTGTAAATATTCTAGAAACCACCCTTTCCCTTATTGTGCCTTTCCCACTGTGGGACTTCAGCCTTGTAATCAGTTCCCAGGGCCCCTAGGTCCACTTCTCCTTTTTGGTCATCTTATCTGTTCAGGTTGGAGTTGCTTTTGATCTCCCTTATGGCTTTCCCAGCTGCTCAGATCAGGGCTGCTTTAGATCTAACTTATGGTTGCTTTAATTGCTCAGGCCAGAGATACCTCTGTCCTTGGTTTATGGCTGTTTTAATTGCTCAGGCCAGAAATGCCTCCATCCTCCCATTCCCCTCCCTCCCACTTCCTGTCTTAAGCTAGCTAGCTAACCCTTATCAAAAGCATAGGATAGGAACTTTATCCTAAGGAACCGTACAACTGAACTACAAAGGCAAGACATGCCTGAAAAATAAGCCAGCATCACATAGCAGAACTTGATCAAGTTACAGGAGAGACGACAGATAAGTCGTCCAGAGAAAAGGAAAGAGCATTCTGCTGGGGTTGGTTTCAGCAGGCTGCCTTGAGATAAGAGAACTTAAATGGAGACTGAAAGAATTTAGAGAGGAAGAAAAATGGAGTGTGAAGGAGGCAGGTACTTCCAGGGCAGGAGATAAAGCAAGCAATGTGATGAGGTAACTTGAAAATAAACCTGGATTTTTTTCTCCACAGAACCCCCAATATCCCTCCGATTCTCTAATCAATTCCTTCCCAAACGTTTAGTTTAGTGTTTCCCGAAGTGTGGTCAGTGGACAAGCAGTACTGTCAACTATCTGGGAACTTGAACTGCAAATACTGGGGACCCATCCCGGACTTAATGAGTTAGAAAGTGGGGCAGCTGGGCAGCAATCTGTTTTAACAAGCCCTTCAGGTGATTCTGAGGCATGCTCAAATCTGAAAACCACCCCTCTAGGACTACCTTATACGCACAGCTCTCCGCACAGGAACGTGATGCTCCAAGTGCCTAAGTCAACCACTTCGCTGGGTGCAGGAAGGGAGCTGATACCAAGGCCCAGCCCTGTCGCAGTTCGCTTCCTCCTCCCGTACACCCAGTTCCAGCCACTCTCTAAGCCACTGCCTCCCGTATTACTTTACCCCCACCGGGCCCGTTCCCGCCCCTCCGCCACCCTACCTCAGTGTCAGAGGGGACGTGGTGCCGGCAGGGAAGGGCACTGCTCAAGGACACAGGAATAGACGTAGCACATGTCCGGAGCCCGCCCAACAGGAGCAAAATGCCTCGGACCCATAAAGAACCGCTCCAGAGCCACCGACTTGGGCCCGGACCTGAACCCGAGGACGCCCCTCTACCCCATTCGGGCGCCATCTTTGGACTGAGCGTCGTTACCATGGAGTACTTGACGCTTTCACGCCGGCGCCGGCCCCGCCCCTCACCGCTCAGGGCGGGCGGAGGGGCCAGCTGGCGGAAAGCTGCTTTTCGATTGGCTTGCGTCACCCGGAAGCTCACCACGAACACGAAATGTGTCTCATTGCGGGAAGCCAACCATTAAATGCCGCTTAGCGGCTCACGTGAGTTGAGCTGAGAGCAGTGACGTTGATGGCAATGAAGGTGGTGTACGGGTCTCTACTGAGGCAGTTTTTGTCTTTAATTCAGTTAGCCACGTAAGATATGCACGCACTAGATGCCAAGGGGCTTAGACAAAGAGCTGCAGAATTCTTTATGGTGTGGCCCTCTACAAAAGGTGAATGGAATATAATTTTTAATGCATTTTTGACTTCAGAGAGGGAGATAGAAACATCTGAGAATCATTGATCGGCTGCCTCCTGCACGCCCCCCACCAGGCATGGAGCCCGCAACCTGGGCATGTGCCCTGACAAGAATCAACCACTGAGCCACGCTGGCCGGCTTCTTGTTTACTTATCATGAGTCACCAATTGCAGGCCCATTTCTTCTTAAAATCATTCCCTATAAAGCCAACCACGTGTCTGTCCTTTACTATTCAACCCTATCCCTTATTTTAAACCCAAGAATTGGCCCAGCTTGCCTGGCTCAGTGGTTAAGGAACGACCTATATGAACCAGGTCACCAGGTCACAGTTTGTTTCTGGGTCAGAGCACATGCTCCGGTTGCAGGCACGCAGAAGGCAGATCAATGATTATCTCATCATTTGTTTCTCTCTTCCTCTCTGAAATCAATAGAAATATTTTTTAAAAAATAAAACACAAGAATTGCAACTAATATTAACTCAGTAAGAGATTGGGTGAATCCTTGCCATTAAGGAAACTACCTTCAAAACTGAACAGTGAGGAACTACAAAAAAATTTGAAAAAATCGTGATAAACCTGTGTAGCATATGAAACAAAGAAAACTAGGTATTGGAAGCACTTAGCTGGAACATTCAACAGGAAGTGGATATTGTAAATTACTATAGTTGGAAGTGTAGGGGCAGGAATACAAAATCCCTAAGAATTTGTATTTCATTGGTGAAGATCATGTACTCAAATAATACGGGGTAAGTGATTTTACCAATAGTCATCAGATAATGTGTCAACCCTGGTGGGTAGTTCAGTTGGTTAGAGCGTCTAGATATGTGAAGGTTGCAGGTTGATCCCCAGTCGGGATACATACAAGTATCAACCAATAAATGGAACAAATCTCTCAAAATCAATTAAAAAAATAATTTTTTAAAATGTGTATCAATCCACAAGTATAAGTTGGGATCCCAAACCAAATTTACCACTTTCACCTGTGCTCTTCCCACTACAAGACCACAAACAATAGATTATCAACAAAGAACACCTGTCATCTTCAAGTTCCTGGGTGTAACAGTAGTGTCATGGTGGGGAGAGGCTGTTTCAGTAGTCTAGTGGAAAAGCTGCTAGCCACTGAAGTTCATTTCTGTGAAATGTTGGAGTCATGCAATGGTAACTGTGGCTTGAAAACTACTTTTGCACAGACCGAACCTTATATGGGAACAGAAAAGTGCAGACACCCTCATTTTGAAATGATGCATTATATCAGTCAAGGATGAATTTGCATGCATGACTACCTTGCAAATACATTTACTTAAGTCATCCCAAGGATTGTCAGCCTTCTCTTCCCTTCTTTGCTCAAATGCCTATCACTTCTTGTGTATTCACCCCCATTGCTCTACCATCACCTATCCCACTCAGAATACCACATTCACTTGACTCCTACAAAGGTGACAAGCAGAGAGAAACATCCGATTTGTTGTTCCTTTTATTTATGCATCCAGATTCATTCTTATATGTGCCTTGACTAGGGATTGAACCCACAACCTTGGCATATAGATACAAAGCACTAACCAAATGAGCTACCAGGGCCACACTATTTCTTTTCCTTTCCTTTCCATGACTAACCCAGACCTGAATAGCCATCTGTCTTCCTGGACATATTCACAGTTAAGTAACCCAGCCTCCTCAAACTCAACTCCCCGACCTCTGCAAAAAACAACAAAAAACCACATCTGGTGCCCCAACTTTGTAAATGCATTAACCACCCAGCAAACAAAGGTGGAGACATGTTGTCCGTGAATATTCCTCTCTACTTGGTTCTTAATTTGTTAGTTTATGGAGTCTGCTCTAATTCAGTGCTCAAAAAACTCAGCTAAGACTGTAATCCCTACCTGGGTTTCCTTCAGTTTATGCTGGGTTCCTACTGAGTTCTAAAGTATGAATCTGGTCAACTGTCAATCAAGTGCTTTAATGACACTATTACTAGTACATACAAGAATAGTGGGCCTAAAATCCCTAGTACAGTTAAGACCTTGCATAACCTGGCATCTTAGTTTTTGATACTTTCCTATTCCCAATAGTTTTTAGTCACATTATATAGTTGAATGGTTCCTCACATGCCTTCTTCCCCATAAAACTTGTCATTTCCTTTTTCTCAAATACCTCAAGCATTCCCTCTATCCCTGACCACCCCAAGAATACCGATACAGTAAACTCTCAATTTTGCAGACCTTGATTTAATAGAATTCGGTTTTAACGGACAAAAATTCTGACCTATATGTAGTATGTGAAAACTAACACCCTGTTAATTTTAAAATGCTTTTAACCAAAATTTGTTTATAATTAACAGGTTATTATTTTTGATTTCTAACAAATTTTATCAAATAGGCCATATAGTAGAAAAGACACTAGTAATTTCACCAACATAAATATTACATATCTACAACGATAGGCTACATATTTAAATCCACGAGCCACCACTCATAAATAAACAATGTTCAGGGAGTGACTAGCACTTGACCTGATGTTCTGACATGCACTAAGCCACATCCCAGCCATGTGTATTTGTTTACTTGCAGTGACTGGTGAATTTACTAGACTTTATTCAGTATAAATTTAAAATTACTGTAATATATATAGACAGAAAAGTTTCCTGTGAAAGTAAACTTTTCATACATACTTCATTTCAATTACACAAACTTGTCTATGTAAGTAGAAACAGGTTAACTAGTCAATTTTTTAACATAAGCATCTGGAAAACCATTTACTATATAATGGACTTTTGGCTTTAAAGGGATCCCCCTTGCCCAAATTAGTCCATTATATTGAGATTAGTCAAATGAGACTGGTATTACAAATACAAGCCCATTTCTGTGAAACATGGACTCTTCCAACAGCAAATTTGGCTTAAAGATCACCACTGGACTAAAGCAAACCTTTCCTAGATTGAGTGCTAGGAGTACCCAATGCTAATCCTTTCCTACAGCCTCTCCTTCAAAGGTCTTTCACACCACCATGCATTTTTAGCATACTAATTGTTTCCCAGCATCTATTTAAGGAACCCAAATAAGAGGGGCTGTTTGGCAAACTCCGTTTATTTCCATGGGATGTCAAGACTTGTTAATAAAGGACTAGCTGCTACTGCATCAATTTACAACCACCATATTACAAACTGATTAACTTGGTTCAAACTTTTATTTCAACATTTTGAGATTTAAAATATTCTGCAGCCCTGCTTAATTTCCTTATTATGCTAAAAATCTCAATCCTGCACTTTTATATTAAAACAGAGCCAAATAAAGTTACACTAATGAGGCAACACCAACCCCGACCCCCACACACATAGATAATGGAGGCATGCGGCATTATTTTGACTTTTCAACATACAAATTATTTCCACTTGTGATACACTGGAATGCTTTGTCCAGTCACAGCGCCAAGGATATCTCATCCCTGCCTATCCAGCACGCTGCCAATACCATCAATATAGTCTCCATTCAAATTTCTCCCAACTACCATTTTTAAGTCACAAGTTTTCCACCCAATCTATATTGAACAGTGCATACAATTGTAAGTTATTTTAAAGGATCAAGATAATAAGTTTCTTCACAGACTCAATCTAATCTGGGAGGCGGTTACCAGAATATTTAGTAAAATGCAGTACCAAAGTTGAAATAAACTGTTACAAGGAAGTTGTGGATTCATTTTGAGATGTAAATCTAGAAAAGTATCATGGTGCTTACCTGTACTGGCTAAAATTATTGGCTTCTGTACTTCCTGGAATATGCTGTCTCCACTTGTCCAAAAGCTTATCAGGGGTTAGGTTTAAGTACTCCATCACTTTCCAATGTACTTCTTTTTCACTGTCCCCAGTCAGTTAACTTGTCCCCTCTCTCCCTTAGCCTGTAAGCCCTGATACATTATTCCTATCCAGTTGTTTAAATCTCTGTAATCATCACTACATACAGCCCTCTGACTTCCTTGTATACTCTGAAAATACCTGATAACTGCCACCATTTAAGCACATAGCAAGCGAAGTTAGGGCAAAGTGATTTTTAAGCCATTTGACCAAAACACAAGAAAACAAATCCATTTTATTTATTTTCAGTGTTTAAATCCTTGAGGGATACAGCATCTGAAGGGGAGAAAAGAAAATGTCATTAGGTGCATGTTATATATACAAATTTACAAATGTCATTAGTAACACAATATGAATAAATGTCCTCCCATTGTCCCATTAATCATCTCTGAAAGGCATCCAATGACTTATATGTAGGTAGGGGGAGGAAGCAAGATTTTATGGCCTTCAATTTTTAGGTGAACGTGTTTTGATTAAGGAACATTCTGGAATACCGAAAGTCCATTTAATTTTGCTTCTTCTAATGACAACAAAAAAACTTCCTTTGATAAGAAACCTCTAACTGCTCACCAGGGTTCAAAGTACCCCAGGTGACCCAAGACAATGGCCATGACTATGAAAAATAGATACTTGCCCTGACCCGTTTGGCTCAGTGGATAGAGCGTCGGCCTGCGGACTGAAAGGTCCCAGGTTCGATTCGGGTCAAGGGCATGTACCTTGGTTTCGGGCACATCCCCAGTGGGAGGTGTGCAGGGGGCAGCTGATCGATGTTTCTCTCATCGATGTTTCTAACTCTCTATCCCTCTCCCTTCCTCTCTGTAAAAAATCAATAAAATATTTTTTTTTAAAAAAATAGATACTAACTGCTACACTGAAAGGCTTTGGGTTCATTCCCTATTCCTGGTCGGGTGCTGTCAGGGTGCATAAGGGAGGCAATGTTTCTCTGTCTCTTTTTTTAAAAATACGTTTTTGTTCATTTCAAAGAGAAAGGGAAAGGGAGAGAAACATCAGTGATAACAATCACTGATCGGCTGCCTCCCCATTGAGGACCGAGCCTGCAACCCGGGCATGTGCCCTTGACCGGGAATCAAATCCAGGATCCTTCCGCAGGCCCACTGCTCTATCCACTGAGCCAAACCAGCCAGGGCC
>NW_005365371.1:3001429-3016023 GCF_000412655.1 Myotis brandtii
CCACTCTGTCTAAAAAGTAAATATTTTGTGGGCCCAGCTGGCATGGCTGTGGTTGAGCATCGACCTTTGAACCAGTCAGGGTGCATGCCCAGGTTTCCTGCTTGATTCCCAGTGTGGGGCCTGCAGGAGGCAGCCCATCAATGATTCTCATCATTGATGTTTCTATCTCTCTTTCCCTCTCTGAAATCAATGAAAATAAATTTTTTAAAAATCTGGTGAGGATTAACAAAAACATCAGTTTTCTTCCACAAAATAAAACTAACACCTAATCTAATAAAACTGTCATGATGAAAAGATGGGAAAATATTAAGAATTATGCCAGTAAATGGTATGTTCATTTTTTATTTATTTTTTAAAAATATATTTTATTGATTTTTTACAGAGAGGAAGGGAGAGGGATAGAGAGTTAGAAACATCAATGAGAGAGAAACATCGACCAGCTGCCTCCTGCACACCTCCTACTGGGGATGTGCCCACAACCAAGGTACATGCCCTTGACTGGAATTGAACCTGGGACCCTTCAGTCCGCAGGCCGACGCTCTATTCACTGAGCCAAACCAGTTAGAGCGGTATGTTGATTTTTAACTTCCTAGCCACTTCGTTAATGTCCAATACATGTCTTTGCCAGAAATTTGTTCATTTATTTTATTTTACTGATTTTTTTTAGAGGTAAGGGAGGGGACACAGAGACAGAAACATCTATCTACTGCCTTCTGCACATGCCCCAACCAGGCATAGAACCCCAAACCTGGGAATTGAACCTACTACCTTTTGGTGCCCGAATGATGCTCCAACCAAGCCACACTAGCCAGGGCAGAAAATTATTCATTTACATATTATTTCCCTCCACAAAGCTTAAGCAAAATCTGAAATCTAGGCACAATTCACTTGAAAATTGTGCCTTCACTTTCCTTCTAATGTCAAGAATTTTATGTTCCATAATACATTTACACAGGAGCCACTAATTCTGTAGCATAATTTTACTAGTAACATTTTATAATCACAAAAGTTCTTAGAGACCAAAGTCCAACACCTTGAGCTTAGTTTGACTCAACAAGTATTTTGCTTATAATTGTACTTACTACACGGATTCTGTGTCCAATAGCTTTAGCAGGAAGGTTGCTTCGGAATTTAGCACGAACCATTCCACTGTTTCCATGAGCACGAGTTACCTTTCCCCAGATTACTCTGGTTTTGTTTGGTTTGCCACCAGGAGTCACCGTGTTGCTGATTTTAACAGGGAATACAAAAAAACCGTGAGAAGCCAGGCAATTAGTACGTACTATAATGTGGTACAAATTCTAAGTGACATATAGACCAGTGGTTAACCCTAGCTAACCACTTAGGTCATTACATAAAAGCCTGCGGCATCATTCACTTAACAATACCTTTGTAACATACCTACTATACGCCAGACACAATGCAATTGTTTGGAATTTTGTAAAATACAGCAGTTTACAAAACAAATTCCTTTCAGAGGATAACAAAGTATACAGCCTTTATTTACATGTAACTAAAATATAGAATGTAAGATGGTTAAGAGCTTTTGAAATATTGAGAAAGAAAGGAGGAAAGGGGATCAAGTAGTTTGAGGTACTTGTGTGCATCAAATTTTAAAACCAGGAAAGTCTCACTAAGAAGGTAACGAAGACTGAGGAGGTGTGTCTTTTGCTTGTGACAAGGCAGAAGAGACCAAGAGGTGAATCCTAGCTAGATTAAGAGTAGAAACAGAGTCTTGAAAGCATAGATTTTAATGACCTTGGCTTTTACTATGACCTGGGAGCTTGAACAATGTACAGATGTGACCTGACATAATTCAAAGGATCACTCTTGATTGTAGGAGAAAAGGACGACAGAGATGAAAGCATGTACTCAGAGATTTTAATTGGTCTGGAATGGGCTTAAGAACCCAGGATAGAGAATTGATGCTCTGGAGACATACATCTTTAAGTATGTGTATGAAATATAATTTCAAGGAAATCAACCAAATGAATTAAGATACAGGAAAAGCACTCTATAAAATCTTAATATCATAATATAAAGAGCTGGCTTCTTCCGTGAAATAATTAACAGCTGTGGTTAACTGCAGGAGATACTTAAATACAACACTACCCTCAAAAGTAACATCCTTCTATATCTATAACCTATAACCTCTCATGAAGGTCCTAAACGTCCCAAAGTAGAAGCCACAACAGTACCAACGTACTCCTGTTTGAAGAGGGAAATGGAACAAATTTCAAACAACTCAATACGCATAACCATGCTATAAACTTACTTCTTTGCTTTGTACACGTAAGCACATCTCTTGCCTAGATAGAATTCTGTTTCATCTCGAGCATAAACACCTTCAATTTTAAGAAGCGCCGTGTGCTCCCTCTGGTTCCGGAGACCCCGCTTATAGCCAGCAAAAATGGCCTTGGACCACAGCCTAGGACACACAGAATATGTATCAGTCACAAACTGCTGCAAGATCTCGTTTAAATTCAACAAACCACCAGTCTGATTTGACTTGTAATGACCCCATCCACAGCAAACATCTAATTCCCCCCCCCCCACCCGCGCCCGCACTAGTTTCCAGTTCGCCTTTAGTTAGGTCCATGCCTAATGAACAAAAAACAACAAGAACAAAGCGATTATATTAAAAACGCATACCTTCCAGACATATTGGTCCTTATAGAAGTCCCGTTCCCAGCAGGCCTTAAAACAAAAAAGAAGCAGTTTAAATTCGTGCCACGCACGTTCCCCACCTAGTCCCTGCTTTTCTTAAAGTTTAAGACTTAAACCTGTCGGCATGTCCCGTTCGGAGCACGGGGAGACGTCATTGTGCTGCTTAGCAAGCACATGAAGCGCCGTCTGGCAAGACGCTCCAACGTCGGAGAATGCCTGGTAACTAAGTAAACTCCAAAATGAAAGTTGCAAGACGGTACACCTGCAACCCCTAGAAAACTCCTAAAGGGAATCCTAAGAAAACTCATGTCACGATCACTAGAAAGATCAACAAGTCAGAGAAGCACGGAGAAAACAAGACTCTTAAGCAATGAATGGGAAAGGAACACTGAGGCTAGAGATTACAGACAAAGCCAGGTTTGCAGGGGGACCCAACGGAAAGAACCCCGCCAAAAGCTGCCGCTGTCTCAAAAAGGTGAATGCAGACGATAAAGTGCATCTGTCTCATAAGGTACGGGCCCAGGAAGCAACTCTGACTACGGGAGCACCCGTCTCCCGAGCGTCAGGGGACCAGCACCATCGGCCCCACATCTCCTCCATCCCGTCCTCCCTGTTGCTGGGACCCATCAAAATAAACGCCTGGCAGAGCCCCCGTGCCCCAGCAGTGCCTCTCCGAGAGATGTGGTGGAACCCACTCCAGTTATTTACCCCTAAACTTCAGCCGCAGCGCTTCCACTCACCTCCACAGGGTCCAAGATGGCGGAAAAAGGAAGGCAAGGCCCCGCCGCGTGGCCTTCTGGGAGAAACACCTCTCCGCCCCGCCCTCAGTTTAGGCATCTTCCGCAACCGCCCAAAGAAAACACAGATCGGGGAAATCCTTTTCTGACTAAAACCAGCCACATTCAAAAGCACTCTCACAGTTGTGTCCCTAAGTAATTTCAGCTTTGTAAGCTGCAACGTGTATGATATTGGAGCAGAGGCAGGCAGAGCGGTAGCCAGCTAAAGGAGGAGAAACAACGGTCCCAGAAAGCCCCGCGTTGCCATAGAAACATCGTCGTTGGGTTCCTGCGTCATCGCGTGCGGTAGGTGGAAAAAGCGAGGCCGGCTAAGAAAGTGAGGCGGGCCGGAGGACGTCACCCCCGCTTCGGGCACCTCAGGTTTGATTCGCCAACGTGGGGGTGTCTTTCGCTCTTACCACACGGGAGTAGGGCGAGCGGGGCCTCGGAGCCCAGCCTGAAAGAGAGAGGCCGGTCGCACGAAGGGGGAGCTCTTCTCTGTGCCTTCCCCTCTCCCCTTCCTCCTTCCTCCTGTACTCCTTTCTCTCTTCCCAGAAATGACTTAAGCTCTCACCTCATCCTTTATTTTGTCCCCGAGGGTAAGGAGAAAACAAGGCTTTTTTTTTTTTTTTGTCGTAAAAAAGCGTTATTCCTTTTTAGGGAGAACTCACTCAGCTGCCATGCAAACTGGGCGCCCAGTAGTAGGTCTTGAGTAATTACTTGTAGAGACAAGCTTGATATAGATTAATGGACGTCGGAGATTTTCATTTCCTGATTATCGCACAATTGTTTGGGTTACCCTACGGATCCATTCATTTATCCAACCGTGTATTGAACGACTCCCCTGTACCAAGCTTGGTTTTTGGCTCAGAGGACATTGCAGTAAACAAAACAACAGAGATCTGCCCACGTAGAGTTGACTTTCTAGTCGGGGGAGCAAAATATATTCCGAGTACATTTTAAATGTAACGCTGACCAGGTTTGCTAATGGATAAGGAATGAGAGAGAAAGAGTAAAGGATGACTCCAGAGTTTTATGTGATAGATGTATATCAGTCCTATTTCAAGTCAGATGCTTATAAATATACATCAGGATAGAGTTTATGTGCCTTTATCGCCCACTCCCCCCATCTGATTTTCTGTATCCGAGAAATATACTAGAAACTCACTGTGAGAGAATGTGCTAACAATTCCAGCATTAAATGTATTAGAAAAGTACTCCTCGGAGGAATAACGCATTGTGAGTTTGATTCCTTTGTTCGTTCATTCTACAAATATTTATTGAACATGGTGCCTGAAACTTGGGATGCAATAGTGAGCATCAATGTCATGGTTCCTGATCTCATGGAACTTAACAGTCTAGTGGGGGAAACTGACATAAACATTGCAAAGTGTGAAGAGAGTGTTGCAGGAAAATAAAAGTGTAGTCAAATCGGTGCTTGCACGGAGGAATCCTGCTCCAGGTGGATGGAGGAGTAAGGGAAGGTGTCACTTGCAGAAGTGTCACTCAAGGCATTTTCAGACTGCAGGTGGTCACCCATTAGATCATCATTATAATCCTTTTTTAAGGCCCATGCAATAGAATGAAAAATAGAATGTATCACAAATGCTACAGGTAAATTATTTTATGAAACTTTTTCAGTTATGTGCATGGATGTGTATTTACATATATACTGTATATAAAATGTGTGTGTGTCATTGTAGGTCATTGTGTCAGTGTTGTCCTGGAAGGAGAAGATTGGCAGAGTTGAAGAGCATTTACTAAGGAGTCTGCGTACAAAGGTGTCGGCAAGAGTGAAACTGCAAGGGATAATGCATGCTCCAGGCACATGGGGAAGAAGTTACCTGAGCCCCCAAGAGAGAGCAATATGGAGAGGGTTGCCTGACAGGAGCCATGGCCTTTGATAGAGAAACAGCGACTAATGGTGGTCCGGAAGAGAGGAAGCTGGGGGAATAAACACCGGACCTTACAATCCTACTCTTTGGATCTCTTTTGAAATTTCCCACTGATGCATGAGGCAATCCATGTGGATTAGAATCCCAGGGCACAGGAAGTGATGGAGATTACATTTAGAGGGGCAAAAGACAGATACATAGCAAAATGGCACTAATTTAAATTGCTGCCTGATGGGACTTTACAAGATGAGAGCCACGAGAGCAAAAAGAAAGACAGCGCCAGATAGATAAGGGAAAGAACAGATCATGAAGGCCTTATAGGCAAAGTTAAGAATTTTATTTTTTGTCCTAAGGCAAAGGGAAACCATGGATGGGACATGATCAGAATTTTTTTTATTGTCTTTATTATTAAAAGTATTGCCTATGTCCCCTTTTTTTCTCTTTTGACCTCTTCTAGCCTGAGCCCTCCTCCCTTGCCCCAGGCCTTCACCACACTATTGTCTGTGCCCATGGGTTATGCATATAAGTTCTTTGCTTCATCTCTTCCCACCCACCCTTGTCTTCCCTTATGATCAGATTTTCAATTTTAAAAGATCACTTTTTCATTTTAAAAAGATCACTTCCAGCCCAAAACCGGCAGCCAATCAATGATTCACTCTCATTATTGATGTTTCTATTTCTCTCTCTGTCTCCCTCCCTCTCCAAAATCAACAAAATATATATTGAATATATATAAAAAGATCATTTTCAGTCTGACTGGTGTGGCTGACATCATTGGGCATTGACCCAGAAACCAAAAGGGACTCAGGAACCAAGAGGTCACTGGTTTGATCCCTGGTTAGGGCACATGCTCAGGTTGTGGGCCCAATCTCCAGTAGGGGGCGTGCAGGAAGCCGCTGATTGATGATGTTCCTCTCATCGATGCTTATTTCTCTATCCCTCTCTTCCTCTCGCTCTAGTAATCAAAAATAAAATAAAAAAGATCACTTCCAATTTGGAGGCAATTAGGGTAGTTCAAGCAAGAAACAACATGATCTAGCATGGTGTTAGAGAATATGGAAATATTAGGTAAAATCCACAGGACTTGGTGTGGTTTAGATTGGAGGATGCTGATGTCAAGATGAAGGAGGAAGCAAGAATGACTCCTAGGTTTCTAGCACTGAGGAATGAGAAGCTAGAACAGAACAAAAGTAGTGGAAACTATATAAGCATAGCTCTATCTTACCTATGTGAAACACATGGACCTAAGCCCCAAGTTGAAAAAATGTAAAAATAACACGACAAAAGAACAAAATCTTATTAACGCCATGCTGCTTCCTCAAGACTGCCCTTGCACCAGAAAATGTGGCTAGTTTGGAGTATAGTTGTTTTAAAATTTACATAAACATTCTGATTCATATGTTGGAATTTTTGCATGTGAGAATTTCATTGTGTGAGACATTTGTACCACCCTTATTAGGATCACTTTTTTTGTGAACAAAACCACACTGGAAACATACCATTCACTATTCATTCAGGATAGAGCAAAATTCTCTATAGAAAATTTAAAGCTCTTTTAAGCAGAAAGGACTCTAGTTTACCGAGGAGGGTTAACATCTTGGTAGCTGTGATTTTTTAAGTGTAGTCTCGAGTGTACTTTAAGTCCAGATGGAATCAACTCTGCTATCTGACAGATCAGGGAAAAGATTAATCTAATTAAATATTTTAGTAATCAAAGTAACAGAAAAGTAAATCTATTTTATAGAGGTTACCAATTAAAAAATCAGAATATAATACAAAGTATGAAAACCATGTTGGATATTAATTTACCTTAAGAACAGACTCAAAGATTGCATTTACCTACTGATAATTAAGCTGGTTAGTAGACCTGCACCTCATGATGGTTCTTCCATCTCTAAAACTTAAAACTTCTAACAGTAAAAAGATGGGATAAGCTACAGCTTTTGTAATTCTTTAATTTTCTCAGAATGGAAGAGCATAGAAATAACTTAAATGTCATTCAATACTCAAACTAATCTCAATGTTTTCTTCCCATTTTAGCTGACTTCATTTTTGTGAGATTATACATGTACCTTGGAAGTTAACAAAGCTAACTTAAGAAGAATGGAAGCGTATGTTCAAAATTTCAATTTATTTTGTGTGTATTTATTTAAATTGCCCCTTACATTAAATTTCTGTGAATTACTTATCTATTGTTATGTAACAAATGACTCCAAAACTTACCTACTTAAAATATAAACATTATTTCACACAGTTTTTGTGGGTCAAGAATTTGGGAGCAGCTTAGCTGGATGGTTCTGGGTTGGGGTCCCTCAAAAGGTTGAAGTTAGCCAATCCTGCAATCATCTTAAGACTTGACTGAGGCTGGAGGATCCTCTTCCAAGATGTCTCATTTATAGAGCTGGCATGTTGATGCTGGCTGTTGGCAGGAGGCCTTCGTTTCTCACCCTCATGAACTTATCCACAGAGCTGCTTAAGAGTCTCCATGACAAGGCAGCTGGTTTCCCACAGTGTGAGAGAGACAACAGCATATGGGAGAAGCTGCAATGTCTTTTATTTTATTGATTTTAGAGAGAGAAAAACATTGATTTGTTTTTTCACTTATTTATGCATTCATTGGTTGATTTTTGTATGTGCCCTAACCAGGGATCAAACCTGCAAGCTTGATGTATCGGGAGGATGCTCTAACCAACTGAGCTACCGGGCCAGGGCCTGCACCTAGCCTTTTATAACCTAGCCTTGGACTCCACAATATTCTTTTAGTTACATAGGTTAGTTAGTCCTATTCAATGTGGGGGAGATTACAAAAGGGCATGAAGGTGAGAATCATATGGGCCAACTTGGAAATTGTCTACCACATTCTGTTTTTCACTAATCATGAGGCACTTTTGGTTAGTAGCATCTAAAGATGTTGCTAGAAAAAAAGTCAATTCAAATTGGTTAAGCATAGCCAAATTGCATGGATCACATAACTTCGTTAAACAGTAAGTTGCTTGCTTATGGTTGGTTAAAATGTCACTGAGGTATTTAGCAGAATCACATGCAAAACTCCTACTTTTGTTCATCTTGGTTATATTATATGACAATATAGACTTCATAGGAGCCAGTCTACATGCTACCTGTGCTTTTGAGTTTAACTTTAAAACCTTTGGTGGCTGACTTACTTTTTTCTTTATTTTTTCTGTGGAAGCCAACTGGAAGCCTCAGATCTTTCTTCAAAACCTTGGCAACCTGAGGTGATGGTGTCAGTGACAGGCGAACCACCTAGTGTTGTAGTAGAAGAAACAGCTCAAGAAGCAGACATAGAAGTCATCCCAGAAATCATAGAGGCACTCTCCATTCTAGATGTACTGAGGATCTCTGCTGTTCTGGAAGATACCACAGACCAGCTCTCTATTCTGAACTATATCATGCCAGTTCAGTATGAAAGAAGACAAAGTAGCAGCATGGTATATTTCATTGAATCTATTTTTTCTTTTTATTTCTCCATTTACAGTATCTATGTCATTAAATTTAACATGGGAAATAGCATCTTTATCTCAGATAAGGGCTATAATAATCACCTGAAATATGGACTCTCAGTTGGAGTGAAATAGCCATATCTCAAGGTACATTACCAGCCAGAATATCCTTTTCTTCCAGTATGCTGGCATTATTCAAAAGGCCTGTAGTTAAATAGGTATAAGTACAGTATGTGCACTGAGATCAGACAAATTACTGAGTTGTCCCATTTATACTTCTCAGCTGCTAAAAGCTAACTGAACACTAGGTGGAGGAAATTCAACTGCTGGACCCTCTAAACATTGCTTTAATCTTTTAAAATGACTGTGTTGTCATTTCAGAATATATTGTGATCTGCCCTTCTGAATATCCGCCACATTATTGTGTCAGTCATTACATTTTCAGTGATGCTGTGGGCTACTCAAAGCACGTATTTAGTTATAAAAAAATTCAACATGGTAGTGTACAAAAGATTTATAAGTTATTAAACTCTTGTTAATTTTAATAACTTAGGTTGTACATATACAATAAAAATTTTAAATACAAATACATATTTATTGGTAGCTGGCGATTGGTGGAGAAAGCGGCAGCTGTCCCAGTGGAGGCAACGATGGGGCGGTCCCCGGCAGTCGGGACCAGCTGGAACGTGTCACCCCCTGGCGCTGTGGTGATCGCTCACCTTCCCCACGTGTTGACCTGCACTGCTGTGGCCAGCGGGGAGCCATGGCCGTGCTCGTCATGCTTCTGTCCTTGGTGGCGGGTGTTTTGGGGAACGAGTTTAGTGTATTAAGATCACCAGAGTATGTTGTTTTCCGCAGTGGAAATTGGTCTATACCAGGAGAGCGAATCCCAGACGTGGCTGCATTAGCCATGGGCTTCTCTGTGGAAGAAGAACTTTCTTGGCCTGGACTTGCTGTGGGTAACCTATTCCATCGTCCTCAGGCGACTGTTATGGTGATAGTGAAGGGAGTGGACAAACTCGCTCTACCCCCAGGCAGTGTCATTTCCTACCCTTTGGAGAATGCAGTTCCTTTTAGTCTTGACAGTGTTGCAAATTCCATTCATTCCTTATTTTCTCAAGAAAGTCCTGTAGTTTTGCAGTTGGCTCCCAGTGAGGAAAGAGTGTATATGGTGGGGAAGGCCAACTCAATTTTTGAAGATCTTTCAGTAACGTTAGGACAGCTCCGCAATCGCCTGTTTCAAGAAAACTCTGTTCTTAATTCACTTCCCCTCAATTCTCTGAGTAGTAACAGTGAAGTTGATCTGCTCTTTCTTTCTGAACTGCAAGTTCTGTGTGATATTTCAAGTTTGCTGTCTCGACATAAGCATCTAGCCAAGGATCATTCTCCTGATTTATATTCACTGGAGCTGGCAGGTTTGGATGAAATTGGGAAACATTACGGAGAAGATTCTGAGCAATTCAGAGATGCTTCCAAGGTCCTTGTTGATGCTCTGCAAAAGTTTGCAGATGGCATGTATAGTCTTTATGATGGGAATGCAGTGGTAGAGCTAGTGACTGTCAGATCATACGACACATCACTTGTGAGGAAGACAAGGACTATCCTTGAGACAAAACAAGAGAAGAACCCATCAAGTCCCTATAACCTTGCATACAAGTATAATTTTGAGTATGCGGTGGTTTTCAACATGGTACTTTGGGTAACGATCTCCTTGGCCTTGGCTGTGATTATCACCTCTTACAATATTTGGAACATGGATCCTGGATATGATAGCATCATTTATAGGATGACAAACCAGAAGATTCGAGTGGATTGAACTTCCTTTATGCCAGAGATACAAAAGGGGTTTGGAAATTGGCTGTTTTGTGAAAATAGTGTAATTTAGAGTAGATAGTATACTTTAAATTTGTTTTAAAAAGCAAATTTTGTTCTCTATTTTGTGTGTGCCTGTGAAGTTGTTTTATAGTAAAGTATATTGACATGAATTGATTTGTGTGATTTCATAATATGCTCAAATATTATTATAATTGCATTCCATTTAGTATTTGAATATAATGCACTGAAATAAATGTAAAACATTTAGAATAGTTTGTGTAATTTATGTTGAGAAAAAGCACTTGAGTTTATTAGAGAAACTTTTTTTCCCTCAATATATTTCTTTATTGATTTCAGAGAGGAAGGGAGAGGGAGAGAGAGATAGAAACATCAATGATAAGAGAGAATCATTGATTGGCTGCCTCCTGCACGCCCCCTAATGGGGATCAAGCCTGCAACCCGGGCATGTGCCTTTGGCCGGAATCGAACCTTGGGGCCCTTCAGTCCGCAGGCCGTCGCTCTGTCCACTGAGCAAAACCGGCTAGGGCTTATTAGAGAAACTTTTAAATGCTCAACTTCCTTACACAGGATAGGTGAAAATTATATTTGGGTTGTTATATACTATGAACAGTGGCTTATTTTGATGTTAATATCTCTGAAGCAAGAGAAAAGATTTTAAACTTTAGAGCAGCCCTAAACTATGAAAGTGCATGTGCAGTCACTTAGATTTGGAACTGCATCTGATTGACAGAGGATAGCTGTTTTTTAACTTATTCTGAAAGTTTGATGATCCACATTTGGTCTAATGTGGATATTAGAAATACTACAGTGGAGGACACATTTGTAATACCTTAACTAATAAAGAATTTTTAAAAAATAAATAATACTACAGTGATTTAAGAAGAAACTAGCTTTGTGGAGTTATAAATGCTTGTAATTATACACACAAAAACATATTGAGGGAACATTTTGGGCCATGAATATAAAAATCTTTTAGTTTGCTGGCCAGTGTGGCTCTGTTGTTTTCAGATTTGATTTCTGGTCAGGGCACATACCCAGGTTGCAGGTTCAAATCCCTGTTGGGGTGTGTGCAAGAGGCAACCAGTCAATGTTTCTTTCTTGAATTGATGTTCCTCTCTATCTCCCTCTCCCTCTCTCTTCAAAATCAATAAGAAAGCATATCCTCAGTTGAGTATTAAAAAAACGTTAAAAAAATTTTTTCAGTAACTATGATTTATATCATTATAGAATATTAAGTGTAAATAGGTGCTCCCTACTTTCCATGTGGAAGTGGACCAATGTCTATAAAGAGCGACAAAGATAATAATGATTCCAAACAAAAAATAACCCACATACATCTTTATTAAGTTTAGCAAAATTAACATTATATAATCTGTATAGAATATATTCTTTGTATTCTTTTTTGGTACACAATATATTCTTATTTCTGACAAATGAAAATTGCTTTAAGCCCTTGCCATGTAGCTCAGTTGGTTAGCACATCATCCCAACACACCAAGGTTGCGGGTTTCAACCTGGGTCAGGGCACATACAAAGAGCAACCAATGAATGCATCAATAAGTGGAACAACAAATCAATGTTTCTCTCTTTCTCTCTCTCAAATAAATAAATACAAAAAGAAGAAAATTGCTACATAAATGAGAAGGTAAATTGCTTTCTATGTCTAACTGAACAAGAAGTCCATATTTATTGTGACTAGATAAAATTCCCTTTAATTGCTCCTTATAATTTAAAAATTATTATATATATAATCTGGGTTTGTAAAGCTTTTTTTTAAAGTTTAAAACTTTTCATATAAACATAATCCATGGACACAGACAATAATAGAGTGGTGAAGCCCTGGGGTGGGGGTGGGGAGGGCGGCTAGATGGGGTTAGTGTGGGGGAGAAGGGGGACATATGTAATAGTTTCAACAATAAAGACTTAAAAGATAAAATGAAATAAAGTTTAAAAGTTTAGTTCTACCTAGTTTGGCTCAGTGGATAGAGTGTTGGCCTGTGGACTGAAGGGTCCCGGGTTCGATTCAGGTCAAGGGCACATGCCTGGGTTACGGGCTCCATCCATCCTCAGTAGGGGACGTGCAGGAGGCAGCCAACCAATGATTCTCATCAATGATGTTTCTGTCTCTCCCTTCCTCTCTGAAGTTAATAAAAAAAATATTTTTTTAAAAAGTTCACACAAAATTTTAATAGAACACTGAATTTGGAGTCAGGAGACCTTTGCAGTTTAGTTGTGTGCTATGAGCAATTCATTTCACTTTCTTGGTCTTAGTTTTCTCATTTGTAAATTGTGATGGAGTTTTAAGTAAATGATCTATATGGTCCTTTCCAATGCTAAAATTCTATGAGTTTTGGGGTAATTTTAAAATGACCTTAATAGAGCCCTAACCGGTTTGGCTCAATGGATAGAGTGTAGGCCTGCGGACTCAAGGGTCCCAGGTTCGATTCCGGTGAAGGGCACATACCCAGTGGGGAATGTGCAGGAGGCAGTTGATCGATGTTTCTCTCTCATCGATGTTTCTAACTCTCTATCCCTCTCTGTAAGAAATCAAAATATATATTTTTAAAAAATAACCTTAATAGATATTAATAGGTATTTTATAACAAATTAATTTCCTTATCAATTTATGAATGGCAAAGAGATTAGAAACCCAAGAACTAAGCCTTTCAATGCATGTTCTGGTTCATGAATTAAGATAGTTAAAAATAGTACAGAGGAGAGTAGTGTTTCCTTCCTACTTACTTTCTCCTTCAGTAAGAAATAGCCCTGGCCAGTGTTCTCAGTGGTTAGAGCTGCAGCCCATGCACCTAAGGGTCTTGAGTTCTATTCCCCATCAAGGGCACATACCTGGGTTGCAGGTTCAATTTCCAGCCCTGGTCAGGGTGAATGTGGGAGAGAACCAATGGATGTATCTCTCTTTCTCTCTCCTTTTCTTCCCTAACCCCTCCCTTCTTTCCACTCTTAAAAAATAAATGAAGCCCTGACAGGTTTGGCTCAGTGGATAGAGCATCGGCCTGCGGACTGAAGGGTCCCAGGTTTGATTCCAGTCAAGGGCATGTGCCTTGGTTGTGGGCATATCCCCAGTGGTGGGTGTGCAGGAGGCAGCTGATTGATGTTTCTCTCTCATTGATGTTTCTAACTCTCTATCTCTCTCCCTTCCTCTCTGTAGAAAAATCAATAAAATATATTTTTAAAAAAATAAATGGAAAAAATATCCTCAGGTGAGTAAAAAAGATATTCAGTTAACAAGATGAAGTTTTATACGTAACAATGATACTGTCAGGCATAAAAAAAAGGTAATTTGCCATCATAGAAATTCAAGAAAGAATGAAAAACCCAAATTTATAAATAGCCTTCAGCAGTAGTCACCACTTCAGTAAATAAAAGAACACAACTTTTGAGCTGTTTTATTCTGGCTAATGATCTTCACTTACAAAATTTTCTGACTTAACAGAGGTTCTGCTTATGATTTTTTAAAAAATATATATTTCAGTGATTTTTTTTACAGAGAGAAAGGGAGAGGGATAGAGAGTTAGAAACATCGATGAGAGAGAAGCATCAATCAGCTGCTTCCTGCACACTCCCTACTAGGGATGTGCCTACAACCAAGGTACATGCCCTTGACTGGAATCGAACCTGGGACCCTTCAGTCCCCAGACCAATGCTCTATCCAGTGAGCCAAACCAGCTAGGGCTCTGCTTATGATTTTATAGAAGTATAAATAATAAAGGTTTGCTCGGCTGGTGTGACTCAGTGATTGAGCATTGACCTATGAACCAAGAGGTCACGGTTTGATTCCTGGTCAGGGCACATGCCTGGGTTGTGGGCTCAGTCCCCACTGTGGGGCATGCAGGAGGCAGCTTATCAATGATTCTCTATAATCATTGATGTTTCTCTCTCTCTCCCTCCTTCCTCTCTGAAATCAATAAAAAATATATTTTAAAAAATAAAAATTAAGA
>NW_005365371.1:3017568-3025753 GCF_000412655.1 Myotis brandtii
CTCTATCCCTCTCCCTTCCTCTCTGTAAAAAATCAATAAAATATATTAAAATAATAATAATAAAAAATAAATAAAACAGGGTATAACATTAAAAAAAAGAGAGGGATAACATTATGGTAAGGATTTTTGATAAGTGGGAGCTTGTAGTAATTGCCTCGGGCCACTAGCCAAATCCAGCCTGTAGTCTGTTTTTGAAAATAAATTTTATTGGAGTACAGCATTGCTCATTTGTTGACATATTGTCTATGGCTACTTTCACGCTACAACAGCGGAGCTGAGTAGTTGTAACAGAAAATTTATGGCCTGCAAAGCCAGAAATATTTACTGTTTGTCTCTTTACTGAAAATGTTTGCGGACCCCTGCATTACGCCCTCACCAGTAGAGTAATGTCTCTTGTTAAAATCAGTCTGGCTCAGATTTGCAGGCATGACAGAAAGGTGTTTACTATTAATGCCCTTTTCATTCTCAGGATGAAGCTCATGGCTTTTCAGATTCTTGACTTCAATATAATTAATTATTATGAAAAAAAGTTATTGAATCTTTTTATGTGAATTATTATTAATACATTACTATGTAAGTGTAATTCTTGCTGACTCTATATCAGAGCATTAAGTAGCAGTTTAAAATTTTTCTACTTAAGAGAATATAAAGAGCAATGGACTAGGAGTCAGGAACCTGGATTATATGGTTCTAGCTTTATCTCAAATTAGCTATGTTTAACCTTTCTGAGCCTAGGTTTACTCATCTCTAAAATGTGAGGGTTTTATTAGGGTCTTTCTTTTTTGTAAATTTAAAATGATTTAACTTTTTCAAACTTATAAACTATTTCAAAAGTGAAGAAAAATGCAAAGAATAAAATAATGAACTTATCTATATAAACATCAAATTAGCATTTTACCATGATTGCTTTATTTTTTTAAATTTTAAGTATTTAATTTGCTTTAACATGTGAATACATAAGTGATCATTTCATTTTTTTAATATATTTTTTCTTAATTTCAGAGAGAAAGGGAGAGGGAGAGAGAGATAGAAACATCAATGATGAAAGAGAATCATTGATTGGCTGCCTCCTGCATGCCCCCCACTGGGGATCAAGCCCGCAACCCGGGCATGTGCCCTTGACTGGAATCGAACCTGGGACCCTTGAGTCTGCAGGTCAACGCTCTATCCACTGAGCCAAACCAGCTAGGGCCATGATTGCTTTTCTTTCTTTTTTTCCACATTTCCAACCCATCACTCCTAGAATGTGGGTTCTTTATTTATTTATTTTTTTTCTGAAATTATGGATGTTTCTTTCTCAAATCAATCAATAAAAAACAAAAAAACAATATGTATACTTTTATATGTTTTTAAATGTACATATATTATCATACTGTACATTCAATGTTTCTCAGTCCTTGGTATGTAAACTTTTTCAGGTTAAGAAAGTTCTGTTTTATTTCTAGTATTCTAAGAGTTTTTGTTGTTTGTTTATAAATAAGTGTATGTTGAATTTTGCCAAATGCCTTTTCTGCACTTATTGCAATGATTATATGGTTTTTCCTCCTTTTGCCTTTATTAATGTGATGAATTCTTTAGTAGATTTTCTAATACATTGGCATTTCAGAAATAATTCCAACTTAGATATGATGTTCCTTCTGGGTCTTTTCCCCCACCCCCCACACTGGGAGGAGATGGGGAGGAAAGGGGGAGGGTAGGGGGAGGAGATGAGATCTCCTTCTGGGTCTTAACTTGTGTGACTTCTGTAGACCTTTGTAAATGTATTGAAATATGAATCTTATTAACTTATATTTTTTTCTCCTTACAGGCAATTTCTCAGTGATGTGATTGCAGATACCATGCAGGAGTTGCAAAATTCAGGCACTTTCAACAATCTCCTCACATGTTTGAATGAAGAGAGGGAAAATAAAACGCATTTCTATGATATCATTGACAGGTCAGAGTAAAACTAATTTTGTTTTCTTTGTTGCATTTTAAAGTGCTATAAAACTTACCACAAGTCCTTGATTTCTAAAACAAGTAAAATTTGTGCTTCTCAAGGAGGATAGCTAGAAGTCAGAAATTTGGGTTTTATTCTTAGTTCTGCTCCAACAATAATTCGAGTTTCTGGGCTCCTGTTATCTGTATGTACAATATACCAAGAATATTCTTCCTATCATATAGTAGTCTTTTTTTTAAATACATTTTTATTCATCTTAGTGACTCACGCACAGCAAATTGGAAAGAAGTTGCATGTGAAAACGTATTCTTTTTTTTAAAATATATATTTATTGATTTAAGAGAGAAAGGGAGAGGGAGAGAGAGATAGAGACATCAGTGATGAGAGAGAATCATTGATTGGCTGCCTCCTGCATGGCCCCAACTGGGGATCGAGCCACAACCCAGGCACGTGCCCTTGACTGGAATCGAACCCAGGACCTTTCAGTCCACAGGCTGATGCTCTATCCACTGAGCCAAACCAGCCAGGGCTATAGTAGTCTTTCTTAAGACTGAGTTCACTGAAAATTCCTGAACAGTAACAAGTGACAATAAAAAGCATGTTGAGGGAAGTTTACTTTTCCAGGGCCTTTCAACTAATTCCAAAGATTTTCATTGCTTTAAGACATTCAACGCAATCGAAATGCTTTGGGACCAAGGTAAAAGTCTCTTTATAAGAACCCTGAGTACTCAGAATGAGAAAGTGTTGATCTTGTCTGCACAGGTGGAATTGTTTTTCCTTGAATTTGTTACTCTTCCTTTGTGCCTTAGTATTGGTGATAAATTCAGTACTGGCGTTATTATGAAGAATAGATTAATTTATACATATACAACACTTTGGATAGTTCCTGGCTCATAGTCAGTAAATGCCTACTATAAGTTTATAATAGCTACTATTATAATAGCTACTATTATAAATTTAACAGTTGTAGTTGGCAAGGAAGCACGAAAATGAGCAGTTGTATACATTGCTGGTGGGAGAATAAATTGGTAAAACTTTAAAAAGTTATTTATGAAAATGAAAAGATACACACCTGATTTTAATTTTATACTATTCACTATTACATATGTACTGGTCCATAACTTATTTAACCATTCCTTGAGTTTGAACATTGAGCTTGTTTCCAAATGTTTGCTATAGCAAATAATGTGTCAGGTACATTTTTGTACGTAAGTATGCATCATCAAATGTCTGAATCTTTTATTTTTCCATTTGGTTGACTCAGTGTATGTGGAATTACAGAATCAAAGAGAGAGTCTATATTTTGATGGATGATATTATGAAGCTGTTAAAAATATTGCTTATAAAGTCATAATAACATGGAGAAAATATTTGTTACAGTTTTAAGTAGAAAAAGAAAGGCTAGACATAATTTAGTATTATCACATCTGTATAATAAAATTAACAAAAACATGTATAGAAAATGAGAACTGGAAGGAAATATATGCCAATGTGTTAACACTGGGGTGTTTTTACAAAGCATCTTTTTCCCCCCAAATATTTATTTTTATTGATTTTTTTTAGAGAGAGAGAGGAAGGGGAGAGAGAAAGAGAGATAGAAAGATTGATTCATTATTCCATTTACTAATGTGTTCACTGGTTGACTCTTGTATGTGCCCTGACCAGGAATGGGAGCCACAACTCTAGCATATCAGGATGACACTCTAACCAACTGAGCTACCCAACCAGGGCCCAAAAACCTTTTAATTTTTAAGTATTTTCTCAATTTTCACTTTATTAAGGGAGAAAATAAATGTGTTAACAGAAAAGCTAAACAAAATACATATACCCTTTTGACCCAGCATTCCTACTTTTGGAAATCTAGCCTATAGGAAAAAAAATTAGATATATATGCAAAACATTTATTGCAGCACAGTGCAAATACCTAGACATAGCATAAATGTTCTTCAATAGGGGAGTACTTGAATGATTGTTAACTTTATAAAATAAAAACATACAGCTATTAAAAAGAATGAATTAGAGTTATGATTGATTGAAGGAATGTTTCTCATACATAGATAAGTGCCAAAAAGTTACAGTATTATGTATAGAGCATCATTCTGTAAAGAATACCTGCTCATTCACATATTTGCGAGCACAGAGAAAGATGTGGAAGTATATATACATCAAAAGGTTTGATATTGGTTACCTCATAGGAGTAGAATTGGAGGGGAGAAGGGAGATGGCAGATTGTCTATTTTTCCTCATATATTTCTATTCTGTTTTGAAATATTACAATGTGCACTAATTGTATATGACCTTCCTTCCCCTCACCACCCCTATACCTCACTCCCCCAAAAGAAGTTTCATAAATAGAGGGCTGAGGGGAGAGGGATGAAGAGTGAGTGCAAATGAGTACAGGATTTCTTTTGGTGGATAATGAAAATGTAATTTTGAAAAAGCTAATCAAGTAAGAAAAATAATAAATATATGTATCATTGAATAGGAGGGAGAAAATAGTCTAAAACTCAATGTAGATAGTTTGCCAGTGATTGATTTTACATATGATTACTTATAATGATTTCTTTTCATTTTTTCTTCTAGTTAGATAGGCATTAATTTAGATTAATTTAAATTGGAAAATCATATCTAGATTTGGGCAAATCAATGACAAATGGTGTTTAGTACTTTAAATATTGTGTGATTGGTACTTTTAAAGTCATATCCAATTTAATGATGGGTATGAGTTAGACAATTTTCTATTTAGTTTTTTAAAAAGAGCTTTATTGAGAAGTTTATATACTGTTAAAAAGTTACTCTGACACTTGTTAAAATGGTAAGGAAGACTTTATCCAAGACTATTGCAATAGGTGTCAAAACTATAGCAATAGGGGAGAGAGATTGGGCTCAACTCCGAATGCTGCAAAGGCATCTGGGGATGTATAGCCAGTGAGAACAGTGAGGGGTTCAGTGGATGGAAAATTCCTAAAAGGAGGTATAAAGGGTAGGGGATTCTTGCTAAATTAACTTAACAGGATTGCTGCTGAAGATAGACCAAGGGCCTTAGACTCAAGGGTGGGGAATGAAGAATTTGAGCGAATATCCAGGGTGATCAGATGTCAACAAGGGTGGGGATTCTATCTAAACCAGTGGGGAGTGAGGGGTGGAGGTGGGGGTGGGGAAGATCAAGGCCTAATAGAGAAGGAGGCTCTGAGTACAGGGTTTCTTTTGGTGGATGATGAAAATGTTCTGGAATTAGAGAGTGGTGATGGTTGCACAACTGTGAATAAACCCAAAACCACTAAATTGTACTGTTTAAAAGGATGAATTGTATGGTATTAACAAAGACTCTTTCCTTGAATTAATCAGGCTCCTCTGATATTTTTGTTATAGCAGCCCGAGCAAGCTAAGACAGTTGTTTAGTTTTGTTTATCTTTATGTTGTTTTATTATTTTGTTTGCTTGTTTTAAACTTAAGTACTGAGTTTGAATCCTGCTGTGCCATTTACTGTTCGTAAGAGTGTGAGGTCTGTGTCTTCTGAGAGATGGATGCCAAGATGAGATTAGTCACTTGAGTTAAAGAATATGGAAGGGAGCCTTCAGACCCAATGCTGGACTGATCCTAAGTGAAGGAGAGGGGAGGTTGGCTGGAAGAGACCGCCTGCGGTGTAAGAATGTTGGGTAAGGTCATCAGGGAGCCCTTGAGCCAAAGTCAACCATAAGAAAAGCCCTGGTCTCTCAGGAAGGGCCTGCCTTTTATCCCCACCAGATTCAAAAATTGGCTGGGAGCAGTCGGTGGGATGTGCGGCCTCAGAACACACAGAGTGAAGGATTTCAGAGCCTTGAGCTATGTTTGCTTACACTTCCTGTAGTTGGAGGTCTGCGAGGCACATTCTCATGTCCACCACAGCATTACCTCAGTTCTCTATTACCCTCATTTGTCAAATAGGGATAATGATAGAGACTACTCATAAGGTTATTGCAAGGTAAGAATATGTGAAGTGCTCAGAGTAGAAAAGATTCTTTTTATCCTCTTTCTGTACATTCTCCTCTTAGTTTTCTCAGCAGTAGCTATTTTATTTTATTTTTGGGGGGTGGGTGGGAAGAAAAAGGGAAACTTTTATTTTTAAACAGAAGAATGCCAGTTCATAAATGGAGAAGGAATGATAAAATTACAAATTCACCACTTTTGCAACTTTTTATACTGAATAATGATTCAGTCAAATGTTAGCAATGGTACTGAAAACATTAGGTAAAAGGTGCTTGGGGAACAAGATATTTGCATGGTGAGAATGTGCCTGTAGATAGAGATGTGGTGGTTATCACCTTAACTAAGAGCTTGAACTTAGAATAAGTAATTCAGCAGCAGCAATTTTAGATACAACACTAATAAGCCAAAAAAAATCCTCCTTCAAATTAGTAAAATAAATCAGTCTTTTAAAAAGTATCACTGAGCCCTGACTGGGTAGCTCAGTTCATTAAAGCAGTGTCCTGATACGCCACGGTTGGGGGTTTGATCTCCAGCTAGGGCACATACAAGAGTCAACCAATGAAAGCAGAGGTGGGTGAAATTGATGTTTCTCACCCCCCTCTCCTCCTCCCTCCTGCCCTCCCTTCCTTCCTTCTTCTCTGTCTCTAAAATCAATAACATTTTAAAAAATGTTTTTTTAAAAACGTGTCACTGAAAGTGTGCTCCATGGACCAGCATGATGAACATCACCTGGGAACTTGTTAGAAATGCAGATTCCAGGGCCCCGCCCCAGACCTACTGAAATCAAAATCTCGGGGAGAGCCCAGGAATCTGTTTTTTAACATCCAGGTGATCCTTGTGCACATTGAAGTTTGAGAAACACTGCTCTAAACACAAATCATTCTTACTTCTTCTAGGGAGGAAAAAGGAAGAAAAAGAATAAAATCTCTTCAAAAAGAGCTTCATAATGTCAAAAGAGAACGGCAAGTTGAAGTACAGGTAAGAATTTCCTGGGCAACACCAAAAGTTACTGAGCTAAAACTGCAGTATAGAAGCCATTTTTCTTAAGCCAAGTTTTGTATGAAAAGTTGCTGTTTCTCCTGAAGAGAGTAACTAGAGAGTTGGTCTGAGATGTACAAGTATGTCCAGAATAGAACTCTGGGAGACCCCAACCCTCTGGAGCTCTGTCAGCCTTACCCCTCCCATTCCACCCAACCCTCCCACCTACTCCTTCCCTATACGAGACCTTATCTCAGGCAGTCTCATTCCAGCATACCAGATGGGAGACTATAGTCCTTGGTAGGACATCAAGCACATTACGAACCTTCTTATACATGATGGTTAGGGTTTATAATGACATATGTAGTGTATTTTTTTAAAATTATTTATTTATTTATTTATTGAATTGAGAGAGAGAGAGAGAGAGAAACATCAATTAGTTGTCCCACTTATTCATGTATTCATTGGCTGATTCTTATATGTTTCCTGACCAGAGATTGAACTCATAACTTTGTCATAGCAGGATGACACTCCAACCAACTGAGCTATTGGGCCAGGGAGGGCCATTTATATTATATTTTAAACTAGAGGCCCAGTGCATGAATTCATGCATAGGTGGGGTCCCTCGGCCTGGCTGGCGATTGGGCCAATCGGGGCATCTCGCCCAGTCCTGATTGGGGTCGATTGGGGCCGGCCAGCTTGGGGGAGGGGCCGTGGGAGGTTGGCCAGCTGACCAGGGGGGAGGGGCCCAGCAGGTTGGCCAGCTGTGGGAGGTTGGCTGTGGGAGCACACTGACTACCAGGGGGCAGCTCCTGCATTGAGCATCTGCCCCCTGGTGGTCAGTGCACGCCATAGAGACTGGCCAACGGTCATTCTGGTCATTCTGGTCATTCAGTCATAAAGGTCGCTTAGGCTTTTATATATACTAGAGGCCCGGGGCACAAAAATTTGTGCACTCGGGGGGGTGGGGAGGGGGGTCCCCCAGCCCGGCCTGTGCCCTCTCGCAGTCTGGGACCCCTCGGGAGATAACGACCTGCTGGCTTAGGCCTGCTCCCGGGTGGCAGAGGGCAGGCCCAATCCCTAAGTGCAGCCCCTGGTCAGGCTCAGAGCAGGGCCGATTGGGGAGTTGGGGCGCCGCCCCGTCATGCACAGAGCAGGGCGGATCGGGAGGTTGCAATGCCACCCTCAGTCACGCTCAGGGTAGGGCCGATTGGGGGGTTGGGGCACCGCCCCCTGTCACACTCAAGGCAGGGTCGATGGGGAGGTTGCAGCACCACCCCCTGTCACACACAGAGCAGG
>NW_005365371.1:3026959-3028286 GCF_000412655.1 Myotis brandtii
TCGGCCGCCATCTTGGTTGGCAGTTAATTTGCATATTGCCCTGATTAGCTAATGGGAAGCGTGTCGGAGGTATGGTTAATTACCATGTTTGTCTATTATTAGATAGGATAGATACAGAGTGGATTTACTGAGTTTTTATGGTTATTAGGACCTAACCTTATATCTAATTTACCTCTATAAGAAAATGCACCCAAGTTTTAAGCAATTGACTTACAAAGTAATGTTTGGGCTACCACTTAGGCAGTTAGAAATTAGTTCTACTAGAACAGCCGTGGGCAAACTACGGCCCGTGGGCCGGATCCGGCCCGTTTGAAATGAATAAAACTAAAAAAAAAAAAGACTGTACCCTTTTATGTAATGATGTTTACTTTGAATTTATATTAGTTCACACAAACACTCCATCCATGCTTTTGTTCCGGCCCTCCGGTCCAGTTTAAGAACCCATTGTGGGCCTCGAGTCAAAAAGTTTGCCCACCCCTGTACTAGAATGACGAACACTATTAGCAGTTTAGGGAGTTTAAAAGGATGGCCTAATTTCAGCTTATCGTTACCTAGCTATTTGGACAAGTTTATGCTTCATATCAGGGAATTGTCACTATTCTCTGCATGGAAGTTAGATGAATATTTAAAAATATATTAGGAAGAATTGTCTAAAAAAGGCCACTAGACTTTATTCCAACGTACATACTATCTTTAGGTCTTCTGAACAAATTGCTTCCCAAAGAGTCAAAGGGCACAAAGCTGGATGTCCTGGAACCCTATAACCTTATTGCAATGGTAAGAGGACCTTCCCAGTGGTGCTCAGTGATTTTGAGTACAAACTCTTGCCCTTTGACTCTGCTGGTGCCTTACATGTATTCTAGTGCTGGATGGAAGGCATTCTGTACCTCCTCCTTAGCAGGGGCTAATCATGACATTTTCCCCTTAGAATTGGGTTCACGTGAATGTCTAGACCAGTGATGGCAAAACTTTTGAGCTCGGCATGTCAGCATTTTGGAAAACCCTAACTTAACTCTGGTGCCGTGTCACATATAGAAATTTTTTGATATTTGCAACCATAGTAAAAAAAAGATTTATATTTTTAACATTTATTTTATATATTTAAATGCCATTTAACAAAGAAAAATCAACCAAAAAAATGAGTTCGCATGTCACCTCTGACACGCGTGTCATAGGTTCGCCATCACTGAATTATACCCTAGTGGTCTACTCTATAGAAATAAGGGGTAAGTTTATAGTGATGAATGTCTACACTAAAAAAGAAATATCCCTGCCAGAACCGGTTTGGCTCAGTGGATAGAGCGTCGGCCTGCGGACTGAAGGGTCC
>NW_005365371.1:3028306-3054805 GCF_000412655.1 Myotis brandtii
GACTTCTGCGCATGGGCCACGAAGTTTCAATCGCACTGTACGTGCGCGCCCACACGTGGTATTTTGTGGAAGAGCCACACTCAAGGGGCCAAAGAGCCGCATGTGGCTCACGAGCCGCAGTTTGCCGACCACTGCTAAGTCAACTGCAGCACTAAGAATCCCTCACCCATTTGTTCTCCATTCAGCAACCCCATTTTCATCCATGGTCACTGTACTTTGGGACGCTCAATGCTATCCTGGAAACTTTGCATGATATCCTAAAACAGGCCTGAATGACTCCACCCTTCAAGCCATAGTTGTTTTTTCTCTAGCCACCCTATTACTACTTCGCATGTTACCTGGCTCTTTTCTTCACTCAAGCCCCTCACCTTTTTTAAAAAAAATCCTCACCCGTGGATATATTTTGTTTTTCCTGATTCTAGAAAGAGAGGAAAAGAGAGAGAGGGAAAAAAGCAAACAAAAACATCAATGTGAGAGAGAAACATTGATTGGCTGCTCACCCCGACCGGGGACTAAACCACAACCTAGGTATGTGCCTTGACTGGGAACCGAACCCGCAACCTTTTTGGTGTACAGGACAACGCTCCAACTAAGTCACTCGGCCATGGCAGGCCCCTCAGCTTTTTGCACACTTTGATGACTAATTTCTTTTTGGGGGGCCAGGTTGAGAGAGTACCAAAGAGAATACATTGAGATACTCTAATGATCTCTGTGGTCCAAAATGGATTCAGGAATTAAATGAAGATATAGAAAGCATGCTTACTAAATTTGCAAGCAACTCAAAGCTGGTATGTGATAAATAATAGACATTAGAATTAAAGACCCTGTTGATTATTAGAATTTTGAACTGATTCCAAAAAGAAGCAAATGTGAAACTAATGTCCCTAGAAGAATCTTCTAAGTTGAGCATTGTGAAGACCTAACTTGTGTTCAGCAGTATCATTAGAGGTTTAGCCAGGTTGTAACATGAGAATCTGAATTTAGGCCCAGCTTCCCCACTAGTTGTAGCAATAGCCTTGCCTGCCTACCCCTGCCTCTTTAAACTTCTCAGTCTCCCTTTCATAGTTCTTCCTTCTTCCGTCTTCCTTCTTGTCACCAGAGTCTTCACAATATGACAACATATTACCATAATTCTGAAAGCATTTGGAGTGCTTTCTCTTTGTTTTGGTTACTGAAATGTGGCACTGTGGGTTTTGGTCCAACAGGGAAAAACCATTCCCTTGTCTTCTATTGTGGTTAGACAGCTAGAATAATGTGTACAGTTTTAGGCATCACATTTAAGGAGGAGTTTACTTAGAAGAGATCAGCCAAGACAGTGAGGTGTGTGGAAACTTTATTACAAAAGGAAAGAAAAAAGGAAATTGGTACTATTTTATTTATTATTTATTTTTATTTTGTTTTATTGCTTAAAGTATTACAAAGAGTATTACATATGTCTCCTTTTCTCCCCCCCTTGACCTTTCCCCGGCCTCCCCTATCCCCCAGTGTCTTGTGTCCATTGGTTATGCTTATATGCATGCATACAAGTCCTTCGGTTGATCTCTTACCCCCCTCCCCCACCCCCCCAGGAAATTGGTACTATTGGAAAGAAAATAGTTCAAGTGGAAGTGGGTGGAACTGGAGTCTGAAACTTTAGAATTTGGTCTTGATTGGGTTTCATCCATATCTTGTAACGGTAGACTCTGTTTAGCTCAGACTTCATTCATAGACTCTTAGAGAATCAACCAGCATTTTTAGTGATAGACAGACAAATACAAATGTTAATTTAACACAGAACTGTATTTGTTTCTGTGGCTGTTATCACTTTAATAGGCCACATTCCCATTTTCCTTTTTCCATCCAACCACAGAGGACAGCCTGAATTGTAAGACCAATTCCAACTTCTCCAGACAGTAGCTTCCAAAAATTCCAGGAACCAGTACTCTTGTCCCCACTTTATGTTCAATTATGAAAACAGACACTACCATTAAAATTCTTTGGCTCACAATAATGTGCAGCCACCAGAGCCTTATTAACTTTCATTGGTCGACTCCTTCTTTCCACTACTAAATCATGCTTCTTTGAATTCAAGTAACAATTCCAAAAGTCCAGATCTGAAGGCAGCTTTGGAAGTGAAATTTGGTCTGCTACAAAACCCCACCAATACGCTGTCCAGTCCACAGACCCTGATTGCAGGGAGAGCTCCAGACACTGTAGACAACGAGGGTTATGATGGTGAGTGGTGATGAAGGCAGATCTTTTCTTAGTGAGAATCTCAAAAGGAAATCATACAATTCAAGGCATTTGGCCTGTAATCCACTGCTTCTCTGTTTTGCACACTAGGAAGACGAAGAAGTAGAATGATGCTTCAGTTCATTATTAGTATGTATGCCTTGGTCATGATTTTACCATCGCTGGCCTGTCAATATTATACATTCAGTATTCCTCTTCTGTTTCCACACTGTTGCCATGGAAGGCCATACATTTGTATAGAACAGAAATATAGAGAGGAACTCAGGGTTATCAGAGGCCCATGGTAATAACAAGAAAACCAGATGCCTTTGACTTGGCACAGTGTAACTGCAGACCAACGTCATATGACCTTATTCACAGTTACATAATGTAATGCCTTCTGTTTGCCATGGACAGGAACTCCTAGAGTTTTAACTCTGCATTTCTGATCCTCATATTGTTGCTCTGGAAGATTTAATGTTCAGTTTGATAAAGAAACCTGACCAGAACATTCTCTTGAGTTTTTGAAAGTATATTTTTGTATGGACATTATTTAACATTTGTACTCCATAAGTGTCTATAGACGCAAGCGGTGGACCTTTTTTAATTAAATTCAAAAAATCGTGGCAGTTGACTGGTTAAAGAATACCTACCTGTTTAACACTATTAGATTCTGTGAAAAACAAGACTACAATTATTTATGTGGACTGAAGTTTTTGGAAAAGGTTTTCTGGATTTAAGTGATATATAAGCTGGGCCTTGAAGAAAGTCTAAGCAATTAAGGTTAAAGGATCCCAGTTGATGAAGAAGTGAACATGTCACATTTTACTTTAACTCAAGACTTCCTACAGATTCAAACTTTATCACTGACTGCAATACAAGTTGGAACTAGAAGAGAAGAAAGAAGAAAAATGGAGAAGAATGGAGAAAAGTGAGGAGAGTGTAGAGAAGGGAAGGAAAAATTGAGCCAAAAAAGTCATATATTAAAATTTATTTAATAAGCATTTATTGTGCACCTAAGTTGTGCCAGGAACTGGCAGGATTTTACAGATGAGAAATAGTCTTAGAGAGGTTAAGTACTTTGCCCACAGTCCTATAATTCGTAAAAGCTTATAAAGTACTAAGTATTATCAACTGGGCTTGTAGCATATTCTCTGCCAGAGATACTCTTTGGAATACTCTGATACAGTTGGAATAATTGCTATACAATTGGAACACTTCCACGGAGTTATATCAAGAAGTTAGGCAAAACAACTTGAAGAATTCCTTCCTGACTAATTTTATGGTTCTTTAAACTGGATTTGCTTTTCATTATGGATTATCTTGACCAATTTCTGCTTTTTTTCTTCTTCTAATACTTACTTAGAACTAATTCTGCCCAGTTTACATGGTAAGATTAAAGTTGGTTGATAATTGGGGAAACATAGATCAATGATTAAAGCCATGCATTTTTGTTATTAGTTGTATGCTTGCTTATTGTGCTGTCGGCTAACTCTGATATCCCTCTGTGAAATTACTCACACTTCGTCTGATTTTTTTTCAATCAGATGTTACCACCCTGACTGAAACTCTTTCAAGGTTTCCAATGGCACCCGGAATAGAATTCAGACTTTGTAATATGCCTCTGAGGTCCTGCAGGTCTTATTCTTACTTGCCTCTCCAACCTCATCTTGTCCCACTGTCAACTCACTGGACTAGAGCCTCCAGAATGTTCTTTCGGTCCCTGGAATATATCTAGGTGTTTGCTGCCTCAGGTCTTGGCATGCTTATTTCCTTTTCCTTAGACTTCTCCGTGACACCACTTTTCATGTGACAGACATACTTATCCATCAGGTGTCAGATTTAACATTCCTTTCTCAGAGAATCCTTTTTAGACAATCCATTCTAGTGTAGGTCTCCCTTCTTAGTTTCTCCGGCCGGTTGCCCTATTCTTTCGTAGCATTTTGTACCTTTAAAATAGTTTACACATATTTGTTTGTTTCCTTTAACCACTTGTCTACCAAAAGATTGTAAGCTTTATGATGTCAAGGACTACGCCTAGTAAGATCTCTACTATTTACTTAGTGTGGTATTGAATAAATATTTTAAAATAAATATTGAGACCTTAAAATTGCCAACTGCTTTGTAACCTGCAAACAGTTTTCATACATATTCTCAGTCCTTATAGTCACTTCATGAGATATTTCAGGCAGGGTAGATGTTAATTTTCTATTTTACAGAAGGTAAGTCTTGGAGAGCTCAACTCATTGGCCAAGTTCACACAGCTGAGGGCTTGCGGGGAAGAGTGGCAGGTCTTTTGACCATTAGACTAATGCTCTTTCTACCAAAAAGAGATAGCAATGGAGCCCTGGTTGGTGTGGCTCAGTTTGTTGAGCATCATCCTGTGCACCGAGAGGTCACCAGTTTGATACCCGATCAGGGAACATGCCTAGGTTGTGGGCTTGATTCATGTCTCTCTCTCCCTCTCCCTTCCTCTCTCTCTCAAAAATAAATCAATAAAACCTTTTTCTTTTTAGTAAGAATAATATATGCGCGCGCGTGCGTGCATGCGCGCGTGCAGGAGGATATATATCTATATTTATATCTATCTCTCTCTAGAGAGAGACAGAGAGAGAGAGAGAGAGAGAGAGAGAGAGAGAGAGAGAGAGAGAGCGCAATGGGAAATTCTTGTGGATACAGATTACCCAAATAGTGTGTCTCAGAAAGAATCTCACAGTCCTGATGTTTAGAACTACCTATCTTTCCTTTTCACTTATACTATCCACGATTACTGGCTAAACTTCCCATAGTATGATAGCAGAAAAATAGATTCAGTTCCTTGTTGTTATATACATACATAAGGTAAGCTTAAAACCACTGGCTGAACTGAATGGAGGTAGAATGTATTTTAATTCACAAACCTGGTCTTACCTCTACAGAATCGGAATGAATATATTGCTCACCTCAAGGACCAGTTGCAAGAGCTGAAGGCAAAAACTAACATGGAGAATCGCTTTATGAAGAGAAACACTGAGCTGCAGATTTCTCAGACCCAGAAAAAATGTAACAGAACAGAGGAGCTCCTGCTGGAAGAGATTGAGGTAATCGCTGCTCACAGGCAGGAGCCAGGTAGATGGCACTGCTGTCCCTCCTCACTTGACTCAGCTAACGCAGGAGCGAGAGGGAGATCCTCATGATTTGTTTTCTCTCTTCTGTAGCCCTAATGTTTGAGGTTAAAAATGAGAACAGAAGGAGGACTTGCATATTTGCCAGGAGAGACTCTGATGGGCTGGAGAGCCTGTATCTCCTGTTGTTTTGTAATGACTGAAAACTGGTTGTACTTTCTTCCCTTGGCCACTTTCTTTTATAAAACCACTTGCCATATCTCCTGGCAATTCTCAGAAGAGAATAAAACAAGGTACGCAGTAACTGCAGGATTTTGCTGCTGCTTTCCTCACTCAACCAGTACCTTTTTTTCTTTAAGTATTTAAAAATAAATGTTTTTATTGATTTTTAGAGCTAGAAAGGGAAAGAGATAGCAACATCATTGATCGGCTGCCTCCTGTACACTCCCTTCTAAGGACTGAGCCGCAACCCAGGCATGTGCCCTGACTGGGAATCAAACCACCATCTCTTGGTTCCTGGGTTGACACTCAACCACTGAGCCACACCGGCCAGCTCAACCAGTACCTTTTATCCCTCCACTAAGAAATACACAATCTAGAGATCTGCAGTTCATAAAACTTAAAAAGGAATGCTGAATGGCTAAAAGAACAACAGGTAGGTGACAAGGAGCAAGCAGTAGAGTGTGTGTCAGGACTCCTTTCTTCTGAGCTCCCTGCTTATTTGAAGCTCACTACCCAGGTGGCTTACGTCTGTGATAGAAAACTTTTTCTTGCACCCTGGACTTCCCTTTTCTAGGCCTAAGAACCTGTGCCCTCGAAGCATCGTTTCTCTCCTTAAATTGACATCACTTTCCAGACAACAGGATTATGGTCCTTTTGTTCTGGTTACTCACACATCCAGCACGGTGCTTGACACACAGCTCAGTGGTTGGTGAACAAACACTAAGCAAGTTGAAAGGAGCAGAATTGTGGCTCCGGAGCAATACCACAGGGTCCTGTGCTTCTGCCTCAGCTACACCTCTAATTTTGAGAAGTTCTCATTTCCAATCCAGCAGCCCTGCTGGGAAGAACTCCTGACGCGGTTTATTGTTCTCACAGAAACTAAGGCTGAGAACTGAAGAAGAAAACCAGATTCATATGGAGATTGAAATATTCCTTCGAAGGGAGCAGCAGGTGAGTCACCAAAACTATTTTATCCTCTGACATGTTTGTGTTTCACTTACAAAATACCAAGGACAGTCAAACATTTTTTGAAGGGAAAAAAATCAATCTTAATTCTACCAGCTTAATGAATGAGCTATAGCCCATGTTATCTTTTGAAGTTATTCATCTGAGTCCGGCTGGTGTGGCTAGTGGTTGAGCATTGACCTATGAACCAGGAGGTCATGGTTTGATTCCTGGACAGGACACATGCCCAGGTTGCGGGCTAGAACTCCAGTAGGAAGTGTGCAAGAGGCAGCTGACCAATGATTCTCTCTCATCATTGATGTTTCTATCTCTCTCTCCCTCTCCCTTCCTCTCTGAAATCAATAAAAATGTATTAAAATTTTTTTTTACCAGTTATTACTATGTTTATTATTTCACTTATTTGTCCAAACTCAGAGTTCATATTAAGTGTGATTAGGGCAATATTTGAAGGATATACAGTCTTGGGGGTCTCTTCCACTTAAGGAACTGCTAATACATGTTTTAGGAGTTGGAAACAAGGTTTTCATTATTTCTGTTAACAGGTCTTTTTAAAAAAATCTTGTGAGGTGTTTTCTTCTTCTTTGAGATCTTCATGCATAATTTCTCCCGTTTGCAGGTCCTTACCCCCAATTCTTACTGACCCTTCAGATTCTAGCTTATATATTACTTCCTTAGGGAAGCCTTCCATGATGCCCAAGATTAAGGAAGGTTCCTCTACTTGTATAAGTATACCTTACTTTTCCTTTATAACATTCAGTATTATCATGTATTTGTGTGATTCTCCTTGGTATCCCAAATACCTGACCAAGTGTCTGAGTATCTACATATAGTGGATACTTAGTAAATAATTATTGAATGAATGAAGCTTTTGCACAGATGTTCTAAACTTGTGGATTAAAAAAATGAAAATTTTAATTCCCATACATCAAAACAAAATAAATTTATTCATCTGAATAAATATTTTGTAAAGCTGTATTTTGAATACCTGAGAAACTTTTCTCATTCCTATATTGTTTCATTGTCATAATTTTAAAATATGACTTTTTAAAATTATAAAAATAACATTCTTGGTTGAGGGAAGATTTTTTTAAATTGCCAATTGTTTAACCCATTTTTTCATGTTACCAATCTCTTTATAAAATAATTAAAAATAGTTTTATAATTTTCCATTGAATGGTTATGCCATAGTTTACTTGTTACCCTTTATTTTAGATATTTAGGTTATTTCTAAAGTTTTGTTATTATAAATAATGCAGTAATGAAAGCTTTGTCCAAATGACTGTTTTTCTTCATTGCAGTTATTTACCCAAAATAAATCTCAAGCATGAGATTATGATGTCAGAGAGACTGGTATTTTGTGACTTGATAATATTGCTAATACTTTGTAATTTACACTGCCATCAGCAGTATATCCAGGCACTAATATCAAGTATCCTCCACAGCACTAACCATTTTAGATATTATTAAAAGTCTGTTAACGAGCTGTTTTATTTTACATTTTTTTTCTTACTGATAGACTTGACCACTTTTCTATATATTTATTTACTCTTTTTATTTCTTCTTGTGTGAATCATAGGGTTTTAATTAGTATTTCTAATTCTAACAACAAACCAAGCTGAATATCTGTTGGATCAATACGGAAAAAATTTCCATGTTACAGCCTGATTTTGAGAAAGCTAATGAATTTTCAGTAAAGAATTCCAAAATTGTAGTTGAAGAATTACTAGATGCTATATCACAAACCTTTACTGAAAAAATATCTGGTAGGTTATTAGAATCAGGGTCCTGTAACCTACAATTTAAGAATTATGTATTGCCCTGACCAGTTTGGCTCAACGGATAGAGCGTCAGCCTGTGGACTGAAGGGTCCCAGGTTTGATTCCGGTCAAGGGCATGTACTTTGGTTGCAGGCACATCCCCAGTGGGAGGTGTGCAGGAGGCAGCTGATCGATGTTTCTAATTCTCTATCCCTCTCCCTTCCTCTCTGTAAAAAGTCAATAAAAAATATTTTTAAAAAAGAGAGAATTATGTATCATTTTACCTGTTTCAAATGTTAGACACAGCAGGCATAACAATCAGATGAGCTAGTAGATAGATTAAGTGAATGATGGGTGGATGAAGTCAGTGTTGCCCAGATCTTCAGCCCAATAACACAAGCAGTACATAAATACTTGTTAATGAAACATTTGAAACAGTACAGAAATTATATATATATATATTCGTTGTTAATCCTCATCCGAGGATCTTTTTTCCATTGATTTTTAGAGAGAGTGGAAGGGAGGATGGAGGGGGGGGGCAGGGAGGAGAGAGAGAGAGAGAGAGAGAGAGGTGAGAAAAACACATCTATCGGTTGCCTCCTGCAGGAATGGCCCTGAACAGGGCTGGGGGTCAAGCCTGCAACTGAGGTAGGTACCCTTGACTGGAATAAAACCTGTGACCCGTCAGTCCACAGGCCAATACTCTAACTCTAACCACTGAACAAAACCAATTAGGACAGAAATATATAGTTTCAAAGGTGAAAGCTCTCTTAATCACTCCCCTTCTTAAAAAACATTTCTTCCACATCTTTTTCTTTTAATAGACATACTTTTATGTGTATCTATTTACATGTTTTTAAAGTAAATGGGGTCATACTAGGTATATTGTTGTAGACCCTATTTATTTATTTACTTACCTTGTCTTTAATGTTTTCCTTGTCAGTACAACTGCTGTATAATATCCCATACACAAGCTATACCAACATTTAATTAACCATTCTTCTGTCAGTTTCTGACTTTTTCTGTTAAAACAATGCTGAACATTCTTGGACATGTCTCTAAGTGCATGGTGTATGGGAAGACTATTTTGGTATATTGCTTTTAGATTCCTTATGTCCTCTCATATTCATTTTAATGGTTTCAGTTGATTTGTTTTCTAGGTAGATGATGTTATTGACTGCAAATAGTAACAATTTTATATTTTCATTATTTACATCTATCTCCATTTTGTGGTTTCTTTTATAGATAGAATGTCAAGTGTAATGTTGACTAATAGTAGTGATACGGGGCCACCATTTTTCTATTATTGGTTTTAACGGAATTTCAGTCACATGAGTAGATAGTCATGTCATGTTTCTCATGAGCAACTGAGGGCATTCATTGGGAGAGAATGGGACCCAGAAACTTGGAATGGGAATAGCTGGTTGGACTCGGATATACTGACAATCTTGAGCCCCTAAGCCACTGCCTTACCAGTGGAATTAGACTGCACACCCCTGTGTCTGAGACCAGTTGTCTCTTCCCTGAAAATCCTGTGATAATAACTTCATCTGAGGCAGATGCCTTGAAAAAGGATGCTTACTCTCAAGACCTAGCACAATCACCTCTATAGCCCATGGATCCACAACTAGGGTCAACTCTCAGCAAGTTCTGGGGAGAACAGATAACTCAGATAAGTGTACCTCAGAAGGGAATAGATTTCCAGGATGAGTACAGTATTCAACTTTATGAGATGGATTTTTTTATCCACTGAGATATTATTTTTTCTCTTTCAATATGTTGATAAAATATACTAATAGATTTGTTGAGTTGAATCATCTTTATATTCTTGGGCTAAACCTTATAATTTATTTGTAGATTTTTATTTTGTATTTATATATTCCACAAACAAAATTAACCTATAGATGATTTGGTTTTTGGTGTTTCTTTGTTGTATTGCTCTCAGTTATGCTAGCTTGGCAGCTTGAGTTGGGGAGCTTTCTATCTTCTTATACTCTGAAATCTAAAAATATAAATAGAACAAAATATATTATTTGTTCTTTGAAACTTTAGTCAAATTCAGTCATAAACAATCTTGTCTGGATATTATTTTATTTATTTAAAAAAATGGAATCGCTTCACAAATTTGCTTGTCATTCTTGAGCAGGGGTCATGCTAATCTTCTCTGTATCGTTCCAATTTTAGTATATGTGCTGCCGAAGCGAGCACTGGATGTCATTCTATAGGGGAGATATTTGGCTACCATTACAATCAGTTAATGATATTGATGCTTTCCCTTTAAAAAGTCTCTGAGTCATTTTTAGTAACTATCTTCCTAGAAAATAATCCATTTTATCTAAACATTCATTTCAAATTTATTAGTATAAAGCTGTGCACTATAGTCTCTTACAATTTAAAATGTTACTTTAGCCCTAACCAGTTTGGCTCAGTGGATAGAGCGTCAGCCTGTGGACTGAAGGGTCCCAGGTTCGATTCCGGTCAAGGGCATGTACCTCTGTTGCAGGTTCCTCCCCAGCCTGGGCCCTGGTCAGGGTGTGTGCAGGAGGCAACCAATCTATGTGTTTCTCTCACACTAATATTTTCTCTCTGTCTTTCTCTCTCTCTTCCACTCTCTCTAAAAATCAATGAAAAAATATTCTCGGGTGAGGATTAAAAACAAAACAAAAAATCAAACTTAAAAATAAAATAAAATATAATGTTCCTTTATTTCTGTAGTTATCCTTTTGGTTTTATTGAGCAATTCTATTATTTTCCTGTCAGTGTTTTTTAATTTTTTTTATTTATTAATGAGACAGGGAGGGATGGAGGAAGGGAGAGACAGAAACATCAATTTATTGTTCCACTTAGTTATGCATTCATTGGTTGATTCTTATATGTGCCCGACTGGGGATCGAACCCACAACCTTTTGCTGCATAACCGAGCCACCTTGGCAAGGGCTAAACCTGCTTTACTTTTGCTTTGATTATATTGTTTTAGCTGTGGTTTTTATAACAGCACATAGCTGGATTTTTATTTTATTTTATAAAATATATTTTTATTGATTTCAGAGAGGAAGGGAGAGGGAGAGAGAGAGAGAGAAATATCAATGATGAGAGAGAATCATTGACAGGCTGCCTCTTGCACACCCCACACTGGGGATCGAGCCCGCCACTGGGCATGTGCCCCGACTGGAAATTGAACTGGGACCTTCCGGGTCATAGGTCAATGCTCAACCACTGAGCTATGCTGACCGAGCATAGCTGCATTTTTAAAAATTTTATTTTCAATTAAGATTTTAATATAATTATGTAAGAGGAAAACCAATATAATTTGCTATACAAATTAATGTAAACAGAAATATGATAAATACCAAATGATGTTATTACATTTTAGCTAGCTTTAGCCAAACTGACATTTCTCTCTAACTTAGAATGATTGATGTGAGTCATGTTTTCTAAAAAATTCCATATCTATGTTCCACTTGATGTCTCATTCTTGTGGTACACACTGTAGAAGTTTGGAAGTTATACATACATTCTGTTCTTGCAGTGGTAACCCTTATATTTTTAACATACATATGCGTACTTGATTCTTTCTCTAAGGCTAGAGTTAATCAATATCTATATTTCTTGCTATTTAAAAAAATTGATTTCAGAGAGAAGAAGGAAGAGGGAGAGAGGGATAGAAACATCAATGATGAGAGAGAATGATTGGCTGGCTGCCTACTGCACACCCGCTACTGGGGATCGAGTCCACAACCTGGGCATGTGCCCTGACTGGAAATCGAGCCATGACCTCCTGGTTCATAGGTTCATGCTCAACCATTGAACCACAACAGCCAAGCTATTTCTTGCTTTTATTAGGGCAAAGCTTTCTCTTACTTCTCTTCCTCTCCTACACCCCATATTGAAACCATTCATTATATACTTCCATTTTATAGATGGGGAACTGAGGTTTAGGGAATTTAAGTAGACTTATGTGAGTGCCACAATTGCAAGTTGAACCTAGGCAACGTGGCTTCAGAGCCTGTTTGTGCCCAATTGAAGATTTCAATTCCATATTCTCATTTATTATTAACAAGTACATTAAATGGCTTTAAATATATATTGTACTGGTTTCTCTCCCATTTCTGGTACATCTCTCTTTCATTTTATTTTGCTAAAGTACATTCTTGAGTAACTCTTTCAGAAAGACTAGGTATATTCTTTCCCTATATTCAAATGCTTGGTTGGCTAGGTATAGAATATTAGATTCACATTATTATGTTTTAGAGTTTTGAAGACATTGCACCCTTCTCAACTAATATTTAGTGTTCTCAATCAAAGAAATGTCTGATGACATTCCCTACCCTTCAGAATTTTCTACCGACCTTTTATTCCTTTCCTTTTCATTGCAACTTCTCTTATCCAGACATTGAAAAGGCCCTCTTCCTCATTTTTAAATTCAGTAATAACATAAATATCAATAACATAAATAACACTAATATATAAATAACATAAATATTAAGTAGTTTGATGAATATGTACATATATATGCTCCTGTAACCAGCACTCAGATAGAGAAACAGAAAACATTTACAGCCCTGGCCAGTTTGGCTCAGTGGATAGAGAATTGGCTTTCGGACTGAAGGGTCCCAGGTTCAATTCTAGTCAAGGGCACATCCCTCAGTTGCAGGCTTGACCCCTGGCCCCAGTTGGTCCAGGTGCATGTGGGAGGCAACCAATCAAGGTGTCTCTCACACCAATGTTTCTCTCTGTCTCTCCCCCTCCCTTCCACTCTCTCTAAAAAATCAATAAAAAATATCCTTGGGTGATGATTAACAACAACAATCAAAAAGAAAACATTTACAGCATACCAGAAGTCTTCCTCATGTCCCATTGCATCAATAAACCAACCCTCCTCCAGAAATAGCCACAATTCTGACTTCTATCACTATGGAAAAGTTTTGCTTGTTCTTGAACTTTATATAAGTGATTTGTTTTGTGTCTGGTAGAAGCCATGATTTAATATTCTTTCCAAATAGAAACTTGAGGAGAAGCTAGAGTTCTGGATGGAGAAATATGATAAGGACACAGAAATGAAACAGAATGAACTGAATGCTCTCAAATCTGCTAAAGCCAGTGACTTAACACGCCTTCAAGACCTTGCAAGGCTGGTAAGGAAGCAGAGTTTCAAGAGTTAAGGCTGAGCACTGAGGAGTGGGTGGAGCTAAGTTACAGTAGCTGGGGTAATGCTATTTTTGGTCACAAAGTGAAGATGTAAACCATCTTTTTCTTAAATACATTTTTATTGATTTCAGAGAGGAAGGGAGAGGGAGAGAGAGAAACATCAATGATGAGAGCGAGTCACTGATTGGCTGCTTCCTGCCTGCCTCCCCCTGGGGAGCAAGCCTGCAACCTGGGCATGTGTCCTGACTGGAAATCGAGCCATGATCTCCTGGTTCATAGGTTGAGACTCAACCACTGAGCCACACTGGCTGGGCCATGGGATTCTTTTTCAATGATCATGATGATAGCAATGACAATGCAACAACATTGATGGTGGGGGCAACAAGAGCAGTGCTAACACTCAGTGCTTACTCTGTCCCAGGCGCTTTACTAGTATTGCACATACACTGGTAGAACTTAATTTGACCCTCATAACCACCTCTTGAGATTTCCACTTTATGGTCTCTGAAGACCATAAAGTGAATTATGATTTCCAAAATGCTTCTAATTATGGCTTCATGTGTACATTCTATCACAGCTCTTAAAACACTACATTAATTTGAGGTCATTAATCCCATGTTAGTATTTCATTTTTATGAAATATTTTCAGGTAAATTTGAGTTATTCAAACTGAAAAACAAGTGGGAACAATTATGAAGTTAATATGTGCATATTTATAATATAGGAATCCAGTAAGTATTTTTCCTTTGGCTTATCTTTAGATTTGGCATGCTTTAGTTTAAATTTTATCAAAACTGCAGGGCTGGCTGGGCCACAGCTTAGCCAAGAGTCCTGTACCATAATTAATGTTTACTTTTGCAGATAAGGGAGTATGAACACGTCATCATTGAAGATCGTATAGAAAAGGAGAAGAACAAGAAGCAAGTAGAGCAGTCTCTCTTGGAATTAAAGAGCATCGTAAAGGTAGAAAGTCGTAATTGTCTTTGTGGGGTCCCTTCAATTCTACATCTGGCTTACCGTTGAGGAATGCAAAATACCTCTCATTTATTATCAAACTCAGAACAGGAGATCTGTGAGGAAACATGGCCTACAGTCGGTGGTGCAGGGAGACAGCTAACAGAAAAAGCCATTCCTCCAACTTTAATCCAGGGAAAAGGAGGTGGCTTAGCAGGGGAAGCAAAACCTAGAATTTGTGCCCAGAGGTCAAATTTAAGGATACTATTTCTAACCAAAAAATATTTTAAAAATGTGTTTATTGATTTTTAGAGAAAGGGAGAGGGAGAGAGAGAAACATCCATCGGCTGCCTCCTGTACACTCCCTACTGGGGATCAAGCCCAAAACCCAGACCACGAATTGAACTGGTGCATGGGATGAAGCTCAGCTGAGCCATACAAGCCGGGCTAACCAAAACAGCTCTTGACAGAGTTCTAATATCATACTGCTTCTGAAAGTCCTATTTATAAGTTAGCCCAGGCTATCTGCCAGATTCTGATGAGAGCCATTTTCAAAAAAGGTAGAGGGGGTAAGTTTAGACAAAAAAAAGTTTTGATTTTATATGAATGTCTATATATTCATGATGCTTTAACTGGCAGGTCAGATTCTAGGAAATATCAAGCAAAAATAACATCAACTGAACTGAAACTTGTTTTGAGGATCGTCCTTGTCTCTGAAAGAGGAGTACCTGTGGAGATAGAATAATATGCAGGCTGTAGTTTGGGATATGTATTAGGGGTGGATTTAAAAAGTAAGCTTTAGCCCTAGCTGGTTTGGCTGAGTGGACAGAGTGTCGGCCTGCAGACTGAAGGGTCCCAGGTTTGATTCCAGTCAAGGGCACATACCCAGGTTACGGGCTCGGTCCCCAGTAAGGGGTGTGCAGGAGACAGACAATCAGTGATTCTCTCTCATCATTGATGTTTCTATCTCTCCCTTCCTCTCTGAAATCAATAAAAATATATTTTTTAAAAAAAGCTTTAAAGTGCATTCAGGACCAGGTAACCAAATCCAAACTTGAGCTTTCCATTAGGAGAGTCATATGTACAGTTAGTATTTATTGAGCTCCTATGGTGTTTTCTATTTGTCAGGATTCCTTGACTGAGAGCAAAAACCTAAGAACTAGCGGAAGGCCACCTTTTTTTTTTTTTTTTTTTTTTTTGCTGGTGGATTTGTTTTCAGTATTTAGGGCTGAGTGTGATTTTTAAAAAAATATATATTTTTTATTGATTTTTTACAGAGAGGAAGGGAGAGGGATAGTCAGAAACATCGATGAGAGAGAACATCAATTCAGCTGCCTCCTGCACACTCCCTACTGGGTATGTGCCTGCAACCTAGGTACATGTCCTTGACCGGAATCGAACCCGGGACCCTTGAGTCCTCAGGCCAACGCTCTATCCCAGGGGTCCTCAAACTTTTTAAACAGGGGGCCAGTTCACTGTCCCTCAGACCGTTGGGGGGCCGGACTATAGTTTAAAAAAAAACTATTAACAAATTCCTATGCACACTGCACATATCTTATTTTGAAGTAAAAAAACAAAACGGGAACAAATACAATATTTGTAATTGCATGTGGCCCGCGGGCCGTAGTTTGAGGATCTATCCACTGAGCCAAGCAGGCCAGGGCCTGATTGTGATTTTAAAGTAGCCCAGAACAGTTGTCTCTAATGACTAAGATATGCAAGGCTTACTTTTTGAAAGTGAGTATTGATCTTTTAATCAATCATTAAAGATATGAAGTGCACCAGAAGTCTATTGAAATAATCTAGATTATTTGCACATTTTATTTATTTTAAAAAAATATATTTTTATTGATTTTAGAGAGGAAGGGAGGAGATATAGAAACATCAATGATGAGAGAATCATTGATCGACTGCCTCCTGCACGCCCCACACTGGGGATTGAGCCTGCAACCCAGGCATGTGCCCTTGATCGGAATAGAACCCGGGACCTTCAGTCCGCAGGCCACGCTCTAGACACTGAGACAAACCGGCTAGGGCTATCTGCACATTTTAAACTTGGATCAAATGGTTGTAAGATGGAAAAGTATGTTTGTAAAGAGAAGTACAATGGAGTCAGGTTTCTAAGTGGAAGAAAAGGGTTCCTTTTACTTTTACTCCTTGAGAACTTCAGAGCCCATGGCTTAAGCTCTGGGTCCTGCACAACTGGGGAGCATTGCTGTAGGGAGGGCATGCTTGGCACACCCATTTCTCAGTCCATTCTTCAGACACAAGTTACTTTATTAAAACCCAATCTCTTATGTAGGAAGAATGCAGCTTGTCAGGCACTATAAATTGTTCCCACTCCCCTTTCTCTTCCAGCTCCAGGCCTGGTGGCGAGGAATTATAGTACGGAATGAAATTGGTTATTTCAAAATGCCTAGGAAGGATAAAGATGATGGCAAGAATTCAAAAGGTAAAGGTAGAGGCAAAGACAGACAGAGAAGCAAGAGATAATGACCAAGTATCTTCTGTCTTTTCCTCTGGCATTCTGAAGATGGGAAGGACTTGAAGGGAATAAGAAACATTATCATCAATAACTCATCTACAGGTAGTTTCTGATTTGGACATTCCCAGGTGCGGCCTGGTTATTTCACTTTGCCTATTATATCAGTTTTAAACCATGAAATTAAGATTATAGCATTGATTCAGGGCTTGTTCATATCTTGAAAATTTTTTGCTGGGAAGTCTTTGTAGGAGCCTTGTGAAGATTCCTCTTGCCCTTTCTTACCAGGAAAAAACTCAGGCTGTTAGGGGTAATGCATTAAAACTTCAGTAATTCCTGTAATACGTCTCTGATTCTGATTTTATTCAATTGGTCAATAGTGAAAATGCTCTATGAGCAAAAGTGAAGTGTTCAATAGGAATTACAAGATGATGTTTATAAAGTGTCCAGCATAATATACATATGTAGTGAAGTTTTATTAAAGGTTGGTTCCTTCCTGCCTTTTAGATTTATCATCACTTTAGTGTTTTTATTAGGGGCTGATGGTGGTTTAGCTTCAGCTCCTTTTCTGGGAAATAGGTAAGGATAATTTACATTTCCCAGAAATGATAGAAATGAGATAGCATAACCCAACCAGGTAAAGATGGGGGACACAGGTTCCCTGGAAGACTAGTTTGGAGATATTTTTGATAAGTGAGACACTAGGGTCTATACCAGCCGTGGGCAAACTACGGCCCGTTTGAAATGAATAAAACTAAAAAAAAAAAAAGACCGTACCCTTTTATGTAATGATGTTTACTTTGAATTTATATTAGTTCACACAAACACTCCATCCATGCTTTTGTTCCGGCCCTCTGGTCCAGTTTAAGAACCCATTGTGGCCCTCGAGTCAAAAAGTTTGCCCACCCCTGGTCTATACCTATTTTGCTTACTCAACAATTCTCCCCTTAAGGGGTATTAAGACTAAGAGACAAAGCATGTGAAAACACCTAACCTGTGCCTGCAACATTAAGCTGATTGTTGGTCATCCTCCCTCTTCCCTAAAAAAGAATGAGCCCGCTGCGTCATTCATGTTTTGCTTAATCAAAATAGAATGTCTTGGGATGCTAAAGCTTTTCCAATGGCACAACCGGTAGTTTCTGAGAGAAAAAATTGTCTCAAAGAGTCACATATATTTCATGTGTTAATAAACAAACCTTATATCCAAGTCCAAACACAGGGCACTACTGATTTCCATGCTTCCTCTTTACAGCACATTCTGATCTCCAGGGCCATTATGAGAACCCAGCTTCTCCTGACCTGACATTCCTTCGGGAAATTAGATACGCTTTCATTTTTGCCAAGGAAACCATGCTTTAGATAAGAACATTTTCAATCAGCCTTTATCTCATGCTATTGAAGTGTTGGTTTTTATTTTAATGTGGAAGTGTAAGGTGGCATACAGGCAATTTAAAATAACATACATGATATCGACATATTTATAGTTAGAACTTACGCATCATATTTACAGACATACAAATATAGGACAACATTTCACAAATTCTTTTACTAATTACATGTTTACAACATTTTCAGAAATAAAATCTGCTGTAAACCATCTCACTGCAATATGTATATAAAAAACCTTCAAAATATCCATGTTTTCCTTCATTTCTATAACCATTTAAGTGCTTCGTTTTTAAAAATTCATCACACTCATCAGCATAGGCACATCATTCGTCACTGCTGAGCTATAGCAAGTAAGAGAAATCAGATTCCTTGATTGGCTGTAAGACTGTATTTTTATAAAGAAAAGTGACCTACTAGTAAGTCTCCTCCTCCTACGAGTTGTTTCCAGAGAAAAATGGTTTGGAGTGCCGAGCATTTATGAGTTTGAAAGTCCAGAAACCCGCTGACTTACAATCTCTGTAGTTGGCAGGGCCCAGGTGGGTGGGCACAGCCTTTTCTTCCTTCACACTTCAGCACTGGGAAGGTTGCTGCTTCAATAGGAAGTTCATAAATAAACGGTTAGGTGGGACTGTTACAAAGTCATCTTCATTAGTATCTGGCAAGGCTAAATGTTAAACCGTATTTTTCAGTTAAAAAAACAAAGGTACAACTTAAAAAATTGCACATTACTATAAAGCAACAGAATTTTGTGACATATAAATTTTACCTCAATAAGGCTTAAAATAAAAAGCAAAAACAAACCCAAAGGTACAAATAAAATACTGAATACAAATAATTTTCAACAAAAAAAATCATGATTTGTTTTCTCATCTTGACACAGAAAAGAAATTCAATACATTTGATATTTTCCTTTCATTATCAACCAAAACTGTACAATTTTTTTTCTATCAATTCAAATGTAAAATTTGATAAAAATACATTAACAGGTTTCATGCTATGTGTAAAATTTGAAATAAATTAAAATTTCCATTTATTCCTCTGGGAAAATTAGTTGCAAATGTTCCGAATGTTGCATTAGGTATGTCTTCTGGGATTATTCCTTGCATAATATGTGACAGAGAGTCCTGTCCTTTGCTGAGTTTCATTCAAATGGCTCGCTATAATTTGGAAGTAGTACTGAGGTTTAACGTTGACTAGAAGGAAAAATACCTATAGTTTAAAAATACATGTAACTAAATTCTAAACAAGTCACATGATTGGTGGGTGTGTTTGGAACTGTTAATGGGTCTGGCTCTAAGCACTTAAGAGACATTTTACTTTTGTTCTGTGAGGACCCTAAGCATTGGGCTTTGAGTGCAGATGATCTGTGTTATATAATTTTAAACTAGGACTAGTGGTAATGTTCTGATGAACTTGTTTCCTTATGAGAACAGTAGAAAACACTGATTTATCAGATACTAAACATTATTTTATCCAAAGTTACTTTTAGGTGCTGCGTTTACATGATAAAAAGAGTGAGAACATTATGCTCAAATGCATGCATTGGTAAAGAAAACCCAGAACAGTCAACAACAGAAAAAAAAACCTAGATAATTAGTATTTTCACTTATGCTATTTACTTGGTTTATAAAGACAGTGACCAAAACATACCACCGACAACTAAAAAGGGTTCAAAATATAGAGGAAGAAAGACTCAGGAGGGTTAAACTCCCTCCAGAGGCTTAGATAGCGGCCCCTGGCTTTGTGCTGCAGAGACCTCGGGCCCTTCCATTCCACACAATTGGGGGAACAGGCACTAGTGGCGGAGTGGGATGAAAAGGCAGCCAGCTGTTTTTAAGATGCCGCAAGCGCTTTAGTTCAGCCACTGGAACTGACAGTTACCTGAAAGAAAGAGAAGACTCTTGGCTGTTCCCTTATTCCTTCTGCTTTGTTTTCATGGTCTTCCGTTAGCCGGGGAGCTGGAAGTGTACTGCTGTGACTGGAAGGTGTTGGCAGGCCCAGGTATTCTGGGCGCAGCATGGGGGCTGAAGGGGGGGGGGGGGGGCTCAAGGAAGTCAAAGCAAATGCTGCGTAGCGCAGGTTACTGGCCTGAGGATTTGGAACAGTCCAGGGCCTAGGACACTGGCCTTAAATACAACTTTGTTCCATTGTTTTACTATACAAAATCTAGGCCTTGTACATATTTTTGTTTTGCCTTGGACAAAAAGTCCAAGTAGTCATCATATAGCTTTTGATTTTAAATGTGGCTGAAAAACAGTGGAGTCATTACTTCCCCCAATCATACAAATATCTAGCTTGGAACGGTTGTCTCTATTACATGAAATACCTGGAATGTTTGTTGAAAATGCAAATACCCAGGCCGTACTAGACTCTACTGAATAGGACCTGTATGTTAACAAATGCTCCAGGAGACTCTACTGAACAACCACATTTAGAAACCAGTGCGCTAGACGTCTTGGGAACAGGTAAGGTAACAGCCTGTCTGTGCCTTCAGGAGAGCGAACTATCCTCTGAGCTCTCTGGTGTGCGGGGAAACCCTTCGCTCCAGGAAAGCACAGCCAGGTTAGGCGTCAGTGTTGGTTCTCAGCAATGACAGGATTACGTTTCATTTGTGAAAACCAACCGGGTCTTCAAAAACAATTCAATGGAAATGGATATAACCTCCCCTAAAATGGAGAAATGAAGCAAAATATTCCTGTTAGGAATCATGGAAACAGTCCCTTTTAAGAACATGTTAGAGCTCTGTTTAAGCAGATGGCTGGCAGCGTGATGGTGTTGTCCTGTTCCGTTTTGGCCAGGCAATACCCGGAGTGCTGGGAGTCCTTAAACAGCAGATAACTGGTGCTGCTGCTGCTTGGGTGGGGCGAGTGCCAGGAGAGCCTGGACCGTCACTGCAACCTGGCTCAAACCTTTCTCTTCTAAAATGTGGAGAGGCAAACATAATTGCTCCTGAAATGGGAAAACGTGACATAAAAACAAACACAAAAGAAAGTAGGATGAACATCACAGAACTGAAAAGAAAAAAAAATAAGCATCTCTTCTCTAATAATAATAATCAACTGAGATGTGAAAAGTCAGTACCTGGGAAAATGACCTCTGTTAATATGAGGTACACAGAGATGATATCTGACACTATCACTTTATTAACACAACTAACAGTACATAAGATTGTTTTGCAAAATGGAAAATGGACATGTTACATACACTTACACAAACAACAGGATAAGCAGAATACTATGGAGTGAAAGCAACATCTTTATCTCTGATAAATAAAAGAGCAATGCAAATTAGTCAAACCAGGCAGGTGAAAGAGAAAAGATTACAAGTTATACCAGATGGCTTAGCCTGTAGGAGAAAGCACTTTGGACATCACACACACTAGGAATGCGAGATTATTGATGCCATCACTCAGGCTGCACTAGAGGGATGCCTCCTCTCTGCATTACAGTCCTGATTGTGAAAACCAGGGCTTTCATACCAGGCAGGGATTATGGGAAGAAACTGGACAGAAAGTGGAATTCTGGTTTCATTAAAAAGAAATTATACATACTTATTAAAAAAGATAACTGAACTTTTCTCAGCTTTTCATTAGCACTTACTATATTAGGAAGTTTTACAAAGTCAGTTGCAATAAAAAATATAGCAAGTATTTATTTTGAGCAATTATTGGTCCTTATATGCTTCCTTTTAAAAAAATACTTACCCGATAAAAAAGAAAAAGGTAACTGCAATCTTTTGCTCTTTTAAATGATCAACTTTGTATAAATACTTTGAGTACAACTGCATGTATAGGCTATCTATACTTAAAATGAACTTTCAGGGTTTTGCTCTTGGCAGAGACCTAGTCTCTCTGAGGCCAGTTCCCTGATCTCTTCTCTGAGTGCCCTGTGGCCTGTGCGCCATGTGACTGACACATGTCCTCAGAGGCTATGCTTTCCAGATGCACAGTTACCTTCCAGCTGGCCCAGAGAACCCATGTGTTCCGAAAAGAATGCACAATTACGCCCTTCAAACCACACATGAGACAATGTGTTTTTTATCAGGTATTTTTTCAAAAGGACAAAATTCCACAGAACTGAATGATCTCTGACTCAGAAACATCTGACACTTCCCCTCCCCCAAACTCTGGAAGGCACTACTACTATTTAAACTAAAGTTTCCAACACAGTGTTCAATGTTTCAGCACCAACAGTAAACAGTTTTAAATGTTGTAAGTAACTGTCTCATTTAATATAGAAGAAACTGAAAGCAATCAAACCTCCAGGCTGACTTCTACAGGATGTTCTAAAACGACTCTATTCATTGCCTTGGGTACAGAACAGAGACTGCTGCCTAATACTTTACCTACTGTTCAGATACAATCTCCTCAACAGCCTATAAATACAAGTTCACTTAGTAAGATGGTTCAAATGGTATTGGGAATTACATAAATTCTGATTTTAAATTCTCAATAGGATTCTAGAAATGAAGCTCAATTAAAGATAAACACATAGTAAATCTGGACAGCTGCCTACCCCTGCAAAGTCAGCTCTAGATCACTTGCTTGTTGTGTACTGTTTAAAATGTATACACTAGGCTCAGAATAGCAATCTAGAGAAGCTACATGATTTTGGACTGACCATGCTGATCAAATTAAAATTATTAAGGTTAAATAACTAGTGCCTTCCAGATGCCCAGACAGCCAAAGGGAGACTTCAGGGCACAGTTCAGTGCAGAGATTTAAGTGAGCACAGGCCCTACAAACCAGAAAGGGCACAGCTATTTTCCGTATGAGCATCCGTTGAAGAGGTTCGGCAACTCACAATTTCAACACTGAAAAGTGTGTCAGGCACGGAAAACAGCCTGATGGGAATGTTATTATGTCCTTTGGAACTAGAGTTCTTAGTCATATTCTAAGACAGGCTCAAGACTGTGTTAGTAGAAACACTTCAGCACTTAACAGAAACAAGGCCACAGGCCAGGAGAATGGATGAATAACCAGGAGAAAAAATGCTGGTCTTTTACTCTGTGTTAGTCTCCATAAACGCTTACTGACTAACGCGATGGGCTGCTCATCTGGACATATGAGGAAAGGATTTATCTACTTTAGGGGTTAATTCTTCGATGGCCAGGAAAATAAAAGCACATATGTAAATATTTCTGAATGAGAAACAAACCTCCTTGACCAAGCCCAGGAATGAGGTGAAAAACCACTGGCATGCAATCTTCCAGCTAGAGGGGGAAGGTCCAGTAATAAAGCATACAGAGAGTTAACAATAAAATACAATAAAATGCCACAAAACCCAAAAGGTGGATAGACAGACAGACAAAACTGGATTCTTCTGAATGTGCCCCAAGAGAAAGTAGTGTTTCAACCGTTCTTTTAACGCTGAGGTTTAGCTGAAGGATGTCAGAAGGGGAACAAAGATTGTCCTGTCCAAAGTGTGAGCAGGAAAGGAAACAGAAAAACAAAGTCAGTGGATTGGAAATACAAATTTGAGTATAGAATTCAATATGATCATCTCACAATCATTCTCACGGAAACACATCTAACATTTTTTATTATGACGAATGAAAAAAAATGCTGAAAAACAAAGCTACAAAGACACCTCTGTGTGCTGAGTTTGATTTTACTACAAAATAGCAGAATAAAATTGGCTGGAATGGTGAATGGTGTGAACATTCAGGATACAATGAACAGCACTGGCTGCTGGCTGAGGGAGGCCTGAGAGCAGTGAGGGCTTTGTGAGGGAACCTCTTTCTCAGATCTCATTCTTCCTCAGTAACAAACAAAAAAAAATAGGTTTCTCAGAAAACATGGACAAAACCTGGGAGCAGGCTGAGGAGAGAGAAGTTTTCAGAGAAAGCCAGGTAAATTGAGAAGGTTCAAAAAGGAGGAAAGCCTAATAATTAGAGAAATTCACTAGCTGGTCAGGTATACTGGATGATTTGGTGTTCCTCTAAAACCAAGGCAAGCCCATTTTAATCAAGTCTTCACTAATATGTGCAAAATGAAGCTACACCACAAAGGTCTCAGAGATTACCCAAACCCTCCAGTTCATAGATGAAGAAATTAAATAAGTAAATATATCATTGGACGTGATAGCAAGAAAATACTCAACACATAACATATAATAATTTTAGTACACAAGATATTGAACTCACATAGAAATTTTTATCACCCACTAGTTTTTCAAATGTAACATATCTAATAAAAGCAAAGTAATAAAAAGAATACCCACATGCCCAATCTTATCAGAAGTTTTTAATAGTCACCTTATTCTTTTTAAAAAATATATATTTTATTGATTTTTTACAGAGAGGAAGGGAGAGGGATAGAGAGTTATAAACATTGATGGGAGAGAAACATCGATCAGCTGCCTCCTGCACACCCCTACTGGGATGTGCCTGCTACCAAGGTACATGTCCTTGACTGGAATCGAACCTGGGACCCTTCAGTCCACAGGCCGACGCTCTATCCACTGAGCCAAACCGGTTAGGGCATAGTCACCTTATTCTTTAATATTTTATTCATAACTTACCTTGTAAACACTTAAAATTATATTGAGAAGGGAAATTGCCTTTTATACATAGAATCTGATATTAATATTTATAATATTAAGTTTTACATTATACAATTTCAAAGGTGATCATTTTTACATCCCCAATTTTCTTTACAAGTCAAACAGATAAATGGGGATGTGCAGTAATTCAGAGCGCCCAGAAGCAGGGGAAACCGAGGAAGAGGAGGAGGCAAAGGCTTTCTCTTTCCTTCTTAACAGAAGGACCTGAGAATGCTAGTTTGAACCTATGAGTTTGTATATTCATTCATTTTCCTTCACTTTGTTCTAAGCAAATGACTCATTTTTTTTTTTTTTTAGCAGAAGTTGCAGCATAACAGGAACCCATCTAAAAGTGGTGGTGGTGGTGGCAGTGGTGGTAGAGAGGAGAGGCAGAGGAGAGGAAGAGGTGGCCTATGTGGAATGTCCATTTCCCCCTTCAGGTGGGGAAGTGAGGGAGAGGAAGGGTATGTTAAGAAACCCTTTCTAACCATCCAGTATTTTAAAATTATACTGCTTTCTACCTCCTGACTTCAAATAGCACAGTTCTGGTATGAATAGGGACAACCTGGCCCACAATAAATACTATTCACTGCTTGGCAAATGCTGAATTAAATGCATGCTTTAAGGCACTCTGTATTTCGCTGATTGCAGGTACATTCTGAAGAATTTCAGTGTGTGCACTTTAAATTTGAGGTAGATGATGGTTCCATAAAGCCCAGAATACATGTCCCATGACTATAAACACTGGTAAACACAGTATTTTCAACAGGCTTGACATAGGTTAATTCTACTAACATGTCTTGCTGTTTAGGGCTGTTTTCCGCATTCCTCTATGTATGCTCTCTTTAATCACTCATATCTTTTCTCTGGTTGCCATTCCCTGTGCCAACCCATGACATTCTTTTGTTCAGGACATGATGGTATGTAAGCGGGCAGGTACTGGGCATGCTTGTGTAATGTGATGACCAGGTAGGAACATATTCAGTAGACAAAAAGGAAGCACTGAATGTTAATGTGAACATCTGAGTATTAGAACCTGCTTGTTAATATGGAGAAAATGCATGCTATTCGTTTAGAAAACTTATTAATACATTAAAAAAAGGTTTGTTCTATGAGGTGATGAGCCTTTAGGAAACTATGATATGAAAATGGAAAAAAATTTTGAATTTGTTCATATAGCAACTAAAGGTCCTTGCTAACTACCACCAAACATATTTCAATTCTTTCATTTTATAATTCTTAAAAAATAAACACAAAAGAAAAAAGTGAAAAATACATAGTAGAATCACGATCTACTTAATAAAAGGAGGAAAAAACACATTGACTAATGCAGACACTCTATGGAGCTGAGCTCTTTCTCTTCCACTTTGCAACATGTGAAAGAGCTGAAAGAGAAAACTGCTCGTTGGACAAGTGATGCTGAACCCTTCGCAAGTCATGGCTAGTGAAGAGACAGGAATGGTGAGCTGGGTAAAAAAAGAGTCACTGTTGTGAAAGCTATTAGGACAAGGGCTTAACTTCAAGAAAAAGAGTGGATCGTTGAGTCCGGGGGCCAATACTGGGTTTCTGATTAAGAAGATAGAAGAATCACGTTTTTCTCCTTGAAGGAGAAAATGATGACAGGAACTGTAATGACTGTGGTTAATGAAAAAAACGTATAAAATGTTACCAAGTTGTTTATTTCTATAAATTTAATTTCATTAAATATTAATTTCTTTTTTATA
>NW_005365371.1:3055001-3067726 GCF_000412655.1 Myotis brandtii
ACATAAGACACTGGGGGGTAGGGGAGGCCAGGGGATTGTCAAGGGCAGGAGAAAAAAGGAGACATATGTAATACCCTTTGTAATACTTTAAGCAATAAAAAACAAATAAATAAATAAATAAAATAAAAAATAAATTAAAAAAAAAGAGTATCATGCTTAGTTGGTTTAACATAATTGTTTTTAAAAGGGTAAAATGAATAAAAAGTGTATCAAGTTCATATCCCTTAATCACATCTATAAAGTTTAATTTTTTGCACTATTAAAGGCAATAAAGCTGTGACTGAGGAAGTCAGAGGCAATAAATCTCAATAGTAGGACAAGAGCCTAGAAATGGCCTCTTGGGTGCTAAATGCTAAATTCCAAAGTATTAGAGCGTGGTGGGAAAAAGGGAAATCTGAACAAAGTCTGTAATTCAGTTAACAGCACTGTCCCAGTGTGTGTTAGTCTGGATGCGTACTATGTTTAGATAGATGTTACCAGTAGAGGAACCTGGGTGAAGTGTACACAATAACTCTCTGAGATATTTTTGCAACATTTCTCTAAGTCTAAAATTATTTCAAAATAAACAAGTAAGAAAAGTATTACAAGTGTGAAAATACTTGAAACTTACTGAAGCATTCTCAAATCGAAGATGCACTTATTTTGAAACACAGACTCTATTATGCATGAAGATGTATTACAAGTCAAAGAGCAAGTAGGAATGTTTAGGAAAATGTCAGAATAACTATTTTTGATTATTAGCATTAGTTATTACAATACATTTAAAATTATATGTGGGGGTGAGCTGGAGAGAGTTAATGGGGGAAAGGGGACATATGTAATACTTTCAATAATAAAGATTTAAAATAAATAAATAAATAAATAAATAAATTTATATGTGTATGATTTTTTTGCTTGGTCCTTAGAAATTATTAAGGAAAAATGCTCAAAGTATACTGATTGCCTCTAGGAACACAAAATCATGTTAGTAATGATCAGTTTAGTTAAAAGCTAGCCCTATAAGGTTATAGATACTTGCATTTCTGAAAGATTTTAGGAAAATAATAACCATCTATTTAAGCAATATAAAAATGATTAAGTTATTACCTGAGGCACACCAATTTTTCTGCAAGCTTCTAGGAAATTCTCCACATTTCGCCTGCATTTTGCTATTGACAATTTAGGCTGCAAAGGAAGAAAAATGTGATGTTACTAGCAAAGTTTTAAAAATTTTGCTAATGTTAAAAATATTCTTGCCAGTTGCTTTATAAACTCAATGCTCTAGATCAGAGTCAGCAAACTTTTTCTTAAAGGATCAAATAAATGTTAGTCTTGAGGGCCATATGATCTGTTGCAATTACTCAATTCTGTTAATAGCCTGAAAGTAACATATAATATATAAACAAGTAAGCGGGACTGTGTTCCAATAAAATTTTATTACAAAAACAGGTGCTGGCCTTTGCCTTACCTCTCTAGCTACATATCCTGCCATTTGCACCCACACCTTGTGCAGGATCAATCTGAACAAGTTAAAATTCCTTGAATGTGCCATGATCTTCCTTATCTTTCAAATCTAGAAATACTATGTCAGAATTCCTACAATTTTTCCTCTTCTGGGAGGGCCTTACTGAATTCCTCAGGCAGAAATAAGTGATCCATTTTTTGTACTCCAATTGCACACCTTTTACAGACCTCTCTTCTAACATTTAGCACACTGCTGTAAGTCATTGTCTATGTGCCCATTTTCTTCTCTAGTAGAAGGGTAGGGAGGCAGGGACTGCACTATTCATATTTGCATCTCTAGCATTCTGCACAATGCCTGCCATTGTACTTAATAAATGTCTGATGAACAGCCAACATTTTTTAACATAATAAACTTACTACAGCTGGTGAGGGAACGTGAATACTTGGGACAGATCGAGGCCACACATGATTGGCCAAATGGCAAAGAACAACACCATCGGTTAGAGCTGCTCCAAGATCACAAGGCAGAGATACTTTCAAACGGTACTCAATATGCTAAAAGAACAGGAAAACATGTAATATATTAACTGAAGAGTGGCTGACACACAGGACATAATGGAATTACAATGAATATATTTAATTAGAAATCACTAAACACAAATAACTTTATAATCCCTATTTTATCCTCTATCTAAGTCAATAGGTTAAGGATATCAATTACATATATATGGCAGTCAGGACATAGTGGTGCAAAATAAAACAAGAGAAATTCATTTATAATTTTCTGATTAAAAAAACAACTAGCCCTAGAGGGTTGGCTCAGTGGATAGGGCGTTAGCCTGCGTTCCAAAGGGTCCTGGGTTTTATTCCAATCAAGGACACGTACCTCAGTTGCAGGCTCCTCCCGGCCTGGGCCCTGGTCGGGGTTTTTTGAGGAGGCAACCAATCGATGTGTTTCTCTCACATCGATATTTCTTTCCCTCTCTTCCACTCTCTCTAAAAATCAATGGAAAAATATCCTCAGGTGAGGATTAAAAAAAATAAACAAAAAAACTAGATTCTCTTTTAACTCCAAAATAAAAAAATAAATACTATAAATGATGTGTGATATGTATATGAGTATATACATATAAATTATTATTACTCTTATAAGAATTCTTACATGAAGCAGAAAAAACTTTTAAATGAGTAGGGCCAGCTTTATAGAACTAAGCTTTATAGAATAACCCATCTCATTTTCCTAGTAAACAGTTGAAAGAATTTTAATAGCAAAATTACTTTTACATTCGTCATACAATGGGTACTTCTTTACTCTGTTAAAAATTGTAAGTCACAAATAATTGATTACAGGATTATAATGAAAAAGTGTAATTTCAAGGTAATGTACACACTTTCCGTAGCTGATCTATTGATTCCAGTTCTTCTTCTCTCTGCCTTGTATTCTGTCTTGTTATGGGATCTGTAGAATCAGTGGTAGGTTCAGAAGATGAAAGAAGGGTTGAACCATGACCTAAAAAAATATTAATATGTAAGACAGAAAGGTGATTTGCCAGTGTTGGAAAAATACTCTGATCCACCTGATCACAGTTTTCTTTCAAGTATAGCACTTTCTACTTCTGGATTAACTCTTAAAAATAAATTCATTATGCTAATTTTCAAATATACAAAATCAACGTGAGAATAGTATAAAAAACCAACAAATGTCCATTACCGATTTGGCTGAACTACTCTTTTGCTTAATCACGTGCAAAATAAAACAAGAGAAATTCATTTATAATTTTCTGATTAAAAAAACAACTAGCCCTAGAGGGTTGGCTCAGTGGATAGGGCGTTAGCCTGCGTTCCAAAGGGTCCTGGGTTTTATTCCAATCAAGGACACGTACCTCAGTTGTGTCACTTCATAATGTTTTTATTGAAAAATAACACACATACAGAAAATTATACATAAATCATAAGCAAACACTGCAATGAATTATCTTCACAAAGTGGACACAACCAGGTAAATAAATGCAACATTACCAACACCCAGAAGCTCCTCTAAGCTATCATCAGTACCCAAAGATTATTTCTACCACCACAGGTTCCAACCATGTACTTCCTGACTCCTAACACCAGAATAGTTTTGTCCATATTTGAACTTTCTATGAATGAAACTATATTTATGTGTGCATGCTTTTGTGTCTTCTTATAATAAACACTATAAGATTTATCCACGTTGTGTATGTTAATCTGATCATCTTCCTTGCTTATAAGGTATCCCACTGTATAAATATACCACAATTTTTAATCTATTCTATCACTGATAGACATTAAGTTTGGAGCTATTATGAAAAATGTTGCTATGAATCTTTTTGTACATATCTTTTGGTATACATGTATACATATTTCAGAAGGTAAAATTGCTAGTTATAGGCTATACAAATGTTCAACATTAGTAGATAATGTAAACAGTTTTCCATACTAATTTACAATCTCAGCAGCAGTATGTCTCTGGTTTGATTTTAAATCTCACTGCAAGTGCAACTATCAGTTATATTAAAGGTAGTTTTGGACTTGAAATGTTTGTTTTTAATTCCAGGTAGTAACTTCTTTTAGGACCAGGCAGAAATTTTTCATATTAACTAAAAACAAAAAACACACACAAAAAAGAGACTAGATAAAAAAAATTACAGATTCATTTCTTTAAGAACACAGAAAGAAAAAATCTGAAAGAGAGCTCATGTAGAGAAGAGAAACATTCTCTAAAGCCTTAAAAAAAGTATTTTATTTGTTCAAACACTATAACCTGCTTTTAGGTGGTATAAAGAAACTCTTTAAAAAACAACTGTTTACATTAGAGAGAGAAAAGGAGAGAAGGAAAGGGTTAGGATGGGAGAGGGAGGGAGAGAGGGGAAGGAAGGGAGAGAGAGAGAGAGAAACATCAATTTGTTGTTCCACTTATTTATGCATTCATTGGCTGTTTCTTGGATGTATTCTGACTGGGGAATGAATCTGCAACCATGGTGTTTTGGGATGATGCTCTAACCAACTGAGTTACCTGGCCAGGGCCAAGAAACTTTCTAATTAAAACAAATTCAGGCCCTGGCCAGTGTGGTTCAGTTGATTGGAGTGTCAACCTGTACACCTAAAAAGGTGGAGGGTTCAACGCCTGGTTGTGGCATATGCCCGGGTTGCACATTCAATCACCAGTTGATACAAGTGCAGGAGGCAACCAATTGATGGTTATCTCTCACATCGATGTTTCTCTCTCTCTGTCTCTCCCTTCCTCTCTTGAAAAATCAATTAAAAAAAATTAAAAACAACAAGTTCAAACAAGATTCTCCTGCTTTAATGTCAGCAAGATTACAGATAAATGCAGAGTTTAAAGCTCTTGCCAAGGTGACATCTTAGGGTAGAAGTTTAAAAGCATGTAACAGCGCCCTGGCTAGTTTGGCTCAGTGGATAGAGCATCGGCCTGCGGACTGAAGGGTCCTGGGTTCAATCCTGGTCAAGGGTACATGCTTGGGTTGCGGCTCCATCCCCAGTAGGGGGCGTGCAGGAGGCAGCCGATCAATGATTCTCATCATTGATGTTCCTATCTCTATTCCCCTCCCTTTCTCTCTGAAATAAATAAAAATATATTAAAAAATAAATAAATAAAAGCATGTAACAGTAAATGTCATTGTATAAAGCATTCCCTCCTCCCCCTTTAGTCACTATCTCCTACCTTTATTTGTTTCTGCCCTGACACCTGCTCGGAAAAGGAAGCTTTCAGGGCGCTGGGGCTGGTTTCTCTGGGTAGCAGCAGGAAAAGAATATGCAGGAGAATGATGAACTAAATCGGCCCAGAGAGTTAAATTAGATAAAAAGAGATGGAAAATCATTAAATATGTAACAGACATATATCACAAAAGTTCAATAAATGAAAAAAATCAAATTAATTATGGTAATGATATAAAAGGATAATAATTTTGTTAATACAAAATCTGGTACAGAAAAGTAACCCTGACAGTAGGAAGGCTGCTTGTGTGTATTTTTGATTGTCATGTTATTCTGGTGTATCAATAAAGGTAGAATGAACGTTAATATATTGAATATAGTCGCTTGCAAACCTATAGCACTGCTAGCTCATGCTCATTTGTTCATACCAAATGGCTGAATAGTTGAACAGCCAGTTGAATTAAAAATTTTTAAATGTGCAGAAAGTTCCCAATATTGTGTCTGATTTCTCATCTCTAAGAGATAATTTATCAGCCAGGTGGGTACTTTAAATATTGGGGAGGGGAGGGCACTTTAAAGTACATGATTGTCTAACCACTATGCTGTACCCCTGAAACTAATAAAAAATAATATTGAATGTAAACTGTAATTGAAAAAAAAAATACTTTATGAGGAAAATCCTGGTAAAGAATTATAATCTTGATGTGGTGAACTGCACCTTTGTGTCTATTACCTGTTTCTGTTGTAGGTGAACTTGATACAGCATTAGGTCTGTCATCATTCTGTGGAGCAAAAGAGATATATCAATACTTATTATTCAAGAGGTACTCTCCACATTTTTAGGAACATTAGGATTATAAAAGAGAAAAAACCCATGCAACTTTCTTTCAAAATTAAGTCTAGAAATGAAAATTTGGACTACTGAATTAATTTTATATGCTTTTTACACTTATAAGAACAGGTACTACACAAGATCTTAGCCAAAAGGCTAAGAAGTGATTATATATTTTTTTAAGGCCAAATTTTTTATTTCTATAGAATACAAGGTTTATGTATTGCATTCTCTAAAGACAGTCCTATTATATAACAAGCCTTTCTTATGACTGAAAAAAGATCATCATTTATTGGGAAATGTACAGAAGAGAATAAAATTTTATTTTATAATAGTATTTTTCTGGTATAGTTTCTAAAGTATTCTCCCCTCTCCTCTGCAGAATAAAATTTAATGTGTTAAGAAAGAATGATAAAGGTTTTTTATTTCAGTTAGGAAACAAGGTGTTTAAATATTATACATAGCTGTATTTCTAGACTAGAATTTGAATACAAGATGTTTTTCATTCATTGAACAAAGGAACTGTAAAAAGGAAGAAGAGGTAGGTCAACTGGTATAAAGTTTACCTAAATAAAGGAAAATGTAGTTAAACTAATTTAAAAAGAAGTGTTGGGCCTGGATAGAGTAGCTCAGTGGTTGAGTGTCGACCCATGAACCAAGAGATCACTGGTTCAATTCCTGGTCAGGGCATATACTCAGGTTGTGGGTTTCCTCCCCAGTGGGGGGCGGGGGGTGGGGGGGGAAGGTGCAGGTGGCAGCCGACTGGTATTACTCTGTCATGGATGTTTCTATCTCTCTCTCCCTCTCCCTTCCACTCTCTCTCAAATCAATAAAACATAAAAAAAAGAAGTGTTGGGCCCAGACAGTATGGCACAGTGGTTGAGCTTTAACCCATGAACCAGGTCATGGTTCGATTCCTGGTCAGCACACATGTCTGGGGTTGTGAGCTCAATCCCTAGTAGGGGGCATGCAGGAGGCAGCCGATTAATGATTCTCTCTTATGATTGATATTTCTCTCTCTCCCTCTGCCTTCCTCTCTCTGAAATCAATAAAAACATAAAAATTTAAAAAAAGAAGTGTTGGCTGGCTGGATTAAAGTTGTTGAAGAATAACAGGGTACTAGAATAATAATTTTTTAGGCCTTGATATCTAATTATACTCAAAAATTTAAATACAACTTTATAATAACTGACACATTTTGAACAGAATGACTTTAAAACACACATACATATCTGCTCCCATTTTTTCCCTCCTTTTTGGTTTCAATATTTCCAGAAATCTTTTTTTTTAATAGATTTTTATTGATTTCAGACAGGAAGGGAGAGGGGGAGAGATAGAAACATCAATGATGAGAGAGAATCATTGATTTGCTGCCTCCTACATGCCCCCTGCTGGGGATCAAGCCCGCAACCAGGGCATGTGCCCTTGACGGGAATCAAACCCGGGACCCTTGAGTCCACAGGCCAACACTCTATCCACTGAGCCAAGCTGGCTAGGGCATTTCCAGAAATCTCTTATTTCTAATTGGAGTTGGGTCAGATGAAATGGAATTTTAACTGCTACAATAAATAAATACATAAATAGGAGCCATGCTGTTGCGTAAATTCTTAGACTGATCTGGAAGACAATTTTGTGGTAACTATTCCTTGATCTGACACTCTTAGTCTGAGAACTAAGATTTAAAAAGCAAGCTGCATTCTTGAGTAAGGTAATGGACTACATTCTCATTAGTGAAAAAGAGAATATGTTCAACAAGTTTACAGATGGCAATAAACTGAATTTAGAATGTTGAAAAGAAATGGAATTTAAATAAATACATTTAACTTAAAATAACAAGAGGAACTACTAAAAGAAATTTACAGGCAAATGAGGCAAAAGCTGGATATCTTTATAAAGAAACAAAAGACTATCCTTATTTTTAAAAAATATGAGCTAGATGCCGAAACCGGTTTGGCTCAGTGGATAGAGCGTCGGCCTGCGGACTGAAAGGTCCCAGGTTCGATTCCGGTCAAGGGCATGTACCTTGGTTGCAGGCACATCCCCAGTAGGAGATGTGCAGGAGGCAGCTGATCGATGTTTCTCTCTCATCGATGTTTCTAACTCTCTATCTCTCTCCCTTCCTCTCTGTAAAAAATCAATAAAATATATTAAAAAAAAATGAGCTAGAAAGGAGAAAGCTAGTTAGCTAAATAAAGACTTATTCAAGGACCAATGGCACAAACAGAAAAATGAAAAAGGTAGAGATTATTCCATATATATTTCTTTTTTTTTGAGGAAAAATATTCGTTAGGAATTTAAAAAAACTTATTAGTAGGAGTTAGGCTAAGGGAAAAAAATGATAAAGTTACAGCAACTTTATTAGATGAGAGAAGGAAGAGTTGAAAAAAATTCCACCGAATGGCAGGAAATGTTCTCTACCTCCCAAAACAATAAAAGACAATACACAGGTGTAATGAAAAACAAAGCTAGAATAGAGGAAACTTGTAAAATGATGATTTTAAAAAATGTAATTTTATTAAAACTACTAGAAGCCCAGTGCACAAAATTCATGCATGGGTAGGGTACCTAGTGGCTGCCGGCTGCTGGCTGGGACCTCCCTTCCCCCGGCTCCCTGCTGCCACCGCGGCAGGCCAGGGCCTCCCTTCACCTGGCGGTTGGCCGGCTGGCCCTACCCCCTGGTCGAATTCCCTAACTCTGGGTTGAGGGGACAATTTGCATATTAGGTTTTTATTATATAGGATAAATCTAAGTGACTTGCATTCAAGGATATTAAAACAATTAATTCAAATCACTCACAAGCCACTGACTAAATTTGAGAACTCTTAGAGAACTAAAGAGCAAAAAAAGCAAACTGACATAAACTCAACTTTTATCCTGGTTAAGCAACAACAGAAATAAAATCACACTAATTATAGTGTATACCTTCTGTAAAGTAACTGGATATCAAAAAATAAAGACTAAATCTTTAAAAATGAATCCTTTGACTGTGTAGCATGTCTGGTAAAAAGTTAGACTTACACACAATTTCTGGCAAATTTCCATCTGGTCTTTTGACTCTGATTTAGAATAAGCCCCAATGCCCTAAACTGTCCATTAAGCGTAATGAATTAAGTTTTCTCCTCTACAACTAGAATGGTATTAATTATATAGCTTACTTGAGAGAATTTTGAAAACAGTTCCTCAAATAATTTTCTGTATTGCTGCTCAAATAAGGAACATAGCTGAGAAAGGCTAGCAAAGGGTTAACACAGAAGAGAATTATACAGGCAGTCCTTGGGTTACGTCGGACTAGAATTGACATACATGGACTTGAATCAATGTACGTTGTTTCATGGTTACATTGCCATATCCCATCTACACTAATAAAAGAGAAAGATGCAAATTGATCATCACTCCACGATGCCCATCAGCCAATTCGGAGTATGCAAATTAACCCAACTAAGATGGCGGGTTAATTTGCATACACAGACGCTGAGTGGCTGGGGGTGAGGCGGCCTTTTGTGCGAGCGCTGGCACCAAGTGGCCTGCGTCCCGAGGACAGGCGTCCTCAGGAACCAGGCTACTCTGAGCCTGTAGGCCCATGCATAGGCCCAGAGCGGCTGGGGTCCCAGAATGTCCTGGCCACTTCAGACTATGCGCGCAGGCACCGAGAGGCTGGGGGTGGGGTGGGAACATCCCTGGGACCCAGGCACTCTGAGCCAGCGCGTGCGCAAGTGGCCAGGGCGGGGTGGCAACATCTCCCGCAGCGAGTGAGCAGACAGCAGGGCCCTGCTTACCCCTGTGGCAGCGAGACAGAGAGCAGACAGCAGGGCCCTGCTCGCCCCTGGCCCTGGCGGGGAAGGGCAAGCAGGCCCCCACAGAGAGCAGACACCAGGGCCTGCGGTGGCATCAACCAGGCAGGTCCGCAGAGAGCAGAGAACCACAGGGAGCAGGCCGGGCTTAGTAACTGCGCCCCCCCCCGTCCCCGCTGTGCACGAATTTCGTGCACCAGGCCCCTAGTTTATTTACAAAAAAAAAGTTCCATCATTTCGACGTATGTATATATGTGCTTTATGTTTTTTATTATTTATTTACCACAAGTAAAGGTCAGGAATTGTTATCTTTTAAATTTTTTTAACTGTTTCACTTCATTACTGCTGTGTATGTGCTCCATGTGAGTGACGTAGGTGCTTATGCAGGTGGGTTCCGACTTAGGGCAAAAATCACATTATGTTGTGCCGTAGGAATGGATCTCTGAGGAAACCCGAGGACCTACTGTAAACTTTTTTCGCTAGTCATTCAGGTACCTATAGCATCAGAGGGGTGTATCAGGTTTACAGATGTTATAAAAGGGGGTCAGCATTTAGAAGGACATGATGTAAGAATTTGAAACTACTATGGTCAATTAGAGAAGTAAAAATATTCAAAAAAGCAAAATTAAGTCTTTTGGAAAACAAAAGATATAAGATGTAGAAATTATCATTTAGTTGAATTGTCATTTAACTAAAACATTTGAGAATTATAGTAGATACTGAGCAAATGAATATTGAAATGGAAAAGGCGGCCTAATGCTCTGTAAGATGTGTTTCATGCTCAGCCCCAGGCGAGCTCGAATGAGAGATATATTTGTAGTTGGAGACAGTGGAACCAAAATGGAAGGAAGAGAACTTGTGAAAGTTCATAAGGCTGGGAAAGGCATGTAAAAGGATCAGAGTTTATTGAAGGATAAGACAAGGGTGACATAATAATAATTTTCAAATATAAAGAATATTTGAAGACTGTTATTTACTAGAAAATCTCCATTCTGGAAAGAAATAAGCGTGCCCTGACTGGTTTGGCTTAGTGGATAGAACATCGGCCTGTGGACTCAAGGGTCCCGGGTTCGATTCCGGTCAAGGGCATGTGCCTGGGTTGCGGGCACATCCCCAGTAGGGGATGTGCAAGAGGCAGCTGATCGATGTTTCTCTCTCATCGATGTTTCTAACTCTCTGTCCCTCTCCCTTCCTCTCTGTAAAAAATCAATAAAATATATCTTAAAAAAATACAAGAAATAAGCGTAAACCACAGGAGGACAGACAGTGAGGATTATTAATCATATCTTATGTATCATATGATAACAAAGATGGAATTACCATCCCTATGGTCCTTTAAAATATAATATACTACAGGTTCTGCAGCTGATCGTTTCTCTCTCATCGATGTTTCTAACTCTCTGTCCCTCTCCCTTCCTCTCTGTAAAAAATCAATAAAATATATCTTAAAAAAATACAAGAAATAAGCGTAAACCACAGGAGGACAGACAGTGAGGATTATTAATCATATCTTATGTATCATATGATAACAAAGATGGAATTACCATCCCTATGGTCCTTTAAAATATAATATACTACAGGTTCTTTATTTAGGTTTCCAGGTTAGATGATGTCCATCACAACTATTCCATGTGTGCTGTTGAGCACAAAAGCAGCCACAGATAATACATAAACAAATGGCTGTGTAGCAATAAAACTATTTACCAAAATAGATCTCCTAGGGCCACTGTAGAGGGTTTTGGCAGTAACAGTTTGAGGTCTAGAACTCAAATTACTTTGCATGTACATTAGTATCAGAGTAAATTTGATATTAGTCAAAATAAAATAACTCATGACAAAAGAAAAACCACTGAAAGAAAATTAGAATGACATTTATAAAGAATTAACACAGGCTTTATGACTGTTTCTGGTATGATAAAACTTTCACAAAACTTTAAGTGAAATTAATGTTAAACTCAAATAGTTTTATAACTTAAGTACATTTCATGTAATCCTAGATGCCCGACTGCTTGCTGTTAGACCAATCCACTGGAAAAGTTAAGACCTCCACTACATACCACCACCCCAGTGTTCCCGGTAAATTACAGTAACAAAAGATACCTTAAGAGGTGTGAAGGCAGAAGAGTGAGGCAGGGTACCAGCATAGCCCACTTGCTTCAACCCTGACAGCAACTAAATTTCAAAAGAGAAAGAGAAGAAACAGAAGGCAGGATTTATGTTAGCAAAATGTCAGGCAGGCCCTGGCCAGTGTGGCTCATTTGGTTAGGCATCATCTGATGAACCAAAAGGTTGCTGGTCTGAATCCTGTCAGGGCACATGCCCCAGTTGCAGGCTAAATCTCCAGTGGGGGTAAGGGGGGTCATGCAGGAGGCAGCCAATCCATCCATGTCTTACTCTCACATTGATGTTTCTCTCTCTTCCTTCCCTTCCCTCTAAAAATCAATTTTAAAAAATCTTAAAAAAAAAAAAAAGTCAGACAGGCAGGGAAGCAGATCTGGTCAGTAAAATTAGAAAAGGAAAGGTCATTTACAAACTTTCAAATGGTTTACTAAGATATTACTAGTACAGAAAGAATATTGGGGGGGGGGTAGCCCTATCTACACTAATAAAAGAGAAACATGGTAATTAGCGTACGACCGCTACCCTTTTCATTGGCTAATCAGTGAGTATATGCAAATTAACTGTCAGCCAAGATGGCGGCCGGCAGCCAGGCACTGAAGCGAGCACGAGGCTTGCTTGCTGCAGACTCCAACGTTCCCCGCCTAACTTGCCAGCCTCTCAGTTGCAACTCTAAGCAACTATATACTATGTTGCAAATAAGAAGCTAAACAAAACCCCAGAAAAGGGCTTCCATTCAGCCGGGCTCGGACCGCAACATTGTATCTATGTTTTCAGCAGCGAGGCCTCAGAGCTAAAGCTGCCCCAGAATAAAAAAAAAAAAAGAAAAGAAAACAAGGAGC